>NW_024962257.1:11459257-12009616 GCF_019238085.1 Lagopus leucura | reverse complement strand
GGGGCGGCGGGCGGGGCGGCACAAAGCGGGCGGCCCGGGATGCCCATGGCCGCGGTCGCTGGCTCTGGCGGCGACACGGAGAGCAGCGAGCCCCGCACCGCTCCGCCTGCGCCGCTGCCTCGCAGCGCCGGGGAGAGCGGCTCAGCCGCGCCCCCCGCGCCCCCGCCCGGTACTGCGGGCCCCGCCGCGCCGCCAGCCCGCGCCGAGCGGCCTCGGGGGCGGAGCGGTACCGGGCCCGGCCCGTGGGAGGCGCCGCGAGGGGCTCGTCCGGCGCCCGCTCTCGAGAGCCGTCGGGGGAGGCGGCCAGGGCCCGGCCGCTCGCCCGCCCGGACGCATGCCGGCTGCCCGGAACCCCTCCGCTCGCACGGGGCCGCCCCGGGCCCGGCCCCACCTCCTCGGGACCCGGCGCCATACCCCCGGCCCTGCCGGCCCTCCGTCTCCGCAGGGCGGGCCTGGCGGCGCACAAGTGCTTCGCGCACAACGCGGGCTGCGGCCCCGCGCAGCTCAGGGCGCGGCATCGGGCGGCCCGCGGCACCGGCGGGGACGAAGCGCGGCGCTCACGGAGCCCGGCCGGGCCTCTGGCGCTGCGCAGCTCGTGCCCCGTCAGGCGCGGTGCCGGGGGCTTCGCGGGGAGCGAGGCAGGAACGGAGACCTCAGGAGAGCCCCGCTGAGCGCTGCTTTGTTCAGAGCGGTTCCGGAGGTCGGAGAAGAGCGGAGAGCTGCCTCTTTTTTTTTTTTTTTCCCCTGCTCTATCTGGGCCAAATAAGCCCTAAGAGCTTCGCGGACATCCTGGGCAGGATGCAGCCCGGGAGATGCTCGCGCAGTGGAGAATTCCAGCGGTGTGGCACAAGGGGTGGCACGCAGCTCTGCTGAGAAAGGGCAGTGACCTCCGTGCTGGCTCCGTGGTGCTGCAGGCCCCGCTGCTCGGCCGTGGCAGTTATCTGAGCGCTGCCCCACAAATGTGGGGCAAGGGATGGAGGAGCTCGGATATAGCTGCTCAAACAGCGGCTCCGGCCTTGGCAAATAGCCGGTTTCAAAGAGCGGCTGCCTCCTGCTTCTCTGAGCTAAGCGGTTCTGCAGCAGAGAGAAATAAGGGAGCTCGCCAAGAGGTGGCGCTGCACGGGCTGAAATGGGGAAACAACATGGAGACCTGAGAGAGGGTCGGAGGCAGCGCGTCCTGCCCAGAGGCATCCGGATGGCTGCAGGAAGCTTCTGGCCAGGAGTGACGACCCGGTGACAGAGAGCGCAGTGCTGCCTGCGAGAGCTGGGTGACTGCAAAGAGATGAAGGGGATTAATGCACAAAGAGGCCAAGCAAGAGTAGTCCTACAAAGAAACACACAGCGAGCTTCTCCCATGGAAAGTGTGCACGATGAGAGCCCTGGACCAAGCATGCAGAGCCCTAGGTAGGACCCCAGAAGCTAAGCAGCAAACGAGTCGTAAGGCAGTCCTCTAGAAATCAGAAGTGACTCAGAAAAAATCACTAGTAGGGATTGGTTTCTGGTTTTTGACAGAACTAGCCTTTTATTGCATGTACCTGCGTGCTCAACATTTTCTGACATTTGTGCTTTGTTTTCGTGTGTTTCAGGGATCACTCTCAGAAAAGTACAGCATTTTTTAGCCTTCTGGAACGCACAGAAGTTCATCCCAGGCAGCGGCGCTCCCTTTCTGGCTCCAGCACAGAGCCGGCAGGATGGTGCGGGTCCTCGGGCTCTTTCATGCTAGTGATGCTGGAAGCTGATTTACATGTAACAGTGCAACACTGATCTCGGGCATAATAATAGAAAAGCTGATGTGGGATTCAGCTGGTAAAGAATTAAAGGATGGGAATATAATTAATGCAATCAGCTTGGCTTCTGGAAAATAGCTCTTGTCAAACTCTGATGTCATCCTTTGAGGAGATTACAAGTTTGGCTGATAAAGGTTATGGCATAGAAATAACAGACCTGGACTCTGTTCAGGCATGTGACTTAATCCATACAGTATTCTGATTAAAAATTAGCACAATACAACATCAAGAGGGACACCTTAAAGGGACTGGGAGCTGGCAAACCGACAGGCATCAATGGGGAATCCTTGCAGAATGGGAGCACGCTCAGTGGGTGTCCACAGGGTTTGATGTGAAGCCCAGTGCTATTCAGCATTTTCATCAATGGTCTAGAAATAGATTAAAAAGCCCTGCTGAGAAAAATGCAAGGGCTGTGGAAATGAGGGGGGCAGGAGACACGGACGAGGTCAAGACAGCTGCAGAAAACTTTATAAGCTGAATCCAGGCAAATAAAATGCGGTTGGATGTGAGCAGCTGCAAAGTGACACCTCCAAGGAGCAGAGAATACATACAGAGTGCTGCATCTCACGGCAACCTGCATCCTGCAGAGGATTGACTGGAAAGGAGCTTAGCTTGAGAGGAAGGAAAGCAGAGCAGGAGCAGCAGGGCCCTGGGAGTGCCATCTGGGAGCTGCAGCGAAGGGGTCGGGCCCTTGGCTGTGGGAACGGGGCAATGGAAGTAGCTGAGTGTTGTAGGTATGTAGCATGGCAAGCAAAAGCAGACACGTGCAGGATACCTGAGTGCAGCATCCACGTTTGGAAAAGGATGGTGAAAACTTACAAGAGTCAAAGCTGACGCCAGCTCTAGAGAAATTGCTTTGCCTGAGAAATGCAGCCTCCTCAGCTAGTTCAAAGGAGCCTGAGGGATGCCCTGATTATAGTGCTTAAGCAGCTTCGTGGGTGAGAGACTATCAGGTATTAGAGAGCTTTTCATCTCTCATAGAAAGGCCCAGAAAGAATTTGTGGCCCGAACGGAGTTAACATGAGAAACTGAAGCAACATCCCTCTGTGACATTGTTAGAAGAGATTCCCAGAGGCAAGGAGTGGGGAGAAGGGCTGGGATAACAGTTTGGGGTACAGTGGGATGCGCAGAGCTGAAGTGCATGGGCTCATGCATGTGCCAGGCCAGCACCCTCCTACCTGCAGCTCCTGCAGCAATGCCAGCCTTGCTAAGCACAGCCCAGCCACGGATGGCTCTGGCTCCTGAGGCTGCCCGAGGCACCGGCAGAAGCCACAGGAGCTTTCAATTGCAGCTTGGAGAAGAGGGGCCAGCCAGGCCCTTGGAGGCTGTGGCTGTGTGGCAGTTTGTCCAGCTTATAGCTGGGGAGGAGTGGCTCTCCCACTTGCTACCAAATGTTTAGCCATGGGCTCCTTTTCAGAAGTTCTACCCTGCTTCAGCACAAGCACGCAGTCTCCAATACAGACAGCAAACATTCTCCTCCCCATGTTTTCCTCAAATGCTCTCTTCCACTGCACCTAGATTCTTGCTACAGCCTTTGCAGCTGCTGTGCCTTTGGGAGAAAGTCTGCATGCTGCTGTCTGCGTGCACTACAGCATGATGATGAAGGCTTGATGGCACTCCAGCAGCCCAACAGGCAGAGAATTCCTCTCACTACAGGAACCCTGCTCCCTGTTACCAAGGGCAGACAGCAGGCAGTGCCTCTCACTGCTGGTCACAGTGCTGTGGTCATGCTATGGTGCAATCACAGCAAAGTCCTAATCCGGTTTCTTTCCTAATATCCTCCTCCCCAGGTCTCCTGGCTCGGCGGAGCTGTCTGGCTGTGCTGGCATTGTGCAGAGGGCTCATCGCAGGGAGACTCTGCTGAGGGAAGGGCTCTGCAGCCAGTCAAGGTGTTGCTTTTCTGAGAAATTCAGGAAGGAAATCTCTGCCCCCAGCTATTCATTGCTTCTCATCCACAGCAGGATCAGATCCTCAGTCTGCCTACAAGGCAGGTAAGATGTAGCCAGGCAGCCACCTCTCTTGCAAGCTGTAGAGGTGAATACCCTCCGGGCTCATGCCAAGCTCTCCCTCTTTCATTTCCTGTTTCTCAGAATAGTGAGAGCCATGGGCTCCCTCTGGAGTCACCTTGCTGCTTTTCACACATTGCTTCGCCCACACGAAGGAGCCCAGTCCCTAAGTTTTGCCTAAGGCCAACGTTACCAACTTCAGATTCACTTGTGGATATCAAATGAGCGAAAATCCAAACCGAGCGTCCCTGGCTACACAAGGGAGGAATCAGACTGCAGGATCTTCCAGAGCTTCCTTTGCTTCCCCTGTGTCTGAAAGGTAAAGGCCAACAAACCCAGGCAGATCATTTTCCCCTTCAGTCAGTTTTATAGCATTGTTCCTGCCTTATATTTCTGAAAAGTTACACCAGCTGAGGGGCTGCCTGTGTTCTGGTGTGTTGCTCAGCCTGAACAGACCTGGTTTAAGCCTGTAGGCAGCCCATGTCAAACGAGAGCGATGTCATGTGTTCCTCAGCTCCTGGTGTATATGTTAATTTCTACCTCAGAGAGCCACCAAATGCTAGACAATGTTGAAAGCTTTGCTGAAATCCCAGTAGAGGACATCTACTGGCTCCCCTTGCTCAGTGAGGCAGGTAAACTTGTCGTAAATGGACCTGAAGTTAAGTAAGCAGGACTTTTGCCTTGTGAACCCATGTTGGCTATGGCCAACAACTTCACTGTCTTTCACTCAGGGATCTGGGAATCCCAGGGTCTGTCATCAGAGTTAAAGACAGAAAAAAAGAAGGCATTCACTCTGTTTTATCAACATCCCTATTTGTGAGGTTGCTCATCAAGTAACAGACCAACATTTTCTCTGACCTCTTGCTGTTAACATACTTAAAACAGCTCCTTTTTGTGTCCCTCACTCTACTATCCAGCTCCAACTGTAATTCAGCTTTACCTGCACAAATTTTCTCCTCACAGCGGTAAACAGCACCTCTGTAGCCCTCCCACATCTGACCTTGCTTCCAGTGGCCTTGCACTTCCCTTTTCCATCTAAGCTCTACAAGATCCCTGCTCAGCCACGCCGTCTGCCCCACATACTTGACCTCCAAAATCCCTTCGTGCCTGTGCCAGGACGTGAGCTTCAGGGGGTTTGGGGAATCCCCTGGATGTTTGTATCAGCTGTGTGGTATTCCCAGTTAATGTCTGGGACCAGCTCCTGTGCCAATAAACCTGTGCTTGTGGAGCTTGGTTTAAATCTCACCTGCTGCCTGGCTTGCCCGAAGCATGGTGGGTCAGTAATGCTGATATTTGATGGTTGATGGCATGATAACATCCCATGTGCACTTCTAATAGCAGAGCCCTGCCACGGGTGGTGCAAGTGTGTGAGGGATGGTGTTCCTCCAGCGCTGGCATTTTTTGGGACAGAGTGCACTAGATGGTGCTGTTCAACCTTTGGCTGTAATTTAAAACGACCCTCGCAGGTCATTGCTGGTCCCAAATTTAGGTTTTATAGAAAGGCTTTTTCAGAACTGGGAACAAATAGAAATACCCTGAAACCGCTTGACAGACATCTAAGCCTAACAGCACTCTTCAAACAGCCTTCCTCCCCACCTGGGTCTGCCTCCCACCAACGTGCTAGCTGTGGAAATCTCAGGGAGCAGCTGCCCAGAGATGTGCTCAATATGGGAAACAGAATCAGCCACCACCGCTGTGCAAAGGGCTAACAGCCTCCTGGGGCTTCTCAGCCCTGTTTGGCTGTGTTGCAGTGGATGCCTGTGAGATGTGGTCAGGGCTGCTTGATGGAAAGGGCTGGGGGAGCCCTGGGCTCCCAGTAGAGATCCTTAAGGTTAGGGCTGAAAGCCCTGAGGGCCTTTTAGGTGACTGGAAAGCTTGAGAGACTGGGACACAGAGATCTTAAACGATCCCTACTGAAGGTGAGGAGCAGCTCTCCTGTGCTTACCTCACCCTCTACACACCTGAAGTCCATTCATTTAAGAGGCAGGAAACTGTTTGGCTACATAAACAGCAATGGAAAAGAGGGCTGCTGAGAAACAGGGTAAAAGGATGCAATAAATGGATGGGAGAGGACACTTTTGGCTCCTGGACCACTGACAAAGTGATACCTGCAGAGCAGGAGAGGGAAAACATGCTGGCAGTCAAGAAAGAAGTGTCAGCGTCATGGCACAGGGCATTGGAAGCGCTTGGCTGCTGGGCACTGCAGGCAGCTGGGTCACCTCAGAATGGGGGCCAGGCACAATGAAGACCCCAGCTGACAGAGAGGCATCTATAGCCCAGTGGTACTGCTGTGGTGTGGAAGACACCCAGAGCCACAGACACAGCTGGTGTGAGAGCAAAGGGTGAGGAGTGGGCCTGAGTACAACTGGGATGGGGTCTGGGAGGCAGCTCCTGCCCACTGGCACAGTGGGGATACCCAAGGCAGCTGTGCCAGGGTGGATGTGGGCTGTGAGCCCATCCCTAACAATGTCAGTTCCCCAAAGGCATCTGCAGTGCAGCAGGAACTGCTCTCTGTTTCTCACACCATGGCTTGCAGTGCAGGTTCTGCGGGGTGCCAGCGCATCCCACCTCGTTTCAATTCACTGCCCTGGGAGAGATGAACACACCCAAATTCCTCAGCTTGAATTTGCCTCCAGTGCTGGGCAAAAGGGGTGAAGCAGAGAAACACTTGTTCCAGCCCAGTCTGGCTCCCAGTTACAGAACTGGAGGCAAACCACTGACCGAATGAAATTCAAGACCGTATGCAGCAGCCACCTTTTCACAGACAGGGCTGGCACTCCCCAGACACAGCTTGTGTTGAGCTCTGCCTCCTTGTGATGCACTGGGTGAATGTTAGGGCCACCTCCATGCTGCCCTGGGATTGTCCCCTCTCTACCACCAGTCTGTCCTTCTGGATACTGCCTCCAAACAGCTTATGCCTTTTTGCTCCAATACTGCTTTATTATTATTGTTGTTTTATAAAGACCACACGTGAATCCACAGTCCCTAGCATTGGCTAAATAAGCTGCACAGAGGATCGGGAATCCAGAACTTCTCCTATCTGACCAGGGAGAGCACAGCAGCTCACTGGCAGCTGTCTCCTGCTTGCTCCTGCACCTCTGTAGTGAGAGCAATAACTAGTAACAGTAATGGCTAATAGCAGCTTTCCACCCATTTGGCATGGCCTGCCTGCCTATGGTTCCTTTGCCCTTGGCTGCACCAACACCCATTGGTTTGGATGTTTTTCTCCATGCCTCCCTGGACTAACTGCCTCAAGTAACTCCTGGGCTTTCCTTCTCATCTTTCTGCCCCAAAATCTCCCAGTTTCTGATCAGGTCTGACCACCTAGTCCATGTAAAGCAGGACATGGTATGTATTGGAAGTCGTTGTCTACAACAGTGACCATTACATCCCCTCAGCCTGCACTGGAAGGGGGTTGAGGGCAGCCATCAATAGGCTGACAGCTATTTCCGTCTCGCAGTGACAGTGCCCTGGGATAAGTGCACTTTCTTTTAGCAAAGTCATCTGTGGCTGATGAACTGTCCAACGGTGCCTTAGGCAAGCATAAAACCTGCAGCAGAAGCTATGGAATTGAAGCTACAAGTCAAAATTCAAGTCCTTGAATTGCAAACCTGAAAATTCAGCTAGAGACTCCCCCATTCTGATCTACACTGCCTCCTCACCTCTGGACAACGCAGCCACCCTTGGAGTCATTCTGCCATCTGGGTGCTGAGCCCTGCATGCCCAGAGTCCCCTGTGATGCCCATACAGGCAGGCAAGTGCAGGTGAAACCCAGCACCTCCAGATCTCACAGGGACGTTGCCTTGCTGTGGGATGGGGTGGGCACTAGGCTCCCAGGGTGCTGGACATTTGGGTACCAGTAGCCTCCTGTCTGTTGGGTTCTGCCAGGCTGGCTGGCAGCACTGCACTCAAACTCTGAGTCCTGAGCACACCAACAGGCATGGTCCGTGCAACACAGCTGGGACAAAGAAGAAAGTAACCGCCAGGATCTTGCAGCAGCAGTAGGACTGCTCCTAGGGGACTGAGGCTTATGGGGTGTGGGTGAGCCTCCCTTCAGGCATGTGCCATGCCACCAGCAAGGCCACACTCGGTAGTGCTTTTCATCACTGGTCAGTAAAGGGGGGCACCCCCAGGTGACATCCCAGTCTGACACAGCTTCCCACACCCACCTGTGGGATCCGTCTTGGGTCTGTGTCCCCAGGCCTGCCGCTCCATGCTCTGTGCTGCTGGGCTCTCTGCTCCTCTCGGGTGGCCGTGGATGGGATGCAGTCTCCATGTGTCCCAGCAGTGCTGCTCTGCAGAGAGAAAAGATGTCAGCTCGTCCCCTGCAGGTGCTGGGGCTACACAAGGTGATGGTCAGCAGGGAAGGATATTGAAATGGCAGCCTGGTGACTTGGCAGCACTGCTGTGCTGTGAGGGATACAAAAAAGCTGTGGCGCAGAGCCTGCTCGTAGGCAGCCTCAAGGCCAAGGATGCCAGGAGTGCCCCAGGGCTGGCCAGGAGGTTGGGATCCAGGAATGGTGTGGGATCTGTGCGCCCAGACTCCCCATCTGCTGTGAGCCGTGCTGTGATGGTCCTGTCTGTGCACAGGGACTCTGGTCGTGGTACGGTGGCACTACTGGTCACACAGAGCCAGAGAAGGGAGTGGTGGCTGTGGGGCACTCCTGTCCTTGATCCCCACACCCTGCTGTGCACCTGGGGCTCACCCACTTGCTGCAAGGCATTGCCTGCTGTCCCTTTGTGGCTGCTGCCTGCCTCCACAGCATGATGGGATGTGAGTGCACAGCAGTCACCATCCTCAGACAGGAGCGCAGAGCTCAGCTGACAGCTCCGTGATGCTGCACTGGGACAGGTGAGCCCTGCTGCCTACCCCTGCCAATTCAAGGTGTTTGAACCTGACACTCCTGTATCAGGTGTATCTTTTATCCATCCATCAATAATCCCAATCAGCTGGTCGGTGGTAAGGAAAAGCTGATGTCAAGAGCACTGCTGGAAATATTGGTTGCTCCACTCTTGTGGATGTGTTTCGCAATATTGTGAAAGATCTTAGGCTTAGATGTGGTCACTAGCCCAGCTGGCAAAAGCAAGCTCAGCACTCGGCGACGCCTTGATGTCTGTCCTACAGCCTGTGCCGACGTTCAGCCGGAATGCTTTCATACGATCCCGATCAGCAGCTCAGCCTGCAGTGTGAGTGCTTGAGCTCCTGGCTCACCCATCATGGAGGGTCAGCTCTCCTGCTCTTCTGAGCGAGCCAGCAAAAAGCTTTCAATGAGCAATGCTTACTGACCGTGTTTCAGCCCACATCTGGCCTGCGGTCGGTGATGCAAGTAGGATGCATACAATGTTTTTTTTTTAGTTTTTGCCTCCAGGATGGGGCCATCCAATGCATCTGCTTTGAGGAGGCTCTTCCCAGAGATAGAGAAGATGGTCAGTGAGCTCCTGATCATGAGTCCTGTAGCGGCCCACGGGTTTCTGTTCAGCTTTGAGAGGCACAGTGAGCTTTGTGAGGAAATCTCAGAATCACTCGTGCGCTCAGGACAGCTCTGGGAATCATTTCACCTGCACGCGCTCTGTGTGTTCATGACACAATCCAGATCTCAGTTTGGCATTGTCCTCTTCCAGGAAAGCTTCCAACCCATGAAGTTCCATTGGCAGTTGATGCTGGGGCTGGTTTACTCAGGTCCAAAGCAGCCAAACCTGGGCTGAGACAAGGAATCACATGGGGTGCTGCTGATGGAAACGCATTTTCTCCAGAGATAAGCGTGTCAGTCAAGGCTGACCCAAGCCCAATGGGGCAGGAAGGCTCAGCCCATTCTGTGGATGCTCCCTGTTATCCTCTTCTCAAGTGTTTATTAATGTTAATGCTGCAGCCCAGGAGCTCCTGCTCACGTGTTCAGGTAAGGGCATCTTTCTAGGAACACCACAGCAGCCAGCTGCAAATCTTGGGGTGCACCGGGTTGCCTCACCTCTCACAACATGCTTTTTAGTGGAGAGGAATCCAAAGAGCAGCGAACTGAGACCCCTGAGTGGAGAAACCATGCATGGAGGAAGCCAGGTCCTGCTGTAGGGGGTCTGCCAAAATCCACAGCACGTTTCCTTGCTGGCTGGCACAGGGTTGCTAGTTTTTGAGCACCAAACTCATTCTGCTCTCGGAAGAAGCAAGGAAAACTTGATCCTCACATCCACACCTCCCTCATTCAGGAGAGGATCATTCAGAATTTTATCACACTTTCTTAAGAAAATATATAGGCTTCTTCAGCCCCAGAGCAGCACCTGAGGTGGGATCTCCAGCACAGCAGCTTGGCAGAGGTAAAGCATGGCAGTCCTCACACAGCTGCTGAGATGAGCATCCATGGAGAGGCCCCAGCACCCTGTTCATCATCTCCCAACATAGCTCCCTGGAACAAGTGCTGATTCCCTCTGAAACAGATCCTGTATGCTGAGACCCCACAACCATGTCCATGCTGCCCCTTAATGCAAGAAGCACTGAGTTTTCAGCTGAGCTCCCAGGTTTCTGATCTAATGAGCTCTGCTCGTTAGGCTTCCCTACTAAGGGCCAGGTGGTGAAACCTCCTAGTCTCCTATCCTGCAGCCTGGAAAGCCTGGGTCAAAGGGCTACAGTGATCAACAGCAGCGTGAAGCTGCAAAGACGAGTGGCTGCTCCTTATTTCTCCCTCAGAGTGGTTTTGCTCACTGCTTCACACCTTTCAGACAGGGCAGAGTGAGTTCTGATTTGTATGGGATGTATTATGGGGGACAGGAGTTGATGGAGAAGGTGTTGGTTGCTCTGGCTCCTGTGATGGGTGCTGGCAGGGCTGTGCTGCAGAGGGTGGCATAGGGAACCTTGGGACCTTCATCAGATGCCACAGACGCTTCTTTGGCAGCAGGAAATCACAGCTTACATCAGAGGCTGGGAGTAGTGATAGAGCACTTCCTCCCTCCTCCTACATCCATGCTGGCCAATTTTAGGACTTCACATCAGCATGGGGCCTCTGAACCTCAAAAGCCACATTGGATGGGCTGTGGAGACCCCCAGGGACCCAGCACTGAGCTGGGACACTTCTGAATGCCATCATCCTCATGCTGCTGGAAGGTCCCCAAGACTGGCACCAGGAGAGGCTTTGTGCTGGCGGGCACCAGCTGAGGCCACTCCTCATGGATGGGATTCCATGCAGCAGGGGGAAGGTCGAGGTGCAGTGTGTGTCCAGGTGTCTCCGAGTGAACAAATGTGGAATGTCTCAGAGTCGTCGTGATACAGAGGTGGAAAAAATGCTCAGAAAGTAGTTCACTGGGAAAGGAAACACAGAGTGGTGGGGGGTTTCTGTCTCTGGAGGAGTTCAGGATCTGCTCTGAGGCCTAAGCTGAGCTGCTCCAGCACTGGATGTTGGTATGGGCTGCCCAGGCCCCTTCTGTCAGCATTTCTGTGTCAATCAGAGGTATCCAGTATCTTCTATCCTGTGCAGAACCCCATCCTGTTTTATTGCTACAGTTCCCTCCCCAAGCCTCAGCAGGCAGGTGAACTGTCTGACTGCTGCTGGAAACAGGTTTGTGATGCCTCTGCCACCCCACAAACCGTGCCCACCCCATGACAAAGGAGGACCAGAGCAGAGCAATCGAGGGCTGGGAGCAGTGGAGGAAGCAGAGCCTGAGCCCAGGGCGTCTGGGGGCAGGGAGGGCTGTGCAGCAGCGGCTGTGAACACACTGCAGCCTGCTGTGTCCCCTGCTGTGCACAGATGGAAGCATCAGGGCAAGTGCCCCATGGCTGTCAGTGACCTTTCTGCAGCACTGGGACTCGGGCTGACCTCATGACGCGGTGCTGCCTCCCAGCCCTGGGGCTCCTGTCCCCATCGGGACACTGCGGAAGCTGCTGTCCCTCCTGCTCTGCAGGGCTGGAGCCACCTTCCAGGTTCTGCCCCTCTGCAGCCATCTCACACCATCTGTGCTCGTGCCAACCATGTCCTCGACCTCACGCAGCCCTTCTGCTATGGTGGGAGCAGGCAGCAGCCTGATGGCCCACAGCCTTTGTGAGGTGCACTCCCCATCTTCTGGCAGAGGACACGTTCCCTGCTCTGGCTGTCCTGGGGCTGCTCTTACCAATATATCTCCTCTGCCACGGGTCCTGCAATGGAGACAAGCATTGTCTGGTGTGGAGACAGCTTCACACGCTGCAGGAGACAGGAGAGCCCAGGGCAGGCAAACGTGAGTGAATCAGGCCTCAGATTATGTTTCATCCTGACTCTTACAGTTACAATTGGCTGAAGCATGATGAAACGTGGTGGTGGGTACACAACACCAAACTTTGCAGACCTTGGGCTATGCATCTTCATGTGGCAGCAGCTTCCCCAGTGTGTGAGGACATAGTCTGTCTCTGTGCTTCACTCCACGTCCCTTCCTGGCAGCCCTGCACACCTTCCAGCCTTCCCGTGCTCAGTGCTTGCCATCAGCAGTGCTATGGTATTACTGATATCCCCAGTCCTGCAGGAAGGTGAGCTCTCCGCTCCCAAAGTGATGACACCTTCCAAGCAAAGCCCACATAGATCCCAGGGGACCAGGATTGCTGTTCTGGGGACAGTTGGCAGTGCCCAGCCAACACCTCCTGATGGCTCCTCTGCTCCCACAGCCTGTCCCCATGGGGACAGCACTCCACAGTCTGTCCTGGGGCACCGCTCCAGCTCTCTCTGTCCCCAGCACGTGGCAGAGGGGCTGGATGGGATATATGGGATTACAGACCTGCCTGCGTCACTGAAGTCCTGCATCCTCCCAGAAGGCACGGTGCTCCCCGTCCCATCCGCCTCCATCCCGGCACTCCGGGCACCTCAGGGTCCCATGCTCCCTGCCTGGTGCCTGGATGCATTTCCTCAGGCCCGGCCATTCCGTGCCCCTGTGCTGCCCAGGACACAGAGGGAGATGAAGGGTGCAGATCCCAGCAGGTCCGGGCTGTGGGGCTGCCTGGAGCCAGGAATGTCCCTGCCCTCTTTGTGCCTCGCCTGGTAAGCAATGCAGTGAAAATATCGGTCGGGTTCTTTGAAATGAAAATAAAACTGATAAAAGTCGGGCAAATCCTCTGCTCCGGCCCCTGCTGTGGGCCCGAGGAGTGTCTCTTTCTGGGAGCTGCCCAGCCAGCTCCCGGAGTTATAAATACATTATGTATGCCGGTGTTCGTCGGCCAGAGCCTTTTGTTGATGCTGAATATGTCCTAGCCAACAAAAGTGGACTGGATTAGCCACAGTGGATTAAAAGATTTTCTTCTTAGAGTTTACCTAATAATATAACAATTGACATAGAAGGTCTCTTTGAAACATACACGACTCTGTTATTTTACCATCTGTGAGTTTGCTTTCCATGAATATGATGGGGCGCCTGCCTGCTGGTGGTGCTGGTGCTGGGAATGCTGCCCAGAGCTGAATGTGTCACCGACAACAGAAATCAGCCCTTATCTGAGGGGAGGCAGCGGGAAGAGAAAGTCGTGCAACTTCTGTCCACCTCCCTTTGTCCTCGGCCCTTCTGCCCACGGCCAACAAGGCAGCGAGATGCCGCAACTTTGGGAGAAAAAGAGACCCAACGGAGAAGACCCGAGGCCAGGACGGCCCCACGGAGCCAGCGCCCTGAGCCGCGAGCTGATCTGCAATTCGAGGTGTCCCGAGAGGTTCCGACTGGAATAAGCTCATTTATTACTACGAAATTTTGGAAGGGGGCTGCTTGAGTTTAGGGACTCTCTCTCCATCCCCGGTGCTGCGGGTGGTGGAGTTCGCCCATCTCCATTCCAGTCGCTGGGAGCCGGGGCGGCGTTCGGCTCTGCCCGACATCACGCTTGCAGCATCCATTGCAAGATGGGTCACGCAGCGGCAGCAGCGACACTGGAAACATGGAGGGCAGCAGCAGCAGGGGAGGAAGGCTCCCCCAGCATCCTGCAGCTCCGCTCGCCCCTCCGCCACCGCCACAACAGCCACCGCACGCCCTGCGCCCGGCCCTTGGGCTTTGATCTTATAAAGGGGCTCCATTTACAAGTCTTTAATAGCAGCCTTTGGAAATATCCGTCCTCAGAAGTCTCGAGTAATGAGATTTGGAGACTATGATCAATTTAGGCACCGCTCTTTCTCGCTCTCGCTTTTTCTCTTTTTTTCCCCCCTTTTCTTGCAAACACTCTTCTCGAGCCGCGCTGACTTTGTGTGCGATTGTCGCACCATCCAAGACCTGGGGGGGCCGTGTGGGAGGCAGGAATATGGGGCTTGCGTCTCCCAGCTGGGGGCCTTTGATGAAGCTGCTTTGCGAAATTTGATTTGAAAGGCCTACGATCACAATTTGGGGAGAATGGTGGAGCGTTTTTCCGCACGGATCTCTTTGTCTCTCGCCCGAAGGGGGTTTCATTGTGGGTTTTGGGGCTGGGGCGAGGGGGTCGGTGGTGGCCGCGGGTGGGGTGGGGCGGCGGGGGCCGTGGCGAAGGAGAACAATGAGCGGGGAGATGGGGAGCGTTGGGATTTCTCACCTGCCTGCCCCGCTGCGTCGCGCGCCGCCTGGGTTTTCGCAGTCCGCCATGACAGGAGCAGCCGCCCTGCTTGCTGTCCGGAGCACTTTCCAACACTCTTGAACCTATTTCCCTTTCTTGGCAACTGTGTGGCTGGAAGATGGGAATCTTTACTTTATATTGCAGCTTTGGCTTCTCAGCCTGATTGGCTGCGGCCAGGACCAAATGATGGTCCTTCCAATCCTATTGTAACTATGGCAACCAGCCCCTTTAGGCACCACCGATTTACTTATAATTGCTGGGTAAATAGTCAAGACAGGCCGCTTTCATCCTGCATGGAAAGATTTATCTTCTTTCTCTCTCCCCTCTTTTTTTTCCTTTTTCTTTTTTTTTTTTTTTCCTTTTTTTCTGGAGGAAGCCCTGAAGAGCAGCAACACTTAAGCAAAACTCTTTGAACGCTGTTGCAGACAGCGCTGCCTCCCCCGGGCCAGCCGCTCCCCACCAGCTGCACAATGACTCCACGCGGGGCCGCCCGGCACCATGCTGCAGCCCTCATCATCATCATCATCGTTGTCCTCCTCAGTGCTGGGTTCTCCCAGGCACAGCCAACCTTCAGACGGCTCTGTCCAGGTGGGGAAGCAATGGGGAGTGCTGGGAATGGGGACATGGCTGGGAACAGGGCTGCACTGAGCCGAAGTGCTGCCAACCTTGTACTGGGCTGCTTGAAGTTCTGCCCTTGGCCCGGCCGTGCTATCAGTGCCAGGCGCTGAGGCCAAGTATGGAATCATTCAGGTTGGAAAAGACCACTAAGGTCACCAAATCCAACCCCAACCCACCCCCCTATGCCCGCTGCCCTCATCTTTCCGTGCCACATCCCCACAGTTCAGGAACGCCTCCATGGACGATGACCCCATCACTCCTGTGCAGCAGTGCCACTGCAGCACTGCTCTTTCTGAGCAGGAACATTTCCTAACACCCAACCTGAACTGCCCAGGCACAGCTTGAAGCCAACACCTCTCGTCCTATCACTGTTACCCAGAAGCAGAGGCTGACTCTCACCTCGCCACAGCCTCTTTTCAGTTGTGGAGGGCAATGAGGTCTCCCTGAGCCTCCTCTTCTCCAGACTGAAGAGCCCCAGCTCACCCATCTGCTCCCCATTAGACTTGTGTTTCAGACCCCTCACAGCTCCAGGGCCCCTCTCTGGACACACACTCAGAGTCTTTCTTGCAGTGAGGGAAACTGAACCACACTCGACACTTGAGGTGTGGCCTCACCAGCACCAAGTACACAGGGACCATCACCTCGCTGTCCTGCTGGCTGCACTGTTTCTAGCACAGAAACCCTTTTTGCTCCTGGAGGGTGTTTGATGGTGATAGGCAGAGCAATACACAATGCAATCAGCTGCAGAGGTGCCTTGCTGCCAGCCCCACGCATGTGGCCGACCAGGCCCATGGGAGCAGGATTGGTGCTCGTGGCTGTTGGGTCCCGCAGGCAGCGTCCAATGAGCCACCAGCACCAATCCTGCTCCCAGGAACTGGAACACAGCCACAGGCCTGTCCCTGCCACCCAGGGATACGTGCTTCAGCCAAAGGACAGCAAGCCAGCACCTGGCATAGCACCAGGATGCCTGCACAGACCTCACAGTGTCATCCTGCCTGCAGTGCTCAGCACTGGCAGCTGCACAGAGCTCCATGAAAACAGAAGAAAAAGGGGGGTAGGGAGAATGTGACAGCTGGGTGGACTGCGGGCACAAAGGGAGCTGCAGGGAGAGAAACCACACCTCATGGCACCCTCTGTGGAGAGGAGCAGTGCAGTGGGATTGCAGCCGTGGGGCCATGCCGATCTGCAGGGATGGTCTGGCACTGCAGAACTGTACAAAACACCGCTCCCTTGCTCTTCCATGTGTCCTCCAGGCCTTGTAGGCACATGGGATGATGCCGGCATATGGGATGCAGGGAAGAAGAGAGAATCGGCTCACTGAGAATCAAAAAGGAAAGCTACATGGTCAGATGGGGAGAGTGTTTGTAGCGGTGGGTCATCCCCCTCGTCCTGCTCAGCCCCACTGCAGGGCCAGGCAGGTGGCCCTGAGCTGCCCCATGGTGTGGCCCCACTCCCTTCCCAACTCTGTGCTGCTGCAAGGACACAGAGTGTGACATCGACACACAGTGACAAACGAGGGTGAAAGGACGTGGGGCAAAGAGTGAGAGCTCAAAGCTCCCCAGCCCTGTGCACCCGCTGCCCAGAACCGCCTGGTGGACACAGCATCCCTTTTCCCTTTTATCTCCTGCAGGGAGATCTCGGAAACAGCAGGGCACTGTGTCAGACACCTGTCCCTGCAGGTGAGAAGAAATGCTACTGGGAACAGAATCTGTGGACACCTGTGTAAATATTATCAAAGCATTATCCTTGTGGGGAAGGCCAGATGATGTGTAAAGGGAAGTCTGCCTCCTGGAGCAGCCAGCCTGGAAGGTGTCAGCAGCGAGGGAGGAAAGCGTGGTGCATGAGGTACAGCTGTGCTGGCTGGAGACAGCGTTGTCACCAAAAGCTTTGAGGGGCATGGAATGGGGTTTTGGTTGTACCGCTGTGTGGCTGGAGGCAGCACACAGGGAGCACACAGGACGCTTCATAGGACCATCCTGAAGAATCAGGAGACTGTGGGCTCATTTTTGGAACGTGAATGCACAGGCTCATCAGCAGACTCAGGACAGACACTGCTGTGCCCTCGTCTCCAGCTGTTCTGAGTACCACCAGGGCTCAGGCAGAGGCTGTGGCTGCCACATGGTGCCAGGGGGACCCCCCCCAGGTTCCAGATCTGTCCCTGTGCCATATCACACCTCTCAGCATTGCTGCATGGGCTCAGGATGACACCAGCAGAGCGCACACCACTCTGGTGCCTGGGCATTACAGGGTGCTTGGCAGAAGGGCACAGAGCCCTCAGAGATGTGGGACTGAGCAGCAGCACCGACCTGGAGATGGGCTCTCCCTGCCTCCCCCCAGCCCAACCGAGAGCCATCCCAGATCTGCTACAAGCACACAGAGTGAGCAAGAGGTGCTTTCGAGGAGCACAACCCAAAGGATGAACAACACTGATGACCAACATGGTCTATTTCTAAACTGCCCCCAAGCCGTGGGCAGCCTCACCGAGAACAGATCCCTGGAGAAGAACCCTAAAGGGAAGACCAGCAGCCGAGCAGCCCTGCAGCGCTGGCCACAGACCGGCAAGGAGAGCACTCATGCCACCACTACTTCTGGCCCCGTCTGCAGCTGCAGCGTGGAGCAGGCACTGCTGCACAGCTCAGCTGGTGCCGGTGAGTCGGGCACACCGTCCTGCTGCTCGCGGGGAGCCCAGCCGTGCGGGGGAGATGAAAGGCAGGCATTGACGTCAGGGCTCTCACCACCCACACGCGGACAAACAGGAGGCTGTTGGTACAGCCAGGCAGGCTCTGCTTACACAAACACGCCGGCCAGCTGCACGCAGGATGCTGCTGGCCCCAGTTCAGCGTGCAGCTCAGCTCCAGCAGGGCCAAGGGGAGCCGCTCAGAGCAACGAGCAGCACGCAGATCCCACTGCTGCAGCCCCAGCTCAGTGCCTGCTCGCTGCATGGCCACAGGTGGCTTAGAGCAAAGCGTGGGCACCAGCTGAAGGCTGGATGCCATGCATGGCTGCAGGTACCAATACCATGCACCTCTGCTCTGCACACGATGAGCATCCTCGGTCGGTTCCCATGGTAACTCCTGGCTCAGAGCCGCCAGAGCTCCGCCTGCACGCAGCCACCACCAGCCCCGCTGCGCCTCCTCATGCTGCTGTGCTCCCCAGCAGGGTCTTACCACACTCTGCCCCTTCTCTCCCCCCATCCCCAGCTGCTAGCACTGCTGCCATGGGAGGCACCTCCCAGCCCCCCGGACATCCCTATGAGGACCCACCGCTTCTCCTCATCACGTAGAGCTGCTTCAGGAAACAAAGCACAGAAGCAGCCCAGCACAAGCTGGAGGTAACGAGGGCAGGGCCAGGAGTGCTCAGCCCCAGTGCCTGGTGCATGCTGCTGCGCTGGATGCTTTCCTCTGCTGCTCTGAACATTAGGCAGCCTTTGGAAAATGGCTTATGCCTCAAAATGTGATACATTAAAGACAGGAGGCAGATGCTCTACCTGCCTGTCTGTGCATTTGTATGCTCTCAGGGGTTGTATCCAACAGCTCAGGTTGGGGTTCAGAAGCTCCAGCAAACAGAGCCAGGAGAGCAATGGAGGTACTGCTGTCTTTCAAGAGCTGAAGCTTGCGCTGATGAACAGTGCAGGGCAAGGAAGAGAGTGCTGGTGAGGAGGAGCTGCCACAGGAGCCGTCAGGATGGGCAGGAGTTCATCAAAGCAGAGTAATGCATATGAGGAACAATCCACACAGCAGAGCTGCTCTCTCAGGAGGGACAGAGCGCTGCTTTGCAGCCCAGCACAGCCATAGCCACGTAGCAGAGCAGCACCAGCTCTACTATGGGGTGAGGATGCGCTGTCACAAAATGGCTGCCAGCCCCTCACACTGACCACAGGCCTCTCACTGACACACTGGGCTCTGCCAACCCTGGCCCTGTCAGCAGCACTGCGGGAAGAGCCCAGGGTGCAGGAGCTGCATCTTCCTGGTGCTTTCCATCCCTCTGCTGCCTCTGCCTGGGACCACCAGCCCCAGGGCAATGGGTCCCACAGGGCCCACAGTGAGGGGACACCTCAAGGCACCCTGCGGGCCAAGCACGAGCTCCCTAAAGCCATCTTCTGTGCTTTAACTGGACTGAAACAGCACCACCTTAAGTGTTGCCATGGCAATGGCTGCCTAGAGAAGACATGTGATGGAGGTGCACATAGAATGGCAGAGCACGCTGAAGTGAAAGGACTCACGGCCAGGTCCCAGGGCTGCCCCACAGCCCTCCTGTCCCACCTCATGCCCTCCACACAGCAGCCACAAGTGGAGGCAGCCATCCCTCACCTCGAGTCCTGGGCCGGGGCAGCCAGGAGCCAGCAGGAAGCTGCTCTGTGATGGAGAGCTGCAGGGTCCAGTACTGGGCACAGCCTGGCCCCACAGCCTGCAGCTGCAGCACTGGAGCACTGCTCGCACTGGCCCAGCTGTCACCACTGCCCCTGGTGACCTAAAACACGGTTGGCAGTTCCATTGTGCCAACCTGCAGCTGATCCCCGCGAGGCGGCGGTTTTGCATGTTGAGCTACTTCCATGCACATATGGGAGGAAGAGGGAGCATAGAAGGAGCTTTGAGCAGGGTGGTGGCTTTCCATGCCCCAGAGGAGCAGAGCTATCAGACTCCTTCTCCCCCTGCCCTAAGTGGGCTTTCCCCCTCCATCCAGCACAGCAGCTGGCCTTTGTGCTTCATTTCTGACTCCTCCTCAAGCTCGTGGCTGCTTTACAGGGAGCTTCACAAGGTGGATTAACTCCTAGGAGTGGAATCACGGAAAAAATGAGGCTGGAGGGACCTCTGGAGGTCTTCAGCCCATCCTCCTGCTCCAAGCAGAGCTGGCTGCAGCACTAGAACAGGTTTCTCAGGGCCTGGCGCTGTTGTTCTGAACATCTCAGACTTGGAGATGCTGCTGTCTCTCCACCTCTGTCCCACCAACACAAAACTGCTGCTTTTGTTAGAGCTCCCAAAGCATTACTTACCGTTTGAGCACAGATGGGTCTGTTGAGAATTTACAAGTAAAATACTCATTAATTTAAATGGCTCAGCTGGTGGAGGAATGCAGCCTTAACCTCAAGCAAGTTCTCAGATCAGTGGCTATGATTTGCTAGGAACCACAAGTGAGAGAGACAAAAATTCAAACGTGGTTTCAAAGCACCAGCCCTTGCTTGGGAAGGCAAAAGTGCAAAGCCTGGGCTCCTTGCTAGCTGAAGAATGCAGAATCCATTCAGCCATCACAACTGAGGCAGGATGATGCATGCCTCCAATCTCTCACCCACAGAACAGCTCCTAATGCATTTGTGCAGAGCTGGCGTTAGTCCTGCCCCAGTGGGACAGGAGCTCTCTCCTACATCTGGCTGAAAGCTCCCATTACACCTGCTTCCTTCCTCCTTCCTAAGATGGCAAATCCTGCAGAACATGCATGCCTGATGAGAGGTGCTGAGGAACAGTCACCTCCAACGACAGTGCTGGCAGCACTGCAGCTGGGGACACCATGCGGCCAAAGCTCTCCTTTAAGGAATATGGGCGCCACAGGACTGCAAGATCACTTTTTGTACCTAAAACCCAGGCTCAGGTAAGAAAGAGCTGATATCTGCCCCGCCAGCCATCCCAAACACCCCCCCACCAACACAGAGCAGGGCTGAGACGCCAGGATGCAGCAGAGCCAACTACACGGCCACGGAACCAGCATGTTCCAGGGACAGAGCCACTGGCAGCAGCTTTGCTCACAGCTGCATTAAAATGCATGAGCTGCGCAGCCCTAATGATGAGCAGAGCTGTCAACGAAGAACTTGTCCCAGCTAATTATCTCTAATGAGGGCAGAGTGTCAGGGTCCCTGGAGGAGCTGGGCAGCAGCTTCCCGCTCGGCTCAGTTGCAAGAGAGGGAGAAGTTAAGCAAATGTCATTGTGTTGGCCTAGCTAAGAAATCATTAATTAGGCAAATGTGACCTTCTGTGCAAGTTTGTTCTTGGGAACCTGGACTTGCCAGAGCTGGGACGTGCAAGCAGGCTGGAAACACCCCAGCTTCTGCCACCCAAGCTGTCCCCTGCAGTGCTGAGCCTCCTGCTCAAACGCAGTGCAGCCAGGGCCTGCATAGCCATGCCACACTCATCTGTTGGTTTGGATACAGGCTGAGATGGATCCAACTCAATTCCAGGTCGTCCTTTCAGGGCACAATCTTCTCTCCTCTGCAGAACAGAACTGGGGACTGATCTAAGATGCACCACAGCTACATCCTGCAGTCCCTGCCACACACTAATGACCAGTGAATATCAGAGAAAAGTTTACTGATATTCTCAAGACGCATAACATTTCATTTTATACCAGGATCAAACTAAACAGCAATCAACTACTTGCACAGGCAGAACCACCACATCAAGTCAGTCTTACAAAAATGCTTTTAGAGACCAGAGGACAGAAAACCTTCCCTCAGCCAACAAGGACAACTCCTCAGTGGAATTCAGGCTGCTGTAATCAGATGTTGATAACTGCAACATGCTCCCTGGCATGCTCATTGCATTGCCTCTTCCACACGTGTGGCTCACACAGAAGGCTCTTAGAACCCTGCAGCTTCATCTGTAGCAGGGAGTTCTGCTCTATGCATTTCTTTCCTTCTCCTTCTCAAGTGCCTGTTCTTTCAGTTGGTTGACGAGCTCCTCAGCATATACCTTGAAGAGTGGGACGGGGTCCTGCAACAAAGAGGAGATTAAGCTACTCTGAAAGCCTGAGAAGCAGCTGGTCTAAGATGAATGCCAGGAAGGTGCCCAACTGCACCAACCCTACTTTCACACATGTGCTAGCAAACTGTGCATTGCTTATCCAGTCTGCAGCCTGACAAGGGCAACAGAAAGGGAAGTACCATTTATAGGAGCAGGAAGAAAGAACACCCACAGTACTTCATCTGCGATCTCTGATGTTGGTGAGATTCATGAATGCCTCATTCAAGACAAGGCCTTTTTCCCTGCATGCAGTTGGGTCCAGGGAGCCAGTGCTGTAGGAGTGCTGATGGTTACAACCAGTGCAAGATGGGCTGGGTTTGTTCAGTACATGAACAAAGCAACTCGCTATGCTACTCCTCTACCTACAACAGCTGTTCAG
The DNA here is from genome assembly GCF_019238085.1 of Lagopus leucura. Taxonomy (NCBI): domain Eukaryota; kingdom Metazoa; phylum Chordata; class Aves; order Galliformes; family Phasianidae; genus Lagopus; species Lagopus leucura. Next base: position 11,987,588 of record NW_024962257.1, on the reverse strand, counting down.
CTCTGTAAAGTGGCCTCAAAGATCACAGGCACCTGTGTGGGACATTCCTCAGCTTTTCTAGTTTTGCCCATCCATGCGAATCAGCAGCAGCTCCCAGGGGCCCCTTTCCTTCTCAAACCACCTGCCTCCCTTCTGTTACCCCAGGTCAGGGCTGCTCTGAAGCATGTCAAAAGAACACGCTCTTTGAAGAAGCTGGAGCCCTACACATTGCAGGGCCCAGCACCCTCAGCAGGAGCAAACAGGTCTTGGGGAAATGTCACCAAGAGACCCCAGCCCAGGGAGGCCCACAGCCTCAGCAGCAATCTGGTGTGCTCTCCTTGACATGTTGCTTCTAACAGAGCTGCTGTCACCAAAGGTCACAAAACCGAGTCAGCCCTGAACATGCATCCAAGCTGTATTACGGAATAGAGCCAAAGGCAAAGATGTTTGCGTTGACAGGAAGAGAATCATCCCCACTAAACATCCATCCCCTGACTGGAGGATAAGATCTTGCAAAGGATTTGAACACCATCTTTTGAGCTCCCAGATTTAACTGGGCTCAAACAGCTGCTCAGGAATTTTGGAGTGCTACTTCTTTGACAAGAAGCTCTCAGGATGCTCAGATCAACTGCATGTGCAGCCCAATGCAGCTAAGATACCTCTGTGCTTGCAGAACAGCACTGCCTCAGAAACTCACCTTTTTTTCTAGCAGCCTCTGCTTTTCTATTGCTTCTTCTAAACTCAAGCCAACCCATTCAGCTTCCTCTTCTGGAATCACAAATTCCTGCAATAAAAACGAATGGTAGAGTGTCTTCCAGGTGAGTAACATGCAAATCCCCTCCAGGCCCACTCACACAAATGACCCAGTAGGAACGTTACCACAGATAAGCCTGAAACACTGTTCCCCTGCTCATTCCACTTCCTGCAGCCAAAGCCCTCTTCCCTTTTCTTCTTTTCCCTTTGCAAGCAAATACATCATCATGTGAACTGCTCTGCTTCTCTTCTGAACAGTTCTGTAACTGCTTCTCAGCACAATCCTACAGACTGTGGAAACCAGTGCTGTTTCTATGCCAGTGCCCATCATCATACAAAGTGAAACAATGGCACCCAGGCAGACAGGGATCCCTGCCAAATTCCTGCCTGCTGTAGGCAGTGTGTGCTCCTACCAGCGCTTAGTGCTGGTTCACACCAAAAAGAGATGTTTGTCTTGCTAACTGGTCAGTAAGAAGACTACAACAACCCACAGCGAGATAAGAAACAGATGGCAAAGATGTTTAGATCTTCTGCAGCCATGCTTATCACCCTGAACAGAGAAGAATGAGCTCGTTTGCACTGCAACACAGTGAACAACACAGCACCAGTGGGGATAAGCAGGAGACATCGCTGCAGCACCAGAACAGGGACTGCAAGCTGCAGAGCCAGGACCACAGGCCCAATACACACCCGGTACTTGTCATAAATCGCCTCCCTCTTGGCCGGGTCATCAGGATGCAGCTTGGGATCCCTCCGTGCCAGTCGCAGCAGCATCGTTCGCTTCAAATCCATCCCCAACTTCGAGCACATATCTGCTTTTGGGGTCTGGGGAGAGAAAATAAATTACACTGACAGGCACAGCACAGGAGCTACAGAACACACAAGCGTGTCAGAGCCGGCTGTGTGCCTGCAGGTCCCCAGGACAGACACACGGGAGAGGAGTCCCTCAGCCACCCCCAGAGCCCAGCAGGTGCAGCTCTCGGTCCAGGGGCACAGAGGGCAGTCAGGGCCGACACGGGGTCTTGCCTTCAGGATGTAGAAGTCGAAGCCGTAGGCCTGGTCGATGAGGTCCAGCGTGCGCATGGTGACGGTGATGGTGAGCTTGGCGTCCAGGATCTCGCTGTAAAACTGCCGCTCGAACAGCTGCGGCTTCCAGATCTTCGGCACCCGCGCGGAGAGCTGCGGACAGGCAGGCAAGTGGTCAGAGCCGAGCCGAGCCGAGCCCAGCGGGCAGCCCGAGGGCGGGGAGGAAGGGCGGCCTCACCTTATCATTGTTCGCGTAGCGGAAGCCGCGGATCCAGCCCTCGCCGCCCCACAGCCCCTCGTCAGCGGCGCGCGGCAGGAACACGGGCACCGGCACGTCCTGCACGCGCTCCCGCTCCCCGGTGCGCGGGTTCCTCCGGTACCGCACGCCCAGCGGCCGCCAGTGCACGGGCGTGGGCTGCGTGTCGTCGTTCAGCTGCGCCAGGTAGTGCGCGGGCAGCCGCGCGCAGATCCCTTCCTGCAGCCGCAGCTTCGGCCACAGCCGCGGCGGGACCTTGTGCAGCGGCATCGCCGCTACCTTCCGCTTCCGGTCCCAGCGGCACTCGCGATCGGAAGTGGAGGGTGGGGCGGCTTTCCATTGGCTGGCGGGACGGCGCTGAGAGGGACGGGCCGACGGTGGCTGGCGAGGGTCGATCCGCGACCGCGTTCGTACGCCGTTCCTCCCACCCCCTCCAGTACTCAGACGCCCCGCACACAGTAAGAGCGGGATTCCAGCTTGCCCTCAAATACCATTACGTTTATTAAATTATAAAATCAGAAGCTTTAAAATTTACCGTATAAAATAATCACAAGTATGAACAGCGAAGGAAGAAAAAAAACCCCAAAAAACAAAAACCACAAAACCAACAACCCAAAAAAACCGACATCGGATTTCCTCCGACTTGACCCGAAATAAAGAAGGTAAAAGCCCTCCCGGCCAACGCGGCTCCAGCTCCGCACGCAGCGCGGTGCCGCACCACGGGCTGGAGGATTATTGCTTCAGTCGGGCGGCGCAGCACGGCCGGGCGCGAGGCTGCGGGCACCCGGTGCGCACGGGGCGTGGACGGAACGCGCAGGGAAGGGGACCGGAGCCTTGTGTGTGTTCGTGAAACACAGTGGGATGGGGGGTGGCCCTGAGCACCTGCAGGCAGGCGCTGCGGAAGGCTGCATCGCCGCAGTCGCCGCACGGCTGAGGTTGGAGGCACCGCGGGGTCGCTCTGGCACAGCGCTGCCCCAGCAGAGCCGCCCAGAGCAGGGCGCAGCTCCAAGGAGGAGACCCCGCAGCCTCTGGGCAGCCTGCGCCAGGGCTCCGGCACCGCACGGCGCGGCAGCGCTGCCCGCTGGGCGGGGATAACTGCTGTGCTCCGGGTTGTGCCCAGAGCCGTCGCTGAGAGGAGCCCGGCTGCGTCCTCTTTGTGCCCCCTCTTCGGGTAGTTATGGGCAGGGATGAGATCCCCTGAGCCTGCCCCAGCTGCACAGCCCAGCTCTCATCCTCTCCTCCTAGGAGAGGTGCTGCAGTCCTTTCGGCCTCTTGGTGGCTTGTCACTGGACTCTCTCCAGTACACCCAGAGCTCTGTTGCACTGGGAGACCCAGAACTGGATGCCACACTCCAGGCACAACCTCATCAATGCTGAGCAGAGGGCAATGATCGTTTCTCTGCACCTGCTGGTGCTACTCGCCTGATGAAGCCAAGAACTGTCAGCTTTCTTAGTGGCATGGACGCACTGCTGACTGCTGTTCAACCCCCTGTCCACCAGGACCCCCAGGGGCCTTTCCAGCTGGGCACCCCCAGCATGTGCTGGTGCCTGGGGCTGTTCCTTCCCTGGTGCAAAGGCAGAGGCTGGATTAACAGGCAGATTAATTAGGCGAAGACTGGATTAATTGCAAGAAGTTAAAGTGCAGAGCTGAGCAGAATGCTGGCTGCTATTGAAAGCAAAGAAATAAATGTTTCCTATGAACTTGGGAGTGTTATCCTTTGTTACTAGCTCTTTCCTTCCCAAAGGATAGCTGGCTTTGCAGATCAGTTCTGAGCAGTACGCACACCAGACAGGAGCAATGCAGTGTGAACCTTCACCTTCCCCAATTAGAAAGATTAAATACCACACATGTGGTGTTTGATCCCAGAGTGGGAGGATATGCACCAATTACTGGGGCCACAGGTGTCTGGAAATTAGTCAGCTTGCAGAGAGCCAGACCACAGGCTGCAACAAAAACACACAGCATCTTCACTATCTTAACTCTAGCATAGAAAGGAGTCCTAATGTGCAGTCCTAAGCTGTTCTCCCTCAGCCATCCTCCATGGCTGGAATAAACAGGCAGGGAACCATGTATTTGAGCCCTTATCTATGTAATAAGGATGGGCAAAGACTACTTTCCTAATTGCCAATTCTGTTTCTGGTCTTGCTTTCTTACATCTGAGTGCCCTCCAGTAAGGCTAAGGTGAGACAGATGAACCCAAAGTGACTAAAGCTACCTTGGGAGTTCATGGAGGTGGCCCTTGGAAGGACTGAGACACTGCCAATGGCCTGAGAGCACCTGTGGCTGCAGCACTCTCAGCCTCTCAGCCCAACTGGCTGAGCTCAGGGGTGGCACAGCTCCAACGTGATGCTGTGTGCGAGCACAGGAAAGGTTCTGAGTGCAGCCCACATTCAAAGCACATGTTAACAAACCTGCCATAAGACCATACTGTGCTCAGATGACTGCAGGACTGAAGCATGCTTTCAAACTGGAGCTGCTCTAGACCCTGAGTTCCAGCTCAGCACAGTTTGACCCCAACACAGATACAGAGTGAACTCTTGCTGTCCAAAGGTGCAGGAACTGGGAGTAGTGTAACTATTTTAACTTGCAAGTGAAGTGCCACAGCCCACCACCAACCACGCTGAGTCCTGAGAGACACTGCCACCTCTGTTAGCTGGGCAGAGCTGCTGCACCCACAAAAGAAAGGAAGACAGTAAATGCCTGAACATGAAGAGAGGAAGGGGAACTGTAGTGTAGCCTAGCTCCTTCCAGATGTACTAAAAGGGACAAAAAAACCCTCAGACTAAACTTGCACTGCTATGTGTTTCACAGTTCTGAGGCAGACGCTTCTGATGCTCTTGCATATGCCCACAATTTTTTCACATTTTTGGCAAGTCTGATCCTGAAGTTAGGGCCCAAGTTCAGGTCTTGTTCATCCCCTCCAGAATCAGGACTAGGTAAGAGCAGCATCACCTGAGGGGCACCATCTAGAGAGGGGCTCTAGACTCACATAGCATACAGCAACCAAGGACCCAGGGCATGCTGAGATCAGCTCCCTCCCTTTTAGCACCAAGAGCACTCAAAAGCATCTACCTCTAGGTCAGGGGCAGAAGAATTCTGTTCTTCTCTTGACAAAGCAAATTTTGATTGCAGGATAGCAGGGGAAATCTCTGTCCCACAGACCTCTGCTAAGAGAGTGAATGCAGGGAAGAGTCCTGCAGCCTCTGGCTCCAGGGCAGCACGGGCTGAACCCAAGCCTTATTGATACAGTAGAGAGGGAAGATGGGTTGGCAATTTCCCCCAGGGCCATGGGGGAGGTGGTGGGCAGGCTACTCCTTGATTTGGAACCACGAAGAGCCTGCCCCATCCCAGCAGAAAAGCGGAGGGGGCCTCAAACCTGCCTTCACAAGACAAGCCCACCGTCTTCATCTTTAAATCCAGTCTAGATATCTGTGCTGCCCCAGACAGTGAACGAGCACGTAAGATAGGCCAGTGCGCTACAGAGGGGCAGCCCAGGCTGGCCTGGCAAAGAGCAACCTTACCAGCCCTTCACCTCTGGGACATGGAGCCAAGCAGTTCAGGTGACAGCATAGAGCTCCTCACGGTCATTCTGGCAGATCTGGTAGCGACATGTGAGCTTCTGTGACCAGGCCCAGGGCTTCTTATGCTTGTCCCGAGGTGGAAGCAGGAAAGCAACACTGCCAGCCACCAGCACGTGCCAGATGCTGTGAGTGTAGTAATAGTTCTCATTGGTTTCCATGAACGCATATACTGAGATGGCGATGAAAGCCAAGGTGATCCCTGGGAGGAGGTAGAAAACCCATCGCTTCCACGAGGAGGGGTAGCAGTGCCTGCGCTTCACTCCGTGGTAAACCTGGAGGTGTGAAAGCACAGAAGGGTTTCATAGCAAGAGATACAGCTCTGGAAAAATTCAGTCTCCCTCCATCTTGGGCTCATGTGCAAGACCCCACATCCAGATGTGGCACCAAAACCCAGCAGGCAGAGGGCAATGCTGATACCACAGTTCCTATCCAGGGCATAGGCAACAACCAACCATTCTGACATGACACTCTGGCCACCAGTGCAATCTGAAGTGGAGCTGTAGCTGCAGGGACCCATAAGCAGGGGATACTGGAAGGATGGGAGGTAAATTCCTTGTCCTGCACTCTGTTCATTAGGGTGTTTCAAGAAAATCAGGTCTGTGTTTGATGGGTTGGCATTTTCTCTGCCACCGTTTTCTCTGGAGGGGATCAAAGGGCAGCAGGTTATCTGGCTGTCATTACTTACCCATGCTGAGATCATGATGATGAGGGCAAACAGGCAGGGACCCATCATGTTCCACACCCCTCTGCGATCCAGCTGCAGGGACATGGCGATTAGCAGTGACCCCAGGACAAAAAGAACCTATGAATGAGAGAACACCACTAACATCAGCAGCTTATCCTCTGCCGCTGCACGGCTGGCCATGCCAAAGCCCTAAGACAGGGAGAATTTTACTGCCTGGTTGGCCCAGTCCTGCGTGCATGCACGATTCAGGAGCACTGCCTTTAGAAGGAGAAACTAGAGGATCCACAAATCTTTCACCTCAGCCCCTTCAGGGCCCAGTACCTACAAACAAGCATTCAGGTTCACAACACAAGGTCCTAGGATAAAACAACACTGGGTTAAAAATTAGAGTGGCATTGGATCACAGTCTTGTTACCTAGACGGGCTACCTAGGGAACCTAGCAAGCAGCAGAGGAGCTGCAGGAGCTGCTGCAGTGCTGTGTTACCGAAGTGCTGCCACAAGAGGGCACAGCATGGCCACCTGCGGCCGCGCCTGGCCCTGCAGCGCAAGAGTACCCACAATGAAATCCTGCACTCACGTATTTCAGAATTTTCTTCACCCGGGACATGCACAGAATCGTCACCCAGATGGACACCACAGAGCCCAAGAAGTCACAGTACTGCAGTGTGTCGTAGTCCATAATGCACATCACTGCGATGCCTGGCTGGTCACACGCATGGTAGAACTGGAAGAAAAGCAAAGGCTAACATGAATCCAGCACCACCACACGGCTTTATGTAAAGAAGCAGAAGAATGGTAGCCAGGATCCCACCTGGCAGCATCCCCAGGAAGCTCCACTAAACCAGCACAGCATTGCAGAAGGCAGCTGGAGAGCAGCCATCAATCCGTACCCTCCCAGCGTTGTGCTGGGTTCCCACTTCAGTTCCCTGGAGTCTACTCCTACATGGGAGCACCTGCAGCGTGGGTGGAACAACCCAGTGCCAATAACTCTTCATCCAAGCTCTGAAGGGGCGGGACACGACCATGGAGGTGCATGTCCAACGATCCTAGAAGGATCTTGTGGAGCTCCAGGATGGACTGCTCCACCAAAGCCTTCAGTCCGACGCAGCAAGCATTAGACTCAATGCTCCCCAAATTCCTGATGCTAAGGGGGAACTGGCAGAGGGCCTGAGACAAGTTAATCCCTACCGTGGAGAAGAACATGGTGTAGGTGTAGACAGAGGCCTCCACCAGGTAGTACCGATAAACAGCAACCGCTATGGCTGGCAGGAACATGAGGTTACTCAGCGTGAGCAGGAGGGTGGCCAGGTTCTGTGCACCAACAGACTGGGCCTTGGTATCGTCTGTGCAGCTCCACCCGCTCCAACCTGCAGAGCAGAGAGGCCTGTGTGGATCTTGGATCTCATGCCCCACCCCGTACTCCTGCAGAATGCAGCAGGAGCCTGGAAGACCTCAAAAGAAGGTGTTCTCACCCCAGAAATACCCCGAGCCTTGTCTCCACTACCCTAGAAGGCGATACATCAGGAGGAGGAAGGACAAACAGCTGTGCCCCTCTGGGAGCCCATCAGACACCCAGCATCTGGGGCAGCTCGCAGACAGACTGCTGTTTCACTGAGGACCCCAACAGTGTTTACACTAAGCAGCTGACTTGTTTGGATGTTTGCAATTGCTGTCTACCGTGCTCTGCTGCAGCAGCCCTGCTTGCTAATATGCTCAGTTAGCCACTTTAATTTTTTTAATTTTCTTTTTATTCAAGATTAGGATGCCCATGCCCTCCTTTTGGAGAAAGGTCACTCACAGGGCAACCTGGGCACATGCAGGCACTCCGCAGTCATCAAGAAGAGCGAAGAGTAGAATCCATCCCATCACAGTGCCACGAGAAACAAACCCAGCAGCTCTGTCCCCTTCCCCCTGCTGTCCCTGCAGAGCCCACAGGAGGCTGCTCTCTTTCAGTTTATTTCTGGGTCATGAAAATTCAGCTGGGGCATTTTGCTCCAAGTGATTCAGCAGAAAGCTGTCCTCAGCCTGATTCCTCACTTCCCCTGGGGTGCTGTATGCTTCCCAGAACATGGCACGCTTTGAGGAAATTAGGATGTCATTCTCTGTCACAATCCAAGCCTAGCAGCAGAACTGCAGAAGACAGCAAGGGCGTCCTGGATCACGTCCAAAGCAACAGTGAACCACGTTTCACCTTGCCCTTCTGCTAAGAACAGATACAAGGATCCATCCAGGCACAGAACAGCTATCATCTTCCCTTAGCTAGTGACTCCTGCCCAGTTCTCTCATCTCATTATAATTAGCAGCTGACACAAATGTGCCTCCTCCAGGGGCACCTCTGAGCATAAGGGTTGGCTTGCATCGTGGCTCTTGGCATGAGACAGAGCACCACAGCAAATCACAGAGATTGCCAGCCTGTCTCATCACATCCTGTACCAGGACACTACGTAATAAACTGCCCTGAGAGACGTAGGCTCTGATGCTGACACTTTCAGGCAGCCCTGCCAGCATCCTGATCTCTTTGGGGATGCTCAGAAGCACCTCTCAAGGCCATTGGGGACTCAAAGCTGGAAGTAAAACTATCATTCAGCTGAAAGTTGTCTTCAGCCTGATTTACTGTTCCCCATGTGGTGCTTCCCAGAATCTGACACTCCTCAGGGAAATCAGGACACTGCCCATAGAGGGCATCACTGGTTCAGAGGGCACTTTGGGCAGGCACTGTGATTCCACGTTGTTTGTGACAGCTGTGACAGTCCTGGCTCTGCTATTTAAACAACAACATGGAAGAATGTGGCCTTCCCTTGGGGGAAGATAGCAAGGCCTCATAGGAAAGTGCACTCACCAGCTTTACAGCTGCAGCCAGCATAGAGGTAGCCGTGTCTTCTCAGGAGGCTGCACTGTCCATACGGCCCACAGTCATTGAAGCAGGGGGTGAGGTATGCTATCACAGTCACTTTGGCTTCTGCGGTGTTACATTCACTGCAATGAAAACAGGCTGTTGGTACCCTGGCCATTCTGGGCACCCTTGTGCCACAGGAATACTCTGCTTGAGGGGTTCTGAAAGTTCCTGGTCTCACTGTGCCCTGCCATCAGGCTGCTCCAACTCACATGAGCTCTCTCTTATTTCAGCAGAGGGACCCTCACACCACAGCCAGCTGTGGATCTGCTTCATCGCTCCCAAGAGGAGAGGCTCCTTCTCTACTCAGACTGCCAACCCATGTACAGGCAGGCCTCAACTCTTCCACAGACTGCTATAACAGTCTCAGATTCTCATGACCGGCCCTCAGACCCATCAATTTCCAGCATCATTGTACAGAGCATGCTTGGCTTCTTACACAGATGAATCACAGGAACACAAAATGCTTGACTATGAGAGCAACTGCATGCATTTCAAAGACCCCTTGAGGAAGTAACAGCATTCTGATTTACAACACTGCTCTCTCCAACTTATCACCTCAACACGCATCTGGGAAAGCTCATCCAAGCAGACTCTGCCACCCACATGCAGTCAGCGTGAGACACAGCAGGTCACACCAGACAAGCTGCTTGAGGGCTTATCAGAGAGCAGCACTGTCACTTACCTCTCTCCTTCCTCTCTGTAGCCACTGCTTTACTGCTACCACATGTATTGAGCCTGCAGCAGAAGGCAGGACAGTGGGAGGCATTTCGTTTTGTTTATGTGAGACAAGGGCAGCAAGACCAGGAGGTACAGTGCTTTGCCTCAGCCTCAAGGCTGGATAACACACCAGACTCACCTCTGGCCCTTCGGGCAGATGAGCTGTAAGGAAAGGAACCAGTCATCTGTCTGTGGGTACAGGACAATCAGCATTGCTTCCGCAGAGGACGTGCTCAGACTCAGAGGGTAGCCCTGGAAGAAAGCTTGAAGAGAAGAGAGTGCTGTGATATGCCAGAACTTGGGGAGAAGGGCCAGCAGCAATCCTCAGCTGAGACCAGCTGCACAGAAATCTGATATTCCTACTGCTCCTTACTCCCATCCTCCCAGGACACTGGGGTGTTGAAAGAACCTGCCTGGACAGCACAAGGCACATGGAACAGCCTGTTTGCTTTCCTCTGGGGAGGCCTCATTGTGGCCTTCCAATATTTGAAAGGAGCATATGAACAGGAGGGAGAATGGCTGCTTACATGGGTGGACAGTGATAGGACAAGGGGAAATGGTTTTAAACCGAGACAGGGGAGGTTTAGGGTAGATATTAGGAGGAAGTTTTCCACATGGAGGGTGGTGACACACTGGAACAGGTTGCCCAAGGAGGCTGTGGATGCCCCATCCCTGGAGGCATTCAAGGCCAGGCTGGATGTGGCTTTGGGCAGCCTGGTCTGCTGGTTGGCGACCTGCACACAGCAGGGGGTTGGAGTTGGATGAGCATTGTGGTTCTTTCCAACACAGGGCATTCTATGATATGATTCTATGATTCTAGTTCTCCAATGCAGTGTTCAGCTTCTCTGCATACCAGCAAGGTCCTGACTAGCCCCAAACCTGCTAAGAAGGCTGCAAGAGACTCAGTTGCTAACCACAGTTATGGTATAATTGATGAAGCCTGGCTCCTGGTTCCAGACTAGCATCTGCACCCTTATACTTCAGGGCATTTGCCAGAACTGAGTGATGACGGCCTTAGGAGGGCTTGGACCAAAATAATCTGCCTCAAAACATCACACAAAGGATTTGAGTCAGTTAGCACCTCCTAAAAGCAAAGGTCTTAAAGCTTAGTCCTGAGATTCTGTAGCTGAGCTCGTGGTGATTGTCAGTGGCTCTCATACCTGTGCTGCAGTTCTGCGTGGTATTGAGAGACAGCACCGGCGAAGCAGCACTCACACATGCAACCACAGTGGCATTGGCCTGGCTCAGCGACGTCTGTGCAAACAGAAAAATACCCCAATCAGAGCACCTCAGTGCCACCCCCACAACCTATTGATCTCTCATGCTGCTCACAATCTATGGGAGCAGCAGATGATAGTAAAACCTGCTGATCAAAGCCATCCGTCAATTCCCCAGCTCTTTCTGGGCCAACCTGCGTTCACCTCTCCCTGCCCTGTCACTGCATTGTATTTTTTTGCTGAAAGGTACAGAGAAAATGTTTCCCAGGGAGACTGCATGGCTGGAAATGCCTCCCAGATGGAATATTTACACCAGCACATCACTTCAGCACAAATTCACGGTGGTAGAAATAGGAGGCAGATGGACATCAGGGCTGAGCTGTGCTCCAGCTCTCAGGAGGGCATTAACTAGCCTTTGCAACAAGCTTCCTGCACACGCTTTCAGAGAACTAATTTCTAAGTGCCAACAAAGGAGTCTGTGAATCAGTGACTCAGATAGGAAATCCCTGGGTTTCCCTATCAGTCTGCTCTCCTGGCAGCAACACTCAAGGCTTCCACGGAGGAGATGAAAAGCAGCTGCATCTCCATTTCCTCCACCACCACGTTCCAGTGAGGTGGGGTATTTGAATTGGAACTGGCAAGCAGTAAACAATGTAAATATCAAAAACAGGACAAGAGTGCTTTGCAACATCAAGAAAGAAAGGAAAATAGTCTCTCTGGTACCTACAACCTCTCGAATTTACCCAGGAGCTGGAAGAGGGACAAGGACTGCAAAAGAGAAGACAATCACACGAAGAAGCCTACTGCACCTTGTTAAGCAGGAGATTCACCACAAGGGAACCCCCGCTATCCATGCCACTGTTCAAGTTGAGAAGGAGGAGGGTTGGGGAGATGGAGTACACGGCTACGCTGGGACCATTCAACAGCCTGTACCGCACAGACACCACGTCCAGGTCCTCACGAACAACAGGCTGACTTTGGAGGCAGAAGCCCCTCTGCTCAGAAGTGTTGCGCAAAGCCATTCCTGTAGATGCAGTGGGACTCCCAGCCTGGCTCTGGTTTAGGCTGCTGAAGTTAAGGAATGAACTGGTACTTCCCGGTCTACAATCTGTTAAGCAGAAAAAGGAAGAGGAATCAGCACAGTCAGGACTAGCACCTCAATAGGGCCCCAGTAACTTCAGACCTTCATGTTATAGCACACACTGTGGGGTATTTCAGCTGGTTCAAGCACTTCAGAATTTGCTACAGACCCAGAAAGGCACCATCTTTGCCAGGGAGACCCTAGAATCCAAATGTGGGACACTGACAAAAGCCAGACAAACGGTACAGCGGGTGACAATATTCTGGAGCTGCTGAGAAACAGCTGGGAAGCAGAGGAACTAGAGAAGGGATAATAGATGCCATCATAACACATCAGTGTACCCAGCAGACAGGGAATATTCACTAGGCATTGACTGAGCACAGCATTTCACTGTCCCAAAACCAGAGGCTGCAAAAAAGGCTCTAGTTGTTTCTCAGCCCTGGGCACGCAAGGCTAGGCGAAAGAGATAAGCTAACTCAATACCAGCTACAGGCACAAAACACCAAGTTACAGTGACTGGAGCCAAACACGACAATTAGATTTCACTGCTGGAGCCTACCCGTAGTTCCCAGAGACTCTAATGCCCCTCTCACACCTCAGCTGCCAGTGCCAGGCCCTAGTCAAAGAATTCTTTAAAAAATGCATCTAGCTGCTGAGCTCCAAGGTTCCAACCCTCAAACTGGGATCACTGTCATGTTACAGGACAACACAAAGGTGCCTATGACAGCCACAGGACCTTGTGACCTCCAGAGGCACGTGGAATTGTGACATGCCATTACAACCCAAATTACCCTAAGTAAACCTCCATGAGATGGATTTCTGTCTGAAGCCTGTTTGTGGCCAATAAACAGTCAACACACCAATGGAGGCTAGTGTAATTTCGAGCAGATGCACTCCCTGCCAGATTTTAAACTAGACACTGCTTTCTCAAGCATAACAGACACAAAATTCTCTCTAGTCTCTCCCCCACGTAGCTAGAGGAAATGGAAGCTCACCTGTGAAAGAAGCCAGCATCTCCAGTGACACACTGGCATTGGCAGTACCAAGACTCTCCACCATGATCTGCAACCACTTCTCCCAAGGGAGTGAATCCAGGCTTACACTGCAGTTCACATTCCCTGTGCAAGTGATGATCCTCTGGAAGGACTGTGGCAGTGTGATGGAGCCCAGCACTACCCGCACAGCGCATGCTTTCCGCTCACTTGTCACGCAGCTTCGAAGCTCAAACCACATTCTGGCAGTGTACTTGGGAACAAAAACCCTGCAGGAAGAGGAACCAGCAACTTGCACAATTTGTACTCTGAACAAAGGGCAGCCACAGCCCACCACAGAGTCCCAGTGGCTTTGTGACTAGAACTAGAATGCCCTGATTTGCACTGAATATCATTCTGAGGACAGGGGTCTCTAGGAGCTAACAAATTCCCATAGCCAAATCTTTAAGTCCACCTGCAAAGAGTCAGAGAAGGGCCCCCACGTGCGGTGCCCATATGGACCTCATCACCCTGCCACATGGAGCTGGTTAAAGGGCCTCGAGTTCCAATCCAGAATGGAAACAACAGTGGCTTACCCTAAGCAGCACCAGTGAGAAATCTGATCCTCCCACCTACAGCCCCAAGTGTTTCCAGCCGCTGCTCTCACTCACTTGACATGCAGTGGCTTAGCAGGTGAGACGATGGTTTGTGGCATGGCAACACCAGGCTCCAGAACAGGCATATCAGTGAGTCTAAGCACAAACATATCTGCCTGAAACATATAGGTGCATGGAGTGGAGAAACCCTGCAGGAGGGGAGAGCAGACCAGTCAGATGTGGCAAGACACACTGGACAGAGTATGCTGGCTGTATAAGATGTTCATCAGAGCCCTTACCTTCACTTCAATTCTGCCAGCGGCCTCAGGGAGATGTGCAGCAATGAACCAGTCTCCTGCAGCAGGGGTAGTGATGTTCACAAAGGTGGTGTTTTGCACAGTGCTGCTCAGAGTGATGCTGATGTTATAGGAGGGACGGACGGTTGCGTTTGCAGGAAAATGAGTGCCCAGTGGATTAATGACAGGAGGGGCTCCATAGCGAAAGTGCCTTCAAGAGAAACCAGAATCCAAATAAATGAAGGGATGTAAATACACACGCAAGATACACTGGAATACGAACTCATGAATAGACACCCAGGTTGGCCTGAGATCAGAGAGGGTGCAGGCTAGAAATAGCCCACATTTTAAGTGGAGCACAGAGCCATCATCTTCATTCAGTGAGGACTGGCTGGCATTACCTTATCTTGGACTTATTCAGAGATTGATTTAACTCGGCTGCTTATTAAGATAAGGATTTACATCATTCCATCAAGCCTGAAAGCACATTTCCGTAACACTTACTTAGGTTAAGCCCCCATACAAAACTGCTTTTTCTTTTTTTTTTTTTTTTTAAATAACCATCAGCAAATTCCCTGTATAGCCAGCTAGGCTAAACCGTCAATTAAGAGCTTTCTTTTTATAGCTAAGATCTGCATCTTCCCTATTTCCTCTCCTAAGGAGGGCAGACAGATTAAAACACACTCACCAAGGAAGATCTTTGTGACTGACTTCAGAACACAAGTGCTTTTGCTTTCAAGATAAGTATCTCAAAATTGGAAATACCAGAAAAGTAGGCAGCTATGTAATACAGGAGGCTTTTATTTAACCTTTCTGGGATGCACAAAGCACAACTGCTTTGGATCCTCTCAAGCCCTCTGCAGTTCTGCCACATCCTCTGGTAACATGCACAGGATCCAACAGGTACAGAAAGGTCCAGGAACACCTTTGTTTCTGAAGAGCAACAACAGCCTCACTGTGAAGCTCTCTCCAGTGTTTCTAAGGGCTCTCTAAGACACTGCATTTGATAGCTCCTTGATCCACTGGTAACATGAAATGCTCCAACAGGTTAAAAACCACAGATGCAGTGCTAGTATAACATTAAGAAATGATGCTTGCTCCAACTGGTGAACGAATTCACAGCCTCCTGCGAACAAACAACTCTAATCGTGAGTGACAAGGACAAAGGAAAGATAAGAAAGACTGCATGTGCACACACTGGTGAGGGGACATACATACACTGTGACCTCCATGCTGGTGCACTCAGGTTCTTTCCCCCTGGATGCCTGCAGGAGCCAGCGAAGCAGCACGGTATCTTCTGGCACGTGGAAGTGGAAGACCTTGGCGTTCCCATACCAGCTGTAGAAGGACAGCCTCTGTGCACTCTGTGAGAAATACTCAGAGACGAACAGGGAGCCTGAAAGGGAGAGAGCACAGCAGCTGCTGGGGTGGCTGGGAGCGGGCTGCACTGCTACAGACACCCATGGGAGCACACAAGAATTCTAAGGCCACTGGAGAGGAGCCCTTGTGTCCTTGATTTCTCAGCTCAGTTCCAATAGACATTCACTTGGTGATTTACTGAGGTCCCAAGGAATGAGATGTGACCGAGTAGCAACAGCTGCACAGATCCACTGCAAAACTGTCACTTACAGCCAGAGAGCACTAGAAGAGCCTTAGCCAGCTCCACAAAACATGGTGTAAAGATGACAGCAAGAGCTGTGTCTGGATCTGTTTCTGCTGAGCACTTGCGCTCACTGGCTAAGACATGTTCTGTACAACACACTGTCTCCCTGTACCACGCACTACAATGAAAATCCACTCACTGCAAACACAACTTTGCTCTCAAAGATAAACCTTACAGACATTCCTACCTAGAAACAAGGCTGCCGGAATAGCGACAGCAGCCCCAGCGTAAGGACTGTTGGGCTTGTTCAGCCTGGAGAAGAGAAGGCTGCAGGGTGACCTCATTGCAGCCTATCAATACCTGAAGGGAACCTACACCCAGGAGGGGAGTAAACTCTTCAAAAGGGCTGACAACAGCAGGACTAGGGGAAATGGATCCAAGTTGAAGGAGGGAAGATTTAGGTTGGATGTTAGGGGGAAGTTCTTTACTAGGAGAGTGGTTAGGCCCTGGAACGGGCTGCCCAGGGAGGTTGTGGATGCCCCGTCCTTGGACGTGTTTAAGGCCAGGTTGGACGGGGTCCTGGGCAACCTGATCTGAATGTGTATGTTTGGTGGCCCTGCTAGGCAGGGGGGTTGGAACTACATGATCCTTGGGGTCCCTTCCAACCTGGGTGATTCTGTGATTCTGTGACTGTGCAAAAGGACAACAGTGAAAAGCGCCGTAGGACTAACTAGAGCCTTCATCCATCCCTCTGCCCAGGTATGCCTACAGATCGCTCCCAGGCTGCAGATCACTCCACACACAGAACTACACTGCTGTCACTGTCAGCAAGAAATCAACCAGACCACAATCAGGGATAGAGAAGAAACGTAATATCAGGATTGGGTACAGGGCAAAACCGTACTAGGAATGGAGCCAAGGTCATTTTGTCCGCCAGCAAATGAGGTTCTTCCCAGTCAGCAAGGTGAAGAATTTGCCTTCATATCTCTACCCAGCCCTCCCCGATGCTCCTTGTCTACTCTGGAATTCTGTGAAATGGAGAGAAACTGTGGTAGCTCTCAGACTCAGAAGAACCATTTGATCAGAAAATAAAGCAGCAAGTGTTGTGTAGCTTGTCTTCAGCTCATGCTGCTCAGGGTCATGTGGAAACACGCAGGACACAGCTGAGTTTCAGTGAAGTGCCAGAAAAAGTGGAAAAAAGCACTCCTCAGGCAAGAGCAGAACCTTGGGTTGTACTTCGTGCCAAGAGGAAACTAATCCAAGCAGGAAATACGATTCATGCCCCAGAGCAGGATGCATGCTGACCTGAACACACGGCACTGCAAAGAGACAGGAATAGTCATAATGGGTTTAATTTCTTGGCAAATTACCAAGCTAAAGCCTCCAGGCACATTGCAATCCCAACTGAGAAAGGAGGAAACAGGAAAGCAAGAAATACCAGCCACACAGCTTTCACTGCTGTCAAAGAATAAGTCAACAGGAGGATTTACTCTCCAAGGAAAAGGGTGCTAGCAGAACACCACAGCCACTGGCTGCCCCAGCTGATGTCCTGCATCAGAGCCCACCCAGGGCCACACGAGGGTACCTGAGTGAGCTGCACCCCAGCACAGGGCAGCACAAACTCCTCACAGAGCAAAGCACAGCACACGGGCAGTCCTTGCAGGGTTAGGTCACTCTCTGGGCCAGTAAAGAGCAGATATCACTGAAGGGACCCTTCAAGCAAATGCAGATGTGATGCCAGTGCAGTGTATGGGCTCCTACAGACAAGAAGGAGGCAGGAAATCAGCTGTGCTCTCCTACAAACCCTGTCTTATTTCATGCATAGGAACTACAGAAGAGAGAAGCCTTTAATCAGCAGCTTTTTTGCACCCAGTGGCACTCTGCATACACACAGCATATTCATTTCTGGATGTCCATGGTGACATTTGGGTGCCAGCACAAGCCAAGGGTAGACAAAGAGAGCAGTAAAGCCTGGACAGCCGTGGTCCTGCCCAAAGGTCACACTGGACAGCCTGATCGGGGATGAACTGTTCTGCCAGCACCCAATAAAACCTGCTTCAGCTCTCCAGACACGCTCTGCATGGCCAACAGCACCCATCAGCAGCTCCTCACCTTCAAAGGGCCATAGAAGCAGAAGAATAACTTATGAGGCTTTTTAGAGAGGAGTAGAGGGCTGGCAGGCTGCAAAATGAAGAAGTCAAACGTGGGTCATATTAAGGATGGGTCAGTTATACTCACTGAGGTGAGCAGCAGTTACAGCCCAAGGGAATGGCACAGACCCAGGCACAGCATGTGACAGCTGACAAGGTGAACACCTGAGCCTGCAGCGTGGGCAAAGTTCAAAGGCACAGCTCTGCTTGGAGAGAACCTACCAGTGCTCCACTCACAGGCTTTGCTATGCTGGGCATCCAGGAAACAAGATGAATTGATTCCCGCTTCACCCTCAGCCTGGGTTGAGAAGGAAATGCTACACGCAGATAAAACAGATTATTAGTAGAGAAAAGCCAGAAAGACAGGTCATGTGCAAGTGAGGCATGTGCTCCCGCTCCCTGTTTGCATTGAGCATGCATTCGAATATTGCTGTGCTCTGTATGTGCCTGTTTCTGCCCTGTTCTGCACACTCTTCAGAAGCACAGCAACACCTGGGGAGTCAGACCTGACGGTCCAGAAATGCTCGCAGCTCTTTGAACTGAACAAGGCAGTTGTGAAACCCCTGTGGGAAAGGATGGAAACAACATAATCTGACACTGAACAACAGCTTCCTTCTAAAAGTTTCAAACAGATGATGCAAAAAGCAGAAAAGATTTTAAGAAAACAAACAAAACATGAGGAGAATCACAGATGCACAGAAATTCTTTGAATTTCTGAATAAAGAACCACCTGCGACAGCTTGGATTTGTTCATCCAAAGATTATCTCACTCTACTTCCAGACATGTTAACTGCTGGTTTCAGAGCTCCCCATGAAAAGGACAAGGTCCCAGTTTCAGAGCAGATGCAAGCATCTCTGGGGCTTTAGAAGAGCCAGCACTTCACAAGCCAGCAGGCTCAACCCTGCGCAGAGCTTAGGTCAAGCAGCAGTTCTAAAGGGACATAGAGTGCAAGAAAACCCTCAGTACAGCGACACAAACTGTACTCAGCTACATCAATCTGCCTCAAGACAAGAGATGGCTGTGGCAGGTTTTTTCATGCTGTTTATAACGTAACCCATGTCAAAACCCCATCTTTATCTATCCCAGGACTCTTTACTCCTCTCAGGAGGACCAGATCCTTAACAGCTCTCAGACCCAATGTGGCATTCCCCTGATCTGGCAGGATGACGCGGAGAAGAACCCAATATCACACCTTGAAGACAGGGGAGGTTCCTGAGGGCAGGGAACCCACCGAGCAGGATGCCAGAGCAGGGCTGGCCTGGGGCAAAGCAACATCTCACCCTGGCGCCAGCAGCTCCCCGAGCAGGCTATTTGAAGCACAGCATGATAACCACTCTCAGCAGCTGATAACCACAGTTACATACACCTACCTCCACATCAGGGTGAAGAGAGCAAACAACCACACTTCTCCAGCACCACAATCAGCTGCTGGCTCTCCACAGGACAAGGCACAGCCCTTGAGAAGCACAGGTACCCAGCAGAGCCCCTGCCATGCACACAGCGGGAGCCCCGGGCTCACTGCCCCGAAGAGCAGCCCTTGCACCTCCAAAACCACTGCACCTGCTTCCAGCCCACTCGGAGCACGCTTCTGCCCATCCACCCCAACACATCACCTGTGAAACAGAATAACCACCACACACAGAGGGGAAAAAAGAGTCATAGGATGGCTTGGGTTGGAGAGGACCTTGAAGGATCATCTAGTTCCAACCCCCGTGCTATGGGCTGGCTGCCCCTCACCAGAGCAGGCTGTGCAGGGACCAGTGCCTGGTCCTCCGTGCATCCCAGATGGTGCACCCACAGCTGTCTGGACAGCAGTGCCAGGGCCTCAGCACCTCTGAGTGAAGAATTTCTTCCTAAAATCTCACCTAAATCTCTGCTCTTTCAGTTTAAAGCCATTCTCCTATCACTATCAAGCCACGTAAAGTCAGTCCCTCTCTTGCTTACAAGCTCTCCTCAAGCACTGGGAGGCCACACTGAGGTTTCCCTGCAGCCTTCTCACCTCTGGGCAGAACAAACCCAGCTCTCAGCCTGCCTCCATAGGAGAGATGCTGCAGCCCTTCGATCCACCCAGGCTTGATCCCCAGTGTCTCCAGGAGGAACCAGCCTGGCCCAGAAGGTGCACAGCACTGCTCTGCTGAGCACAGACGACAGTTCATAGAGCATAAAGCTCAGCAGCTCCCAGCAGCTCCCGGCTCCGAGCTCAGGGATCTCAGCAGCCCTCACACTGTACTCCACACAGCTTTCTGCCCACTGTGAAGTAAGGCTCGGCCCTGCCGGACCTTCAGCGTGCCTCCGAGGCCCATCCATCACACACATCCCAGCCCTGTCCCGCTGCCGTGCACAGCCCGGGCTTCATCCTGCCCCAAGTGCCACACGCAGACCGCGTCCCGGAGCACCAGCGGGGCTCCCGGACCTCCTTGCCGCGGTGCCCCAATTAAACTTCGCCCCCTCCTCGTGCCACGATGCGGCCGCAGAGGGATGCGAGGCTCCATGGCCGGCGGCCTCGGGCTGGAGGCAGCGCGGCGGGGACCCAAACCGACCTTCGTGGCCGCGATCCGGGACAGGCATCGCCGACCCCGCGTCTCCCGGACGGACGGCTCCGGCCGGCCCCCCCAGCCCGCACTTACCGGCGCCGGTGCGGTTGCCGCGCCCCGCGGGCAGCGCCAGGAGCTGCAGCAGCGGCAGCAGCAGGCGCAGCGCCGGGCCGGCTCCCCGCGCCATGGCCGCCCGCCGCCCGCCCCACAGCGCCATCGCCGCCGCCGCCGCCGCCGCCGCCTCCCGCTTCCGCTGCCGCCGCCCCGCCCCGCTCCGCCCCCGGGACGGCCGGAGCTCAGCCGGTGCGCGATGTTTCGCCGGCGGCTGGGAGGTCCGGGCCGTCAGGGAGCGCCGGGATGAATCAGGGAGCGGCCCTCGTGGTGGGACGGCGCTCGGGATGATGAGCTTTGGGGAGTCCTGGAGCCCTGACTGCGCGCCAGGGCCCGCGGATAACCCGGGGAACCCACGGACGCAGAGCTCACGCGGTCCTGGCGCGTCCCCCCGGCACCCTGGCGGCTCCCGAGACCCCAGGAGGGTGACGTGGGACGGGCTCACAGCCTCGGCATTGCTCCGAGCCTCTCCCGGAGTCCTCGAATGCTGCCCGCTCCCTGGTGCGGCCGCACGCGGGCCCGATGCTGGCTCACCTCCGGCCGCCCTCCCTGCGCTGCCCGGGGCTCGCAGCGGCTGCTCGCTGACCCTGCCCTGCTTCTCTGCACCGGGAACGGCAAAGCTGGGCAAACAAAGGACTCGCAGCTCGCCAACATCTTCGGGTGCTGGGACGTGGCAAACGGCCCCCCCACCCTGTGACAGCTCTGCCTCTGTACCTCAGAGCCCCTGCAGTGACACCGGGAGGTACACACCACTCACAGTAATTGTTGCCCCAGCCGCTGTGTGCGCAGGGAACGGGCTGCTGACCTCTTGCCAGTAACCTGTGTGTACCAAGGCTGAAAAAATCCCCTTTCCCCACAGGCTCACCCTGGCTCAATCGCACCTCAGAGCCTGTGTGCTCCTGAGGTCAGCGGCATCTTTTGTAGCCCATCCTGCATAGAGGAATTGTCCTATTGTCACAAGTAGGGTTGGCCTTCAAAGCAAGGACACGATCTCACTTTTGTTCTGCCTCAAAGAGAACGTCAAGAATTCCAAGAATGTTTTTTTTGTTTAATGAACCAACAGAAATTCTTTATCTTCCTTGTTTACCATTAAAACCCCTGCAAATCTCATGCATGGGCTACATCTGCAGTTTGCTAATTGGTGTGGGTAAGAGTCTACTGGGGGTTTCACTGGAGTTTGTGATGATTTTTGCCGTGTTTTTCCCAGGCAGATAACCCAGCAGCAGTGATACCTGTGCTGCAAACATCCCTGTCTGAAGGTATGATCTGGAAAAATAAGTAATGGTGACCTGTCCAAATTCAATCCATGGAGCTTTAACAATGCTGACCCATGAATTTTGGTAAATACACTTCTACTATTAAAAAAAAGACACTCAGCTGTTGAAGGAGGCATAAAATCTTCCTGACTAAGCAGCTGCACATTTTGTTGTAGTGCTTTCCATAAATCCATTGCTGGGCTCCTCCTGGCCATAAGCAGAGAGCACAGAGCTGGCACAGCCTGCTCCCGTAGCCCTGTTTGTCTGGTTCTGGTACAAACAGTCAAAAAAGCAGAGCTGGGTGGGAAACCCTATTCTCCATCCCCCTCCAGCTACAGCCTGGCTGTGTTATGTCTGCCTTGCAGCTCGTTGCCTAAGTGAAATCACAGTGACACAGGATCTAGAAAGGAAGATTATAATGAAGAGCTGCATCTCAGGAACACGGATCAAAAACCTGAGAGCTGTATACTTCAACTCAGGATGGAAATATCAGACTTTGTTCCTTCATTACAGGAGAGTGGTGAAAGGCTTTCCATTGTAGTGTATGGTTAATGTGATCCAGCAGTGTCTCAGGTCTTTCTTCATTCACCAAATTCATTGCAGGTTTGCCTTTCTTGTTCTGCCCTGGGAGCCCCACCTGTGGCTGGCCAGGCACTGGTTGGCTCCTCGCATGGCTGTGCAGTTCTGGCCTCTAAATCTATGGACACAGTGCATGCAGGGAGAGTCCTAAGGTCAACTGAGAGTCTGAGAGCAAGTGAGATGGACACGGGGCGGCTGCAGTATGATGATGGTCTGGGAAGACCGAGGTTTGTCAGGAGAGGGCACAGAAAGGGCCTACTTTACTCAGTCATAAGGGCAATGTGGATCTGGTGCTCACTGGATTCTGCAGTACTGGAATTAGAGGCCATCGATGAGTCCAGTAGATTGGTTTGAAACAGATAAAAGGGACTTCATGTGAGGCAGGGAGGGAGAATGAACTTCTGGAACCTGCTGCCACAGGAGGCTGTAGAAACAAATGGGGTCAGCAGGTTTATAAAGGGATGAGCAAATTCATGAACAACAGGTCAACAAACAGATGCTGAAGGCAACGTGCAGGAACTTATTCTCTGAAATCATTTACTACTGCTGCAGGTGTTGGAGGAGCACAACCTAAAATGGCGAGGCTTCTGTGCTCTCCCCAGTGCCATCTCCTATTGCTGAGCACAGCACTGAGTGAGATGATCCAACCATCAGATCCAGCAGAGCTTATGTTCTCTGTGTCAACATCCCTAAGCACATTCAGATCATCTCAGGTGGCTGGTGTGTGGTAGGAAGATAGGCGACTGGCAGGAAGAAGTGTCTGCATTTCCATTCCATATTGAGAATCGGATCAATCCTTAGTGGACAACGTCCAGCAGGCCTGACACAAAAGGTTTCTTCATTGAAAAGGGTTACTGGTGGTACAGTCACAGTGGAAACCTGGCTGGATCTGATGACCAAAACACACATGGTCAGCCACACAAACAAAGTGGGGAAAAACTGTGAGGGAGCTGTGGTAAACTTCTGCTGTTCGGTTGATGAATGGCTCCCATGCAGCAGTGACAGCCTGGAGAAGGAATTTGTGGCCAATGTCAAACTACTGCAGGTCTGCTCTACCTCCTGTCAGCTGTAAAACGCAAGGCCTGGGTTCTGCCATGGGTATCTCCAGCAGCAAGGGGTTCAGCATGCTTCATGCCTTCTTGGTCAAAGGGAACTCACGGAATGGGATTTGGACAGGTCAGCTTGGAGGGTGATGAGCAAAAAGTTTTCCTAAGATATTGTTTATGGCATTAAACTTTTTGTGATGGCAACAAAGCACAGACAGTGTTTAAGTTCTGATAAGGCTTATTTTTATCATCCCTGTTCTCTCTACAGACTCATGCAGCTGATGCTTGATGTGGCTGCTCCACTGGGAGCAGTCTCTGCTTTCAGGAAAGGAAGGAGAGAAAATACTTTAAGTCCTCCATCAAAACTGACATTATGGTGAAGGAATACTGAGCACACAGGGACATGACAAAAGACCAAGACGAAAAATCACAAGGGTCTTAAAGCCCAAAAAGAAAATATCCCCTGAGGAAGGTGTTGACGCAGCAGGGACAGGAAAAGTACTCACAGAAGAGAGAAAATAGAGTCAGCCTTCACTAAAATGTCATTTTTTATAAGGGACTTAACACTTAAGGAAGGTAGATAGGTCCTGAAAAGAGTGGATTAAAGTATAGTGCAATCATTTCAGTGTTTCCAGACTGCCTGAAAAAAATTCCCCTTTACCTCAGCGACTGATTGAAGCCATTTCACTCCATCAGAATCTTTGAGAAATGGTGGAGGGTGATGGCGTTGCAGAATAAGACAATAAGGTCTATTCTTATTAGCAGGGCAAAAAGTGGAAACCAGGGAACTATAAGGCAGTCAACTTCAATTCACAACTAACAGTGGGACATTTAATCGAAGTAAGAGATGAGTAATAAGCGTTGCTACTGCCAAGAATGAATCATTTCAGATGAGTCTGTTTTCCTTCTGTGACAGATTCCAGTTCTTGGTTCAACATCATTATTCACTGTTCCTTCATCAATAACTTATGTGTTGTAATAGAGAATACACTTATTAAAATCTCGGATGGGTCTGAGCTGGAAGGGCTGTGAGCAACCCAAAGCATTGGGTTAAAAATGGTTTGGATGTATCAGTGAGAGCAGTTGAATATGGAAAGGCTGACATTTAGGAAGGAAAAACTGTCCAAACCTAAGGCAAACAAGCTGCTTAGACAGGATTTTTTCAGCAAAAGACCTATAGGTTGCTATTTTTTTTTGCTATCGGCCTGCTGAATGCCAGTGTCAGATGAAAACACAGAAGAACCTTTCGTAAACATGTGATGTTCTCCCTCATCTCTCTAGCAAGAAGATCTCTCAACTGGTATATTGCAGTTGGCTTTCAGGAAGAAAATTCTGTGTTTTCCCACTGCTTCTTTGCTAACTGAGGAAGTACATTTTGAATGGGAAATTCTTGCTAAACTCCTCTAAGATGCTTGCCTTCTTCCACAAGTACATATCACTGTGTCCCTTTCCAGGAAGCACTCTCTCCATTGCCAGCTGTATCCTGGGCTGCATCAGGGGGGTGGGGGTGGCAGCAGGACGGGGAGGGGACTGTCCCCTTCTCCTCTGCCCTCTGAGCCCCCACTGCAGTGCTGCATCCTCGGGCCCAGCGCAGGAAGGATATGGAGATGTTGGAGTGTGACCAGAGGAGACCATGAGGATGGGGCTGGAGCACCTCTGCTGTGAAGAAGGGTTGACAGAGCTGACTTGTTCACCCTGGAGAAGGGTCCAGCGAGATCTCATTGCTGCCTTCCAGTACATAAAGGGAGCAGATGAACAGAAGAGAGATCGACTTTTTACACAGGTAGATAGTGATAGGACAAGAGGGAATGGTTTTAAACTAAACGAGGAGAGATTTAGGTGAGATGTGAGGAGGAAATCTTTCACTTAGAGGGCGGTGAGGCTCTGGCACTGCTGCTCGGAGCTGTGAGTGCCTGATCCCTGGATGTGCCCAAGGCCATGGAGGGTCCCTGGGCAGCCTGAGCTAGTGGGGGCAGCCAGCCCACAGCAGGGTGGAGCTGGGGGCTCTAAGGTTCCTTCCAACCCAACCATTCTGTGATTCTATGATTCTGTGATTTCTGACTGTAGGAAGAGGGTGAGGAGCCTGTTCCTACACCATGCCCAGACTGCACACCTGCCAGCTGGCAGTGCAGACCCTCCTGCTCCTTAGTCAACATGGGGTTCCATGCACCCCTCCAAGCCAGCATCAGCACCCCAAGGAGCTTGGGACCCGATGAAAGCCCATCCTGGCCAAGGCTGGGGGCTCCAATTCAAAGCTGAGCTGTCTGGCTGGCTCTGATAAAGGCAACACGGCTTGAGGCCTCCATCTTGTGGCAGCAGGGACAAGTAGCTGGGACAAAACACACAGCTGTTTGCAGCACAGTGTTTTTTAGCCAGACAGCCAAGACGCTGCTCGCTGCCTCCTCCAAAATACTGCCCCTGCTGAGTCCTACCTGAGGTCACAACAAGGTGTGAGAGCAACTGGAGGCAGAGGTCTGGCAGAGGCAGCAGGGACAACAGCCAAACCTGGCACACATCATCCGCCTGCACTGCTCCTGACACTTTTCTATTAATGCACACACACATGGATATGCTCCATGTGTGCTTCCCACTGCTTGCTCCAGCTCCAGGCTGGAGAACATGCATTCCTTTACATGCAGCTTTGCCCCACTTGTGCAAGCACTGCCTTTGCCACGCTCCAGACTGCAAGGATCCCCTGCAGCAGGGTTTGAAGCAGCCAGATCAATGCAGGATTTGGCACTGGCTCTTACCAGTGCTTGACAAACCAGTTCCCAGTGCCATGTATGCCCTGCCTGCACTGTGCCTCTGCTCCCTGTTCTCCCTGTTCTCCCCAGGAGCAGAGGCTCTCTGCTGTGGAGGGCAATGCCCATAGATGTGTCTGGATGGTGTGAGGTAGAAGGGAAAATTGGAGCATGGCCTTGTGGAGTTGTGGCACCTGAAGCTGTTGCTTTGTAGGAGGAATCTTTGAGGGCTGGAGGCTCTCTGAAGTCACCTGTGGTCCCTGATGGTCACTGGAGACTGTAGAACTGGGGCAAGTGTCCATCCTTCCATCTAGACCCATTTGTGTGGTACGTGTGACAAGGAATGAGGGGACCTGTGGTAACCCCAGTCTGGCTTCATGCTGTGTTTTGCTGTGCTTGCCACCCTGGGGCTTTCTCAAACCTCCATCTCTGCACTGAGATCCCTGGCAGGGACAAGCTGCAGTTACTCAGCACCTGGCAGGTTTTACCCCCCCGAGGCTATCTTCTGTCCATGTCCCTCACCACACCCGTGGGCTGGAGGAGAGCCCATGCAGCTCTTTATCAGCCACCTGCAGACCCCACTGGCTATGGCCGTCCCCAGCCCTGCTGCTGGCTGTGATAAGAGCCAGGGCCCGCACACAGCACCCAGCACCGCTTCACCACCTGCCCTGATGAGGCTCACAGCCCAAAGAGCAGGAACTGAGCCCCAGGTACTGATGGTTCTTGTTGGAGTCTTCCCCAGCCTGTCTGCCTACTCGGTGCGCCCTGGGACCCCCACAAGTGGCATGTAGCAAGGTGTTAGGAGATGGAAGCAGAGAAGTCCTATGAGGGCCACAGTCCGTAGGCACACACAGAAAGCTGCCCCAGTGCAGAAGGTCCTCGGCATGTCCTTTCTATGTCACCACACAGACAGTGACAGATGCAGGGAACTGTTCCCCACCACCTCCTGCAAGCCCTTGGAGAATGAGATCTGTTTCCCTACGGTTTGGGCTTTGTGGGGTAAGGAGTGCATGGGATCCCAGCGTGGGTATGTGGCTTAGCTGGGGAGCTCAGGATGGGCTGGAGACCTCAAGAATCACTCTCCATAAAGCTTCCCCATCCACTTGCACCTGTAAGAGCTCTACTCATGCCTACAGACAGCAGAAACACATCTGTCTTCTGGGCACACCACTCAAACACCACCAAACACCACCACCTGAGCCCATATTCTCTGCACATCCACCTGGCCCGGGGGCTCCCAATTCAGCTGCATGGAGTCCCAGAGCAGATCCCTCCCGCTCCCTCCCCACAGGCAGCAACGAGAGCAGGACACCAGGGCTGGAGCACAAATGCAACAGATTTTATTTCATCTCATTTGGCTGCTCGCTGTTGGAAGGCTGGCGATGGGTTGGCCCCAGCTCTAGCTGCCACGCTGTCTTAACGGTACTTGGCAGTCAGCACGCTGCCCACAGCGCACAAGAACTTGTCCAGGGAAGCATGGACCTCTGGGGTCAGGGCAGCAGGGTGGTGGATGGCCACCACCACCAGGAAGCATTGTCCCAGGAGCTGCAAGGCAAAAGGAGAAGGTGAGCGAGAGGGTGAGGCAAAGGGTGGCTGCATGGCCCAAGAGAGGGCTGGGGTGGGGGCAGGGTGGGTCAGCCCTTCCCAGATACTTACTTTGAAGTTGACAGGGTCCACGCGCAGCTTCTGGGCATGGAGGTCGCTGAGCTTGGAGAGAGTGCCTGCGATGTCATCAATATGGTTGGCAGCCTCGATCAGGGCACCCACTACCTTCTTGCCGTGCCCCTTGATCTGAGCAGAGCCGTGTGACAGATCAAAGTGGGGGAAGTAGGTCTTGGTCGGGGGGTAGGTGGTGAACATCCTGTGGAGCACAGTGAGTCAGGGCCAGCAGGGCAGAAAGGGAGGGGGACAGGTTAGACAGGGAGGGATAGGACACGGACAAATGAGGACAGGAAGAGGATCAGCGACAGATGGGAGAGAGGCAGCCGGAGGACAGAGAAGTACACCTACCTCTCCAGGGTCTCGGCGCCATACTCATCAGCATGGCTGCCGATTTTGGAGAAGATGCCCTTGACGTTGTTCTTGTCAGCAGCGGACAGCACCATGGTTGCACCTCCGCGTTGGCAGCCCCCAGCACGGGTGCTCCTCCAGTCTGCTGTCAGCCTTATATGCTGTGTTGGTCACTGCCCGCCCCCCAGCCCGCCCCATAGATTCTGGACCCCAGCCAGGCAGGGCTGCTGCCCTGCCCCACCCACGATACTGCACAGGCTGGGGGGGGGTTGGATCCTGGCACGAACTTGGGCTCGGTGTTAGGGTTGGGGCAATGTGATGTTGGCATGATCTGGATTTAGGGTTAGGATTAGGGTTAGTGTCTGCATCAGCATGGGTTGAGGTTAGGGTCTGCCATGGAGCGGGTGGAGCAGTCGGTCTCCAGTACCCTGGCATGGAGTTAGGGCTGAGGTGCCTACGAGGGGTCCCTGAGGAGGCCAGAAAGGATGTGTTCTGCTCAGGAGGAGCAGGCAGAGTGAAGGGGACAGAAATATGGGGGCTGCAGGCTCAGGAGCACTGTGGAAGTCTGTGCCTCAAGGAGCTGCTCCTGTGATGCAGACTGACCTCTCCAGCACAGCCCTTGCATGCATGCAAACTGCCCCAGTACATGCACTGTCCCTACACACACCACTCTGCAATGTAGCCCCTACACACACACCACCACTCTTTCTCACTGCACCTTCTGCTCATTTCTCCTGCACTCCTCACACCAGTGCACCCCAATGCATCCTCATGTCTTTCTCCCTGACCGCAGTTTGCATCCCTTTGCAAACAGACCCCAGAGCTCCCTTTGTCCCAGCCCTTGCTGCTATGGGGGCTTGGGGTGACCCTGACTGCTGGAAATGGGGCACTCAGAAGAGCTACAGGGTCAGATCCTGATGCAGGCACTGTCCTGCAGCCACAGGAGCTCGCAACAGGGGAAGAGGGGAATGTATGGCCATAACGACCCCCGGTGAGCTCTGCATGTCGCAAATGATGAAGATGAGGAGGAAGGTGAGGAGGGTGAGGAAGATAAGGAGGGCTGGGAAGGTGAAAAAGGTTGCAGCGGTTCCAATAGGTTTGAGAGCTGGCATGGGGGGGGGACAGTTTACACCCGTTTCCTCTATTTCCAGCGGTTCTTATCATTTGTGTTTGGGGGAGATTAGCTTGGCCTGGCACCATATCAGAGCACAGGAGGAGGGGAAGAGTGGAGGAGGGGGACTGCTCTTCTGGGAAGCAGAAGGAGGGGAGGCTGTGTGTTTGCTGCCCATGCACACGTCAGTGGGGCAAACTGCAAAGGCAGAAGAGCTCCTCCAACTGAGGGCACAGGAATAACTGGGTGGAAGTGAACACAGATGTGCTGAGATGTAGGTAGTGCTTTGAAGTATGGAGGAAAAGCACTGCATTTGGAAGTGTGCTCACAGGAACGGGGTATAGCTTTGGTACTCCCTATCAAAGCAGGTGCTGATTTCCTGGTGCAGCTTCCCTTAATCCTCACAAACCCCAATTTTCTCCACTGGTCACAATGCAGAGCAAACCCAGGGCTAGTTTACTATCTTATGACCCACCATCTCCTTCAGGTCTAAAGCCAGTGATGTAAAAGCAGCAGCCTTGTATTGGACTACAGCTCTGCCTGTGACATTTCCAGCCTCTCCAGATGGCACGGGAAAAGCAGGCACCCAGGGCACAAGTGGAGGGGCTCTTCCCAGGCAATTGCTAGAGAGTTGTGGCTTAGGGGCTATGAATTGTGTTTGTACTTCATAGTTCACAGTAGATTTTTTTCACTCAGTGAACTCGTCTAGTTGCCCACAAAATTCATGCAGGCATTAAGCTCCCACAGCATTCCCAGTGAAGTCCTGAACAGCCATGGTGATAGAGCCAGGAGAGGTCAATCCTTCCCCTATGGAAAATTGTTCAAGGTGTTCAAAGAAACAAATTTGGCTTCACCCACCCCAAGCAGGTTTGCAGACATGGGAAGGTGCAGGCTGAGCTCCGTCCACAGAGTCCTGCTACCAGCTTCAGGATCACGTTTAACCAAGCAGGCCCCATGCCAGACCTGGAGGAAGGAGCTTCCTTCCTCCCTCCCTCCCTCCCTCCCTCCCTCCCTCAGGGTGCAGGGAAGCACTGAGTGTACCCCAGCCCACCCTGGACCCCTATGCCCTTTCCCCAGCCCCAGCACACATGGACACAGTGCTGCAGCAATGGTGTCTTTATTGAAGACTTGAAGTTGCAGACGATGGTTCATCTGTACTTCTCAGCCAGCACAGCAGACACGGCAGACAGGAACTTGTCGAAGGCAGCATGCACCTCTGGGGTGTAGTCTTTGCCCAAGTGTGCAGCCAGCACCACCTGGATGCACTGCGACAACAACTGCAAGGCAAACAGAGGCTCAGTACCCTTGCTCTGGATGGAGGGCTCTCAGCCCCAGTCTGTCTCCCATCCTGGCCCTGCCACCACCCCTGGCCTCCAGCTCCTGGCTCCCAGGATCCCAGCTCCCAGGAAACTCATCACACTCAGACCTCAAGACCCCAAGGCTCCAGGACTCCTGACTCAAGGACTGCCTGATCGCAGGACCCCTTTACCCCAGGACCTCCTGGTCCCAAGACCTCCAAGATCCCAAGACCCCTGACCGCAGCACCCCAGGACCCCCAGACCCAAGCCTCTGCTCACCTTGAAGTTGACGGGGTCAACACGCAGGTTGTAGGCATGCAGATTGCTAAGCTCAGACATGGCCTGGCTGAGGTTGTCCATGTTCTTCACGGCGTTGCCCAGGGCACCCAAAACCTTCTTGCCATGGCCACGGATCTGGTCAGAGCCGGACGAAAGGTCGAAGTGAGGGAAGTAGGTCTTGGTCTGGGGATAGGCGGTGAACATCCTGCCGGAACGAGGCTGGTCATTCTGCTGCCCCGCAGCTCCCCCTGGCCCAGCCCGCACACCCCAGGATCTGGTCCGCACCCCTTGGCTCCCCCTCCCCCATTCCCACCCCACCAGGTGCTCCTGGGCCTGGCTCGCACCTAAGTAGAGCCTCAGCTCCGAATTCCTCCTGGTGAGAAGCGGCCTTCTCCCAGGCCTGCTGGATGAGCTTCTTGTCCTCGGCAGTCAGCATGGTGGCAGCTGGTGGGGTGGGCTGGTGGCTGATGGCAGTGCGTGGTGGAGGAGTCTGAGGGCCGACCTCTTATAGCTCCCTGCACACCCGCCCCAGCCTTATCTTATCCACACGGCGGGGCCGGGGCTGTGCAGCGCTGGGAGCAGGGAGCGGCGGTGCTTCGGGGGGCCCTGACGCCCACAGAGGGGGCCCTGAGGGGGCCCTGCTGCCCTGCCCTGTCCTACCCTGCCCTGCCCTGCTCTGCCAGCTGGGTTGGCCCTCTGCACTTCATGCAGAGGGGATCCCAGGCAGCCCCTCGCCAGGCTGGGGGAAGGCATGCATCAGGGCTGCACCCTGTAGTTGGCAGCTACTGTCCTGTGGATGCTGCAACCTCGGCCTTGTGCTGCTTGGCGCTCCTGTCAGCATGCACCCTTCTTCCCTCGCCCAGAGCCTGCGTGGCTTCTTGTTCCCCAGGCCATGCTATCCTCCAGCCTCTGACATCCAGCCCTCTCCACAGAGCCCCAGGGCCTGTTCCCCTCCCATGCCACCTTTGTGCTCCCATCATCTGTCTGCAGCAGCCTAGAGAAACCTGGGTGAGGAAGAACCTCCTTTCTTGGCACCTGGTCTTTCCAAAGTCCGTACCTGCTTGCTCATCATCCTTGCCTTGTTCCCATCCCACTGTGTGCTCCTGCCGCTCTCCCACAGGACATCCCATAGGGCATGCAGCGGTTGGGGACTGTCATATCCTTCATTGAGCCTCTGCATGAAATCACTGATACAAATCTGGGCTTAGGGATGTACCCCACGCTGACCTACAATGTAAATTGTTGATCTAAACGTTCAGGTTACCCAGAGACACACAAAGATAGGATGCTTTAAAAACTTACTGCTCACAGAAGGTGCCCTGGTCAACATCAGCAGATTTAGAGCAGCTCAGTGGTTTAAAAGTTCTGCATCTTATCTCTGTTCTCCTTGCCCAAATACAGTGCTTATGTTTGGTGAACAAGATGAGCACTGCAGCTTGTAGTGCCAGTTCATGCTCATTTGCTTAGGGCTTTGCGCACATCTTTTCATGTCAAAAATCTTCTGAGACCTGCATGAGCAGTGAGTGAACTGAGCAGGGAGCTCAGTAAATGAAGCTGGAATCACTCTGCCCTTAGACACAGACCCATCCAGGTGCACTGGGTGATATCACAGTTATTCACCTGCCCACAACACATGGATCACTCAGGTGGAGAACACACCAACAAACAAAGGAGGGGCTTCTGAATTTCAAGCTGCTCTAACACTCCAGGTGTTTTTTGTGTGTGTGAAGAGGTGACGTGTACCACTGTAAAGTCTTGGAAATACTTTGGAAGAGAAAGCAAGGATGAAAACAAAGAAATTCACATAGGTTTTATCAGCTGGGAGCTGGGGTATTGGCCGAGAGGCATGGAAGGTCCATGCATTCCCGTGAGGGGAATGCCAAACACTGGGAATTTTGGTCCCTCAGATATCATCATTGATCTCCAGGGGCCATCAGTCTTCCCAAATTTCAACAGCAAGCAAAGTTCCCGATACAAATATAGGAAATGTCAAGCTGAGGGGAAGGTGTCTTTACCAAACAGGTGGGACTAAGCAGGTGTGATTGCCTAAGGTGTTCACCTTGCCCAGACCCATTGGAGAAGAGCACGCACAGTCAATAAGCAGCACTGCCCTGTGCAAATCATGCCATTTGGCAATGCAGCTGTTGTTCAGAACAGGCTGTGCTGGATTTTGGAGAGTCTAAACAAGAAGCCTGGGTCCATTCATTATTCTAGCAAGGTAAAAGAATATTTCCTGATCAGCTTTACATTTGGTTGACATAGCTTCTGAATTGTGGGCAGTAATAGTCACAGGGCTCTATCCTGTTCTGGGCTTCTGCTCAGCAGTATGTTATTCTCATTATGTACATGAACTTACACAGCTTAGTATTTTTCCCTCTGTATTATGTAGTGATTTCCAAACACGGTGCCAAGACACTAAGGTGGGGGTGGAACATGAAAGATGAAAGCACAGAGACCAAAGATCACAGTTGAATTATTTATTGTAGTCTGCAGATGGCTGAGCCCCTGCATAGGGCAGTTGAGGGGACTGCATAGGAAGAATACCCAGAACTTGGCAGCTGCTGTGTGCCATCGGTGCACGTCCCTAACACAGTGTGGAAGCCATTTATCTGTACTTCTCAGTCAGAACAGAGGAAACGCTGGACAGGAACTTGTCCCATGCAGCATGAACTTCTGGGGTGAAATCACTGGGATAGCGGGCAGCCACAGAGCACAGGATACAGTGGGAAAGCAGCTGAAAGGGAAAAAAAAAAGGTGAAATCCATTGTAATCAGTAACAGATGCCAACCTAAGAGTCTGCAGCGTGCTCTGGAATGAAAAAAATACCCAACCAGGGTAATGTCCCAACGATGTCCCAGCCAGGTAACAGATTAAACTGGACCAGATGGTTTGCTAGAAAATCCAGTCTCAGGTTAAAAATCAGCTGGGGAACCAGCAGCAACATAAGGCTGTACCACATAGTCAGGGATCAAGCTCCCATTAGTTTAAATGACCAGTGGCCTCTAGTTCTGTGGCTGGTAATTTTCATCCCTGAAGGTGTGCCTGCTCACCTTGAAGTTCACTGGGTCCACCCTAAGGATGTAAGCATGCAGCTCGCTCAGTTTGGCCAAAGCACCTCTAATGTCATCGATGTTCTTCACAGCTTCCCCAATGGCATTCAGGACCTTGGAGCCATGACCACGAAGCTGAACTGAGCCTTGGCTGAGATCAAAGTGAGGGAAGTAGGTTTTTGTCTGAGGGTAGCTGGCAAAAAGCCTGGAGGAGAACGAGACAACAAAGTTCAGCAGTGGAAAAGGCATGTCTGATCTGGCAAAGCCTCAGGACAAGTGCACTGCAAAGCTGCAGAAGTACACTCCTTCAAACTGCAGTAAGCTGAATGAATGGTTGGTGTGAGTGGTGCTGGAGTCCCAGCAGGAATCTCACAATATTTCAGGCTGACTGTAAATAGCATTTAAATAACTTTGAACAACAACATCTAATAAATGTGGACAGCTGTTCTCTTAATGTCCATTACATGGCAACTTAGGTGATAAATCAGTTTAAGTTCATTTCCTAGTAGTGATAACCCTATTTCAGGACACCGAGTATGAATGACTTTGAATTCCTCTTTAGGGCTCCTAGCTATGAATTCTCAATTACTATAATAGGAAGCAAGCCCATAGATGGTAAAAATATATTTTTTTTGCTGTAAAATTTTGAAGCCATCAGAATTTAGTAGCACAGGTGTGATTCCAGAAAAAAAAATCATATTAAATAACATACAGCTCATCAAGCAATTCTCATCAATCCTAACACGACTGCATGAATCTCACTCATGCAGCACTGAAGCAAGATGCATCCTAACAGCAAAGTCCGAGGAAGCACCCTGTGCTGCAGGTGACTTACCTCTCCAGTGATTCTGCCCCAATGGCATCAATCTGGGCAGCCACCTTTGCCCAGATGGTGGTCACGGCAGCCTTCTCAGCTTGGGTCAGCGTCATTTTGCAGGAGAGTGCTGGTTCAGGCTCCCTTCAGTGAACACCCAGAGCAGGTTGTACTAAGTGCCCTCGCAGCCCTGGTTATAAAGAGGAAGAGAAGAGCAGGCCTTGGCGTCTGTCCGCACTCATTGGTCACTCCAAAGGCCCACCCATGGAGGTGGGAGACCCTTATCTCCCCCTGAAACAAAGCCCATTTCGGTAAGGGTCAGTGCACTGGCCTCCTGGTTTGCTGGTGTTATCAGCTTCTTGCTTCTTAGCACGTACTGGCCGCGTGGCATGAAAAAGTTGACTGGGCGCATATGAACAGAGAGATAGAGGTGGAACATTCTAGTGATGGAGGATCAGGACGTGCCTTTAAGTGGATTTTGAGCAAACTAAAAAGCTTGGATAGTAATTTGTATTTGTCACCTTGCTTCAAACAGATGTGCACACAAGACTGGGTCTTTCTGGGCCATACCTCCAATACACACGGCCACTACATGGCCCAGTATTGCACATTCAGTACTTCTAGCACTAGGTAGTGCTAAGGACAGCTGGGATGTGTGCAGTATGGCTCGGGGGGGAGTGAGACCCTGATTCTAAGGAAAACAGTGGAGATTTTGGCACATGTTCCAGCACTGTCAGGCATTTACCGGCCTCTTGTGAAGAGTTAGGGACTGACTCCACTACTGGCATTGCTGATTACAGCACCATTAGTCATGATTCACATGGATACAGGGAGAGACAGCTTATGAAATCAAGCATAGTACTGAAAAGAAGCATGTTTATGGGAGAAAGCCCAGTCAGATGTGCACAGTTCCTCACCATCCACAGATCTCAAGTTGCTGAGTGCTTCCTGAGACAGTTGATATTGATATTTCCCAGCAGTTTGTTTCCTTAATCTGTAATTCCCTCTGATACAGATCTGAGCTGCATCAGTAAACACCCCATACTGCATCTCTTTGATTTGCAGCTGTGTGATTCTTACAGCCAGTTATCCCTTGTGCCTTGAAATAGCCCTCAGCACATCAGACAGTGCTGGTGTGCACTGTGCTGCATGCTGGGCATGCACACAAAGCCCAGTCCTGTGCTAGAAGGTTTGTGTCTTCAGTGCATGGACACATGTGATGGGTGAAGGGACAAATGAGTAAAGGAAAGGCCAGCATGGCTCTGTAATCACAGCTAAGTGGGCAAAGTATCCAGGAAATACCCAGCTGGAGATGGTTGCTACCAATGCTTGGGGAATGTTGTGTCAGCACACGAAGCAGAAGTGAGTCCACCCCACTGAACCTCAGAAGCAGTGCACGGCAAGCTGGTGGCATGGGCAGGTGTCAGATTTTGTTCTTTGCCCAACCAGCTCTGCATCTTGTGCTGAGCAGGTTGACGTGTATAAGCCAGATTCCTTCTCCAGATGTGTTTGTGTTTCACAGCACTACCAGCGGCTGCATGCAATGTGCTCCAGATGTGGCTGCCCTGCTGACAGGACAGGCACTAAGCTCTTTATACAGGAAAATGCTGTATTCAGTTTACATAGCTTAAATGGATGGAGGTATTGAGAGAAGCTGTATTCATCATCTCTAATTGCATGCATTTAAAAGACATGTGCAGTGTTCCAAATAGGAAAATACTTTGAAAATAATGCTGTTGTTGTCTTCTTCTGAAAGCGCTACCTCCGACATCGCCCACTGCATGGCT
Organism: Lagopus leucura; assembly: GCF_019238085.1. Lineage (NCBI taxonomy): Eukaryota > Metazoa > Chordata > Aves > Galliformes > Phasianidae > Lagopus > Lagopus leucura. The sequence continues at coordinate 11,951,163 of NW_024962257.1, read as the reverse complement.
GTGCTCCAAGCTCTGCTGACAGTGCTTGAGGGAAGTCCCCGTGACTCAGATATAGCCAGGCAGATGCCAGCAATACTACTTGCTATTTTGCTGCCAGCTGTTTAACCTGAACAGCGATCCTCCACGACTGGAGGATTAATGTCAAAGTAGGCATGAAGATCAGAGTGATGCCTGCACCGGAGGCTTGTTGGTTGTACATGAACTACAAGCACTGAAATCTTTATTGAATTTGGATTCTTTTTCCAAGAGTTGCTCCTCACTATCACAAAAGTCAGAGCAGCCCAAAGGTGACAGTGGTTTGCTAGGAGGGGCTCACTGCTTGCCTAGGGTCAGAGTTGTGCTGGGGACAGCTTCAGGGGCTCTTCAGAAAGGAGCCTGGTGGGAGTAGAGTGATTTGCAGCCATGTGCAGCAATGTGACATGGAGAGTGATGAGTTGTCCTCTCTCAGCCAAGTTCCTTGCCCCACTGTTCCAGCTGCCCACAGGGTGCTGAGCCTTGGAGCTCCTGGCCCACGCAACTCAAGGAATTGGACAACACAGCCACTGTTGTTCCTCTGGTTGCAGGATTGATACATCCTCTGGGAAGCTGCTTCAAATGTGTATCTCCCTCTCTTTCTGTTGCTTTTCATATTTAGGCTTCATAAACCTACAGCATGAGTACAGGCTATATATCTTTGTTATGAAGCTGTGAAATGTCTCCAGAGCCTTGGGAAGGAGCAGCAGGCTGAGCTGGCATGTAGTCCTGCTGCACAGCAGCCTGGCTTTGGGGCTGCCTGTCCTGCCACGTCCTGCTCCTGCAGGAACAAAGCATGGAGCAAACACGAAAAGTGTTTTTTTGCACTAATGTAGGTCTTCTTTTCATCCTACTCCCAAAGCAGGGTGTCAATTAAAGTCAACAACAGACCTGTTTGATCACTATAAGTGGGGTTATAATTTCCAGCTCATTAAATAAGCGGTTGTACCTCTATGAGATGGGGTAACTCCCCATGGGCGTCTGTTCTGCACCGTCGCCTCTCTCTCAAGGGAATTTCAGCAGGTAACAGTGGCACACACATCTGCTCTACTGAAGAATTTGGGTGCATTAGGCTTTGGAAATCTTAAAAGCAGAATCTTTATCCTGGCTTTATTCTTTCATTTCCTACTAGCACTCAAAGAGCTTGCAGCTTTCTAGAGCTTTGCTTTAACTCATCTCCAAGAGCTGGAAGTGCCAAATATGCCTGCACTTTTTTTATTGAAGAATATAAAGTTATGCTTGGAAGCAGACACACTGGGAAATTCTAACGTAGCTGCCCAGCACTGGAGCACAATGAATGCTCTGCTGTGATAACGTGACTGCTCTTTAATCGCTCACCAACAACTCTCTCCCCTCAATGACAGCTTCTCTTGCTTCAATTGTTATCACCTGCCTGGCAGAGAATGGCTGTGCAGATTAAGCCCTCGCTGCGGGTGCTCATCTCCCTTTCAGTCCCCAACCACCCATCTCTGCCTGAAGTCCAAGGGAAGAATCTCGCAGAGAAAAACCCAGAGTGGGGATATCTCAGAGCATTCAAATATCTAAATATTGCTATCAAATATGGACGAACTTATGTGAAAAACCTGGGCCATCCTCTGACATAATTGCTGATAGTTTTCTGATCTTAGCTGGACACACAATAAGACAAATGAGCCAAAAGAGCTGCCAGGGGAATACAGTTTGTGGCACTTGCAGCTGGCCAGCAGCTTGTAGTTCTGGAGCTGTAATAATTGAACGATTCAAAGTGACCAAAGGAGATCTCAAGACATGAAAATAGTGAAGGGGTGTGTGGGCACATGGGAAGAGGTGGGAATGAACCTTGAGGCACCATGGGCACTGGAGAGGTGTGAGGTGCCAGGAGCACTGTGCATATGTGAGGTGCTGGAAGGCACTGGTGGTGCCAGGCTGATCTGGCGCACTGTGCATGGGCATGTGAGGTATTGATCCGAACACTGGGCTGATGGAGGGAGCACTGCTGGGTAGCGTGAGGTGCTGGGCCGAGCTGTAAGCCCTTGGCTGAAGTGGGAGTGCTGAGTGGGGTGTGAGAGGTGCCGGGCTGAACAGGGGGCACAAGGGCTCAGACATCTTCTGACTCTAAGGATTCTATGATTCTATATTGGCTGTCTGGAGGCACTGGGCTCCAACTTGGCATGCTGGGGGTCTGAATGTGAGATGCTGTGCTGCGCTGGGGGCACAAGGGCTCCAGTGTGATGTGCTGGGCTGAATGGGGGGACACAGGGAAGAGAGCCTACAAACAGGAGGGGAATCAACTCTTAGAAAGGGTAGATAACAGCAGGACCAGGGGTTGAGGGAGGGAGGATTTAGGTTGAATGTCTTTACAGAGAGAGTGGTGAGGTGCTGGAACAGCTGCCCAGAGAGGCTGTGGATGCCCCGTCCATCCCTGGAGGTGTTCAGGGCCAGGTTGGATGGGGCCCTGGGCAGCCTGGGCTGGTAATGAATGTGGAGGTTGGTGGCCCTGCGTGTGGCAGGGGGTTGGAGATTCATGATCCTTGAGGTCCCTTCCAACCCTGGCCATTCTGTGATTGTGTGAAACGTGAGACGCTGAGCTGTTGTGAGGACAAGAGGCTCCAACTTGACGCGCTGTGCCGCACTGGGAGCTCGGGGCTCAGCTGTGAGGTGCCGGGCTGCACTTCAGGCACACGTCTGCACTGCGAGGTGCCGGGAGGGACAAAGGGCACAAGGCCGAGGGCAGCCGCCGGGCACCCCGAGGCCGTGCGGGCCGCGCTGCGGGCACGGCGCCGAGCTGCGAGGCACGGGGCCGCACCGAGGGCGCCGTAGCGGCGGCCCGGGCCCTGAGCGCGGGCCGCCCGGGAACTCCGCGCCTGCAGCTCCGCCCCGCCGATCAGCCGCGGCTCGGGGGAACCGGCGGCGGCGGAGGCGCGGAAGCGGAAGTCGCGCGGGCCGGGCCGCTTTCCTGCCGAGCCGCGTCGTTGCCCGCCCGGTGCTCGCTGCGGCGCGGCGGCATGGGCGAGAGCACCAGCCCCATCAGCGTTATCCTTGTGAGCTCGGGCAGCCGCGGCAACAAGCTGCTCTTCCGCTTCCCCTTCCAGCGCGGCGCCGAGCACCCCGCCGCCCAGGCCAGTAAGTGCGCGCCGGGCCCGGGGCCGCTCCGTGCCGCGGGGCCGCGATCCGGCCCGGTGCCGGCGGCCCCTCCACGGCCTCCCTCGGCTGGCGTGGCACCCCGCTGTCAGGCGCAGGGTTTGTGCTTGGATGGTCCGAGGGTCGGACCGCATCCGTGACGGTCCCCTCCTACTCGAGTTGCTCTATGAGTTCTGTCCGTTCCGCACAGCCCTGCCTTGGGTCAGCAGTGACGGATGTGGAGCTGTGCCCACGTGTGCGGCCAGCCCTGGCGTTGGTGTCCTGCGCTTTGCAGTGTGCTGCTGAAAAGCCAGAGTGGGTTTGGGAGGGCTTAGCGTGGTCAGTGCTGTGGGATTACAGCATCACGGCTTGCAAACCTAACCTGTCGCCGGGCAGCGTTACAATCAGGTTTCGGTTTCAGTGTGAGTGTGGTGCCTAGGAACATTTAACAGTTCGGGAGAACACACCAAAGTGAGCACGTGTTGGGTGAGCCCTGTGTGTGATCTGGGGCTATTAACCAGGGATGAGGTTGTTTCCCATGTTTTCCAGCTGCCATATGTCACAGAATCACAGTCATAGAATCATCTGAATTGGGATGGACTTTTAAAGGCCTTACGGTCCGACTCCCCCAAAATGAACAGGGACACCCACAGCTCCATCAGTGCTCAGCGTTCACCCAGCCTGACACTGTCTCCAGGAGCAGGGCACCCACCACCTCTCTGGGCAATCTGTGCCAGTGCTTCTCCGCCCTTATTGCAAAGAACTTCCTCGCATCCAATCTGAATCTGCCCTCTTTTAGTTTGAAACCATTTTCCCTTGTCCTGTCACACCAGTCCCTGTATCTCGTGTGAGATTTAATGCCCCTTTTTAGATTGTGAGTCATCTTTCACTGAGGAATAATTATTTTTTAACCCCATTTTGTCCTTATAAGTAAAATCCAAAAAGATTATTGCTATTTACTGTCTGCTTCCCTCCTGCCGCTCCCCAGCTTTTTGTTGGTAAGATTTGGATATGTGTCACTGCAGAGGAGGCTTCTGGAACATCACTACTGTCCTGAAACATGAGCAAGAATGTGGATAATTAATGAGATGAATTTTTGATTTTCGCTTCCTTGAATTGCAAAATGGCTCTGCTAACATGAATTGTTCCCTGGTACTTGGCAGGAAAGTTGTTTCTTTGAATGCTTTTGTTTTCTCTATGTCCCTTGAAAATGTAAGCTTCTTGCTTCCGTTTGTTAATGTGTCTGAGTGGGAGCTGCAAAAACAAAACCAAGACCTTACTGTACGCTTCAGGAGATTGCTCCCTGAGAAAGCTGTCTTTATTCTTTGCCTCAGATAAACCACGGAGTCGATATGCGGTGAATAGCTCTGGTGATACCTCAGAGGACCAAGATGGGGACTCCAGGTAGGGAGAAAACAATTCTCCTCGTCTGACTTTAAAGCTGAGGAGGAGCTGGCCTCCTTTTTTCTTACTGCTAGTTCAGCAGGCAAACACTTGTAGTGCACAGATGACCTGCAGAGGGATATTGTAATGCTGAGTTAGGAGAAAATCAGTGTTTGATAGTAAGAAATGTCTAATGCTGGTGAGTCTGCTGTATTCCGGGCAAAGTGTAGCTCGGGTCAGCTGTGCTTGTTAGAAAGCCTGTGGTACTCTTTCAGAGCCAGGAGCATTGATCCTTTGGCTAAATTCCACTTTTCTCCACCTACCTACCTGTAACTGACTCTCTTACACAGTTGCCTCATGTTCTTCCTCAGCTTAACAGTGATACAGAATTGCTGTGCACTGCTGAGTAACTAACTTTGTTTCCGGGGATGTAGCTGCTTGTGTATTCATGAAGTGAAATAGTGGCTCAGGAGGGCTCTGAGACTTAGAAACTGAGTTTTTCAGCTGCAGGAAATTAGAGAGTAACAAAAGCACCGAGCAGAGGTGGTGCGTTGTTCAGCATGCACATACATAGACGTGGACCCTCTAACTGGTGTTGGGAGAAAACCTGAAATCTGCTGTGTTCTGAATCTATCATTATCAGATAGGAGACAAACTTGGGCCACAGTTCAGTTGTAGACTTTTTTTTTTTTTTTTTTTTTTTTTTTTTGTGGCATGTCTTTTAATTTCAGGTATTAATGCTGGAGTAGTTGCTGCTGTTCTCTGATATAAGAATGAAGAAGTTGTCTTTTAAGCAAAAGGCAGTTTAGATGCCAACCTTGCAAAATGTAAGCTGGTTCTTAAGTGTGACTAAGAATAGTTTCACTAAAGTTACAGCCATCCCTGGCAGTAAGTTCATTAAGTTCGTACATTTTTCCAGGACTGGCACCTTAGGAAAACAGTATAACAGAGGTATACAGTATAACACATCTTGCTTGAGGTCATTTGTGTCTATTACATCTGGTATTTTTGAAACCTTCCATTGCAGCGTTCTGTCTTGTCTCCATGGAACACAGTGTGGTACAGTGCAGAACTGAAGCAAGACCAAAATGTGTTTCTTAAGTTTGATATCTTTGAATGGCAGTTCAGACTGTCCACAGGACAGTGCCAGGTGTGCAGCCTGGGAGCACTCAGTGAGTGTTTGGTGGTTGTGATAATTTGACAAATTGTGGTCAGATGAGACAACTGCTCGTAGTCCAGTATTTTACTGAAAGTAGTTTCAAGTACTGAATGGTTGAGTGTCCTGACGTGCAGTCTGCCTTAAACAAGGAGATGGTTTTATTGTAGCAGTGTGCAGGAATCAGGGGCCGAGGGCCAGCACTCAGGTCTCTTGGGTCAGGTATTAGCTATTAAGCTTCTAGGGAGCTGAGTTCCCTCAGCACAAAGTATCAGTTTTGTGGCACACCACCGAGTGGATGTGGGCCGTTCTGAAGCACCGAGTGAAAGAATACCAAGACAGAAATCCCCCTCTGCAGTGATGGCCTTCAGAAAAAGCAGTTTCTGTTTGTGCAGTCTTACACAGCAGTACACACACCGATCCATCCTGCACTGTCTGCACCTGATGGTTATTGAGGTTACTGGAGCTTTTAAGCTCTATATTTGTGTACCTGATGTTGAGGTGTTTGCCAACACAGGTCTGTTATCAGGACGTGCCTTGGTATCATCCCCTATGGATGCAGGTACGGGGGTGGTGGGAGCAGCATCTTGTTGCTCTGAAGTATTAGTGCTGCTCACACAGCTGTGTGTCTGCACTCAGAAATTCAAAGCGTCTTTCAAAACTGCATTTGTTTCAGTTTTGTTTATGAAAAAACCTCTATCCCGTATTCCCAGTGCTGTGAATGCACTGAAAAAGCTATCTTCTCTCACAGGAATGTAGAAGGGAAGCTTGCAGGTGCATTTAATGCAACAGCTAAATATCCTTCTCTTCAGCAGTACCTGCTAGTAGAAGAAATTACCAGTGCTCATTATAAGTACTGATAAGTCACATCAGGCAAGAAGAAGTTTATCTTTTCAGTAGACTTAATGACATAGGTAGAAATAATATTCCAGCACTAGGTGCACAAGTGCACCTTCCATCAGGAAGCTATAAAGTCTCTTCAGGGCTGTGCACAGCAGGTGGCTCAGGTATGCATGAGACAAGTGGAGGTGTAACAGAGTTGGGACTGTGCAGAAGAACAGATCCTGGGAGTGAGCAGAGGCAGAGGGGCAATGGCTGGGGAGAGAGGGAGATACCTGTGGCTTGTAGTCATTGTGAGTGGACAAGGAAAAGAAGGAGCTTAAATATTATATGCCATAAAACCAGTGTTGTCAGTGAGCCAGTGGGATTCTGGCTGAGAAGCTGTATGATTTTTTTTCCCCTGGGCTCCAGGTTATTTTATGTTTCTATTGAAGGCAGGGGAGTGACCAGGTTTGTGAGAGCCCCTCCTGTCTCCCCATAGCAGTTCTGTCCTGGTGCAGCACAGAGCTGCAGCAGCACTCTCCTTGGAGCAGCAGTCCTCAGATTCATCAGCATGAAGTCCCATCCACGTGCTGCTGGTTTCGATTATCTGATTGGAGTTGTCCCACGTGAAAGTCATTTGTAAATCACTGTGTTATTTCTGGAAGGCTGCTTCAAAGAATGGTTGGCAAAAAGATGCCTTTAAATCACCACGTATCGGTAGTAGCTATGAATGTTTTTTGGCAGCATGAATCGGGGTTTTGGAGAGGGCAGATGCTAAGCTGAGCGGATGGTGTGTGGCAAGTTTGATAATGTTCTCATGTTTAGTAACAAAGGCTATTTCAGATCTATCTAGTCACTGCAATAGTTTGTGTGAAGGTTGGACCCATCCTGCTTTATACTGGATGACTGCCTTCAATTCACTGGCAATCTAGGATCAAATATGTCCTAGAGAACATTCAATATCACTTTTTTTCTAAGCTGTTAGAAGCCAGAATGGTTACTTTTGAGCTGATCTCTTGTGGAGCAGTTGAGCTGTAAGTATTTCTTTGTGGCTCCAGAAAATTACGTCAGTTTAGGTGCCGTAATTCTCCATTTCCATCTTTGCATGCGTAACTGGATTTCTTGAATCCTTCAGACATGAATTTCCTGCTGTTCATTATGCTTTCTGTTACTTAAAGAGAATTGCAGCCTGTTCATGAAGTCCTACCTCCAAGTGACTGGTGTATATTGGCAATATGATTTCTGTTCCACAGAGTTGTAACTGCAGGTCTTTTGAATATAGATCTTTTATTCCTCTCAAAAACAAGTCAAGCAGCACAAGTGGTCGAGGTGTGTTGGGGGTGGCCATGCAACAGAGAGGTGCTCAGAACAATCTGTCACTGCTGAAACGAATGACCTGTCAGTGACTCTCCATGCTGGCCTCTTCTCATACTTCCCTAATTTACTGTCTTCAAAAACATCCTTCAGATTTGAGTGCTATCCCAATAATATACACCCTTCAGAGCTATTGGAGATGCTTGCTATTCTCTTTTTTTCCTCCCAAAAATGTGAAGTTGTGCATTAGCTCTGTTGAAGCCAGAAGATAAAGCTTTGTTAAATTGGTTTTAAATGTCTTTGTTTTGGTGTTTTTTTTGAGGGGATACAGTAGCACAAATTCTAATGCAGATGCACATAAAGAAACCTGTTGCACCGGACGTTGCATTTTTCAGTAGCATAACTGACTTAACCAAAGAGATGTAGTAAGCTTTGCAGCACTGATGTCATCAATTGGCTAAATACTTTTGTTACAGAAACCCAAGCTACTGAAACAAAGGATGTCCCTTTCTAACAAACAGTCGTTCTCCTGTGGTAATGTTTCTATATCCTCTGTTCCCCTTTCACTGGAACCTCAGTGTTCTCCTTGTTATTTGTTCTGAAAGCTTTCCTTTCTGTAAGCCTCTTCCTTTCCGGTCACCCATCCATCCCTTTCTGTAATATCACCCTCTTTGTATAGTTTGTCCTCTAGGGTTGTTCTACCTTCTCAACATGACCAGTGGAAATCAGCTCTCTCCTGCATTAAATAATTGTTGGAGGTTTCCATCTGATCTCCCCTTTCTACAGTGGGCAGCGTGAAGCTTTTAAAGCCTTTTAAACCACCGGCGAAGCTCTAGGAAACAAACCGACTTTTGGAGTCTGCTCTAAGTCAGAGTGGAACCTCTGCTGTTATTCTGTTATTGTTTATGTGTTTGTTTGTCTGTTTTAAGGTAAGCTTGAGTTTAATGAGTGCAGTTCTGTAAGTGCAGCAGGTTGTGGGAACACATTGCCATAGCACTGCTGAGAGAATTGAAATGGCACCAAGCTCAGCCTGCACCACATCCCAGCACCTCACCTACCATTCACTTGTGCCTCTTCTCAATACTTACCGTTTTCTTTACAGGAGTTTAACTCTTAATAGATCCCCCTGGTTTTTAACATTCTCTTTTTCTCTTTTTCTTTTTGTATTTTATGTACCTGCGTCGTTTATTTTGTTTATGTTTTTGTTTGTGTTTATGGCCATGTTCCCATTTCAGAGACCAATGTCCTCTAACCGATGAACAATTGGTTTCAGGGTAAGACCAAATGTTCTCAACAACCACCTCTGTCTAGAATGACTTTCTTTTCTCACCATCCTGTCAATGTGCTTTGTTTCTGGTTTCTACTTTACACCAAATGATGAGGCAATTATGTGCTAAATCACAGTGTCTATAGGAAACTATTGCTAACAGTTAATGCTAGGATAATTACAGAGGTCCTACTAACACTTCTGTGCTTTCTGCAGGGCAACCAGAATGAGTGTGTACTGTCCCTAATGTGAACTGAGGAAAGTTGTGATCCTCCAAGAGTGCAAAAGAATAGCCTTAGCTTTGTAGTTATTCCAGCAAGGAGCCCTGAAGCAAATTGCCTTCTGACAAGCAGTGACCGAAAAGTGCAGATGAGTGACTGAACTATTTATAATCTCACAGTAATTATGCAGAGCTCGTTGCAGAGCTGTTTTTGAGCAGCTGCTCCTTCCTGATGCCCTTCTAAGCTGAACTGACAAGTGCATTACAGCCCTTCCTGAACGTGCAGAGGGAAAATGGCTTGTCTCTGCCAAGGGCCCACAAGTATTAAAATACATTTCTAGTCCTTGTGTAGCATAAAGATGGTCACCTAGATAGTCAGCTCTCCCCCTGCCCTACCTCCAATACAAATTCTTTGTAATTTGAAAATTTTAAAGAATTTTTGGATTTCTGTGGCACCTTAAAAATAGTTATCCACCCCTGGGGAAACACTGAAGTTCTGTTTGAGATCCTTTCCCCCTCTTGTCTGCATGCTAAGGCAAAGGCGCTGTTGTTTCAGCTGTGTCAGTTCCAGAGGAGGTGCTGGTGGCAGCAGGCAGCCTGCATTGGCTGCTTTATTGTCTGAGATCAAGTGATGGCAGTGACATATCTGCTGTCCCTCAATCTCCCTGTCATCCAGTGGCCTGAGAAATGAGTAAATCACGTGCAGTGGTTTTGGGGGGTGAGAGGTAGGATCAAACAACCAAACCAATGAATCCAGGCTGTCAGACCAGGAAAACGTATGGAGTCCAGGTTGCTCTGGAGGTGCCATCAGGTGGAACCCCTGCAAGCCATCCAGAGGGTTGTACATATCCTGAGCATGTCACCTGGCTGCTGTTGGAGCATTCTCCCAGAAGGAGGTTCCAGCCAGCAAGAAGATAGGAAAAGGTTTACAAAATTAACCTTTCAATCTGCTGCTCCCTACCGAGCCAAATGCAAAGTCATGCTGATGGTGAATGTCAGTGTCATGAGCTCTCCTGTGGAAATGCTGAAGTTTTTGGCACCACAGTTCTGCATGAAAGCAACTGTTGCTGTAATTCCATGTTGAAGTTAAATCTTAACAGTGGTGTAAGTCATCACAATGAAGTTTGGTTTTCCAGCTCCCAAGATGTCCTTTGCTGAGGGAAGGAAGTGACTCATTTCTTACCAGCAAGCAGGCACTTCCCAGTTTGCCCTCCTGCTTCCACTTAACAAAGCAGACGGTCACTTTGATCTCTTGCTTTACAGTCTGCCTGGCTCCACGAAGAGCCTGTTGACTGACACAGCTGAGCAGGACAGAAAGAACAGGGGAAGCTCACTGCTGTCTCTGTGACTTTCCTATTTCAAATGTGATCACCAGGGACTGCCAAGCCAGGCCCAGTCTGAAGAAGCATTACCTTCTCTTTACAAACTCCATGTGTTGTTCAACCCACCCCAGTGCTGCGGCTGAGGGGCATTGGCTCAGTGCCCCAGCAGCCTGTGGCCAGTCTCCCCTTGTCTCTGCTAGCCCTCAGCAGTGCTGGGCATCCTGTTTGGAGCAGAGCGGCCAGAGGTTTGGAAGTTTGTATGGAGCTGCCCCTTCCACTAGCCAACCATGGTCGGGATGACTTTATTGTGCAAGCATCAGAGGCTTTCACATCTCAAAGGGCCCTGTGTTATCCTACACCTTCAGTGTGTGTAGGTCTAGTGAAGAAATAGCCCCTGAATCATATGCAGGTGGATACCCCAAAAGACTTTTGTGTATATTTGTCCCTGTAATGCACTGTAACTCACTCAGAGAAAACCAGGAATGTGGTACATTGACTGCTTCTGTGGGCACTGAGGGCCTGCTTGTGGCCGGGAGATAAGGTGGCTGTGGAACACACCCGTGTCTGCCCTTTTCTCTGAGTGATACTGTGTTATCTGGGGTACCTGCGTGGTGGAGGGGGTGGTCAGACAGGGGAACACATCGTGAATGTAAATAAAGAAACTGAAATAAATATTGCCATGATTAAAATAGCTGGTCTCTTCAAAAGCTGGCTCGATATCCATTTGGTAAAATGGGAGTCTCAGAGACATCAGACAAGGAAAGAACATTGCTAATATCAAACCTCTCACCGCTCCCATCCTGCAATCATGAGCTGCCCCTGGCAGCTCAAGGAGGTCCCCTTTCCTAGGGATTTGAGCTCTGCTGTCTCAGGGGATGCCCTGAGGAAAAGGAGCATTTTGAAAGACCGGGCCAATATTGTAAAGTCATCAGAAAGTGGCTGCAGAATCCTTCCCTGTCACATAGCAGTTCTGACCCAGTTTTGCACCTGTGGATGTATTTCATTTGGCAGACTCCTTGTAGATACTTGCCTTCCTATTTCGTGGCTGTGTTCTTCCCACCACAATTCTGGAGCAGCGCAGTCCCACTGCAGCGAGGTGGGCACCAATGAGGACTCACTGCCATGACTTTGTCTTGGTTCAGTGCAGCACATGAGCCTGGGTGATGCCATGCAGCTCTCAGAAGGGTGCTGCTGGGCGTTTGGCTGCAGCCTGAGATCTGCTAAGTGAAGTAACTTTCATGAGGTTAGATTTGAATAGGAGGGACAAGCGTAGAATATTTATTTCTCTTATTTGAATCAGCTCTGTCTTGCCTTCCCCTCTGTCACAGTGGGTGGCTTAAAGGTCTTTGTGGTGCTTGAGTGACAGGCTGTTTTGGTATGTAGTTGCTTAGTAAGTTCATTAACCTGCAGCTAAATCCAGGCAATGGCTAACTCAAGCTGTTTTTTATATTTAAACAAACTGCATCTAATCTTTCCAATGTATTTTGCTGAGCATGTACTTAAATAAGCATGACCCTGCAGCCTTTGTCTTGAATGCTTCCTGTTTGATAATTGCGATGATCTGAGAGATATAATTAAGGGATTCTTAATTTTCCATAATTGGGGTTTGCAGGTACAGTAATTTGGACACAATTTACAATATTAAAAAAACTCACGAATTAAATGAATCTGCTTGGAGGAACATTCCAGTGGTGTGCTTGTTGAAAACTGTAGTAACTTCTCTTTCTGCTCTTCAAGGTTTTCAGATGTCATCCTGGCAACAATTTTGGCTACAAAGTCAGATATGTGTGGCAAGAAGTTTGAACTGAAGATTGATAATGTTCGCTTTGTTGGCCACCCTACGTTGCTTCAGCATGCCCTTGGGCAGGTATGGTAAGAGAGCTGCTTGCAGGCATGCTTTTTTTTCCAGTTGTGTATCTTAGTTAGGGGACTTAAAATTCAGAACGGATATGTTTTCTTTTGATCCTGCTTCTTCCTGATTTCTGATTCTTCACAGTGCTTGGAGCTGTCTGTATGTATTTCCAGGTAACCACAGCGAGTGGCAAACTGAGGAAGCTGTGTCAGTAGTTCCCAGAAAAGCCCATCTGGTTACTTAAGAAAAGCAGTGTGGATAAAGAGAAGTAGTAATGAACAGTCCACCCCAAAATCCATGTTTCTTATGATGCCAGTTGTTGCACGGTAGGGTTTTTGCACCTCCAATTAGCATGGCAGTAAGAAAAAAACAACCGAACAAAACAAAACCCTCACAGATGTTAGAAAGAGGTCTAAAATTTTCACATGGACAAATTTAGGCTGCTGTTTGTATTGAGACCTTGATCTGTGGCCTGTGTTTTATCCGATTGGAATGAAAGCAATTGCCACCCAGCTTATGGAAAAGGCCCTGCTTAACTCTAGGAAAGAATTTGCGTGGTTCTATATAGAAAATAATCCCTTTCCCATTCTTTCATCCTGACAGACCATGAAAATGAAGTAGGCCTGGTAATTTCTGAATACAACACTAATCTGTATCACTGAACTGCTTTCATCTCATTTTTCATCAAATTTACAAAACTGTTTGGTTTTTCAGGCAAAGATCTGCTTGCCAATTCTGTCATCCTTTCTATCTATAATTAGAGGTGCAAACAGATTGTTGGCAACTGCTGCTTGATATTTAGAGGATCGGATTGCTGTAGGACTGCTTTCATCCAAGTAAGAAGCTGGCATCAAGCATCAAAAGCTGCTGGTGTTCCACTTCCGAAACTCATTCGTGAGCCTACAGGAAATGTGACTGAATATCACTGAGGCTCAACCCTCAAATGTTTAAGATGCTTTGGAAGACAAAATTCAAGTGCCCCCAAGCTGTGCAAGTACTTCAGAAAGCCTAGTCTGTGCTTAGAACAACAGTGCCCACTTACCCTAGGGCACCAAAAGTGCTGGTGGGAGAAAGCTAGTTGGTCAGGTGTTGGGAAGCTGAAGCAGGTTTGCAAGGTAATTCGTGTTTTGCCATTCATGGTTCTAGCTCAGACACATACAGCAAATAGCAACAGAGAGACAAGGTGTTACCTTGTGTTATTGTCAAAGAAACTCCCATCTCAGTGTGTATGAGGCTTTGTGAAATGATGGAGGAAAGGACTAAGGAAGGGAGGAGAGAAGAGGGGGATGCTCTGGATCTTTTGCATTGCTGTCTGGGCAATCCCGCACAGGCAGCACCCCCCCCAAGATGGGACACAGAGGTGTGGATCTGACTGCTGTGGTCAGGGTCTGTCACCAACCCCACAGGAGGCGAGAGATGAACCAGGCCCAGGGCCTGGAGCCAGGAGCAAGGGGAGATGGAGCCGGAGGCAGGGCTGGAGGATGGGGCTGGTGGGGTCTTGGTGGGGTCCATCCAGGAAACAAGCTACCCACAGCACAGCTCCAATCCTTGGACAATCCCTTGGACAGGGATCGAAGGCCCCAGACTGAGCCTTAGCATGGCTCCTGGGCCATAGGCTGAAGTGGGGACCCAAGTGGTGCTGGTCAATGATGCTGAGACCTTTTGGTGCCCTCGGGGCCCTGACAGCAATGGCCTGCTCTCTCACAGTACTAGATTCATTTATTTTGCCAGTGTTGTCCGAAAGGCACAGCTTTCTAAATGTGGTGTGGTGAATCTGAATGAAAGTGAAAAGTCCTATTTGCAGTTGTTCACCACATGTTACACATTCTCTCTGCTTTGTAGCCACTTTTATCATAATTGCATGAAATTTCACTTCATTTTCAGTTTGTCTAAATGAAATTGCATCTGGGTAAATAAACAACATGACAGCGTGCAGGAAACACCTTCTTGTTGCTTCTAGTAGAATCTTTTTCTTGGGTGTGTTCTTATCACCCTAGCAGGCACTTTCTAGTTTCCAGAATGTTCTGAACGTGGCAGCCATCTTTGCTGCTTCACTTGGGATAAATCAGGGACCCTTTGGCAATTGGCAACGCTGGATTGTTTCTTTCTTTTCCCATGGTGCAGAAGCAGTGGCTGGAGTAACCTGACAGTCTCTGGTTTGAATTCCTTTGGTGTTCATACCACAGTCAGTTACTGCACAGGACAGCTCAGCAAATTCTTCCTCAGATGAGATTCAGAAACTACAAAAGCACCAGTATTTAATTATAGGTGTCAGACTGCCTTTTATGTAGTGATGTTCTGAATTCTTCAAATTCTTTCACCATTTTCTATTCCATTTTAGTATTTGATTCTTTTTTTCTTGCACAAGAGGTGAGGTGAAAATTAGCTCAATTCCAGCTGATGTTAATTGTGATGGTTTCTTTGATTTTAAGGAAGAATCAGACCCTGCACATAAATGCTTCTAAATCTTTATTGAAGTTCACAAGACATCCTAGAACCTGTAGCTTGAGAACAAATGGACACAGCAAGGTGATTTGGAATTGGGGCAGTTCTAGAGCATAGTTGTTCGGGTGAAAGCAGTAGCTTTAATCATGATGCAGTCCAAATGGGGGCTTTGGGGGATTTTTAGAAAGAGAGAAATAGATGTGGATGGGGCTGAGGAGTTTTCTGTGCTAACAGTATATGACAATTGTGCTGAGGAAAGTTGCTGGGTAGGTCCCCAGTGGTACTAAGATGCAATACAGGACACCTGTAAGACTGCTGCACACTCCTATTGTTCTGACCAAAACGCTTTATCAGCTTCTTGGAAAATGTAGAACAACTGTGACACTTCAAAAAATGACATGGTTTTATTTTTTGCAAGTCATTTCTGATGTTCTAATTCAATTTGTCTGTCCTCTCAGCAAACTGTTACTTGACTGATTTAGGCTTTTCTTTTCTTTTTTTTTCTTTTTTATTTTTTTTTTCTCTCTTATTTCTCCCTTCATTACTGGTTCCAAAGCACACAAGCCTATGGAATTCTTCTTTTTCAGGTATCCAAAACAGATCCTTCACCAAAGAGGGAGATGCCCACTATGATCCTCTTCAATGTCGTGTTTGCCCTAAGGGTAAGGACTGTCCCTTGTCACTGGGGAGTGGGATGCACCTCAGCTGTGTAACAGAGTGCAGCAGGCTCGTGTTCCACTGGTCTCTTTTGAAATATTTGGTGTCTGATTTCACTTGGAGATTTTCACTTCAAACAACAAAACTAAACAGTATAGAATATCACACTGAGAAGTGGGAAACTTTTTCAGCCCGGTGCTCTATATAGCTCAAGCACAGTTATTCTCTTCAGGACATACTGTAGAGCTGTTTTTTTCTTTGTTTTATTTTAAATAGCCACAGGGTAGAGGCTTGCAAGATATCACTTTGCAAATTATATATGGCCTCTGTTGCAAATCTTGCTCGTGTCTTGTCATTTGTGATTTGTGAAATGGTGACCTGCTGTGATTTTTCTAACAGTGCCATTGAATCCTGTCCAAGCTAGCTGTGTGGAAAGGCAGCCTGTGTCTTCCTGTGCTGTGTGCCAGATGCTGTTTTCTGTTTTCCTTCTGCCCAGAATAAGCCCAGATCCATTGTAGTGCACTAGCATTTTGCTGGGCCTTTGTGGCTCCGTGCAACTTTGACCTTGGTGTCCAATTCTGCTCCAGAATCAGAGCAGCAGCACGCACAGACAGTGGCACTTGTGGCCAGCCTTGTGAGTGACGGCCTTGCCATGGCTTTGGTTAGCTGAAGCTTGCTCAGTGCAGAGCCATTAGAAATCTGCTCTGTGCACTCTAGAGCCATCACACCTTACTGGAAAGGTTTACTAGCTTGGATTCAGAGCTGGATGGGGGGCAGCTCCATGTGCTGTGCAGTGCTCTGGGTTCTGGGAAGGTGTATCGCTTGGGCCGGGAGTTATGTGGGCTGGATCAGAAGGAATGGGTTTAAGTCCTTGGACCTGTTTTGCCAGTTGGTTTTTTTTTCCCATTATGTGGAGCATTCCACATATTAGGATTATGTGGAATTAATTAGGCTCTTGACTTTGTCAAACGATGTAAATTATGTAGTTGCATCCTGTGTCCCCCCCCCCCTTTTTCCCTCTTTCTTCTCATAGTGCTTTGAGTGAGGCCACGTTCCTGCTGTAGTGGTCTTGCAGTTTCACCTAAAACTGGTCTGTGGATGAAGGTGCTCTTGATTTGATGCCTGAAGAATTTTCTTGGCAGTCCTTGTGTGTTTGGACAAAAGCTGTTCCTTTTTATAACCCTGATGCTTTTCTTGAAATGATATGTCAGAACAATCCTGTTTTGTGCCCATAGTCATGCTGTGTGATGCACTGTGCGTTGCCTCCAGGCCTCTTTTACAATTCAGTGGGAGGTGTTTGGAAGCTGCCACTTCTTAGGCATGAGATCTCTGTAAAAGAAGGAACATGCCAGGGAGCAGCTGGCTGTAGCATTCTGATTGAAGTGAAGGAACATGTGAGGAATAAATGAATTTTAATGCTAAACAAAAAGCTGGAGAAGTTATGTTTTCGTTTTTTCTCCTCAGATCTAATCTATTGATAAGAAGTTAGGATCCGTGTCAAGAGATCCTGACTTGGCTAATTTGATAGCATAAAACTACAGAAATTTCATTATGTTCACGCATTGTTTGATTTCTGAGCTCTGGCTCTTTGCAGCCCACATATTACATCATGGAGCCATCATACTATTTCTGTGCCTTGTATACGTGTGAAGGAACATTTTTTAAATGAGAGCTGGAATAACTGTCTTTCTAGAGATGGTTGATTTTGGCTTGACCACGACTTTGGATACGGTGTCATGATTTAAAAGCCTCCAATTACCTGGCTGTGAAGTACTTGTAGTACTTTTCTTACCGCTGGCTTTCCAGTGGTGACTAACATATGCATACCCACAGTCCAAGTGGCTTTTCCTCAGTGAAAGAACAAGGCTTCACAAGTGACAGTTATGCCAGCAAGTTATGCCAGTCTGAATCAAGCAAGAAGTTGTTCCTCAAGTTCTGCTGAGGATCCAGTGTTGTGCCGTGGGATATTGTTAGGTTTAGGAGGTGCTAAGTTTGAATAGAAGCTGATTTCGTATTTCACACACTGACAGACATTGGCTTCAAAAGTCTTGATCTTCTAGTAAAGCATCCTGCTTTGATTGTAAGTAGGTAACTGGGCATGCAGACACTTTTGCATGTTGAGGAAGCAGGAGTGCTGCAAACAATGCTGCTTCACTCACAGCATTGCCAGGGCTTGGTGAGGTGTTTATTTAGAATCTGGTTTAGTGATTCTAGGGAAAACTTGCTTTTTTGTTGGCAGAGTGAGGATACTGATGTAGTTTAATGCGGCAGTGAATGGTATTTGCCAAATAAGACACTCATACTTCGTAGAGAACTGTCAAGTTTTTGGAAAGTGCTGTGCGTAAAGCAAGTGGAAATTTGTGCACTGCAAAGTGTGGGTGGAGGTATTCTGAGATAAAGAGGAGAGTCCATCTGCAGCAGGCAGACAGCAGGCAAAGTCCCAGAAGCTATAATCAGCACCCGTCCTGCTGTGTTAAGCTTCAGGGCTACAACGTGTCGTGACTCAGCAACAACAGCAGAATTCAGAAGTGTTGACTCATGGTTTGCTAGTTTACGTGCCAAGTTATCACTTGCTAGAACTGTAAATTCCTCTGAATATCTTAACAAACATGAGGCAGCTGTGTGCTGTGCACTCCCTGACTAGAGCCACCAAGTCCTCCCTTGTCAGCTGCCCTTATGTGATAGATTTTTCCAGC
The DNA here is from genome assembly GCF_019238085.1 of Lagopus leucura. Taxonomy (NCBI): domain Eukaryota; kingdom Metazoa; phylum Chordata; class Aves; order Galliformes; family Phasianidae; genus Lagopus; species Lagopus leucura. The sequence goes on along the minus strand of NW_024962257.1, from coordinate 11,932,918 downwards.
ACAAAGGGGACTGGCACAAATGTAATGTTTGTAACGAGCCGTATTCGTGAAACGCTTTGGAATGTAAACCCACATTCATTCTGGTTCGGATCAAAGTGTTGATCATGCGTTGGTGCTTCTAATAAAATTAGCATTTGTCTTGTGAGGAGTAAGAGAGTCGCAGTATAAATGGTGTTGAAGGCACTGCTGTCCCTGCGCTCCCAGTGAGCTGAATGTCATGATGTTTAGGACAAGGGGGGAGGGTTTTAAACTATGGGAGATTTAGATTGGATGTCAGGGGGAAACTGTTCACCAAGAGAGTGATGAAGTGCTGGAACAGGCTGCCCAGAGGGGCCCTGGAGATAGCCCTGGAGGTGTTCAGGCCAGGTTGAGCGGGGCCCTGGGCAGCCTGTTGTAGCACATGGTTTAGAGGTTAGCAGACCTGCCTGTGGCGCAGGGATTGAAACTTGATCATCCTTGAGGTCCCTTTCCAACCCATTCTGTGATTCCTCCTTTTCAATTCCGTTTGTGTTCCTCCTTTTCAAACAACTTGATATTTTCTTCCCAGATGTGTACAATTGAGTTCTTTGCTTTCTCTGATAGCAAAAGGCCCAGAAACAACTGGAAAAAATAAAACAGCTTTGAGTCACATACTCCAAGCGCTGCGTTAATTTGTTGTGTAAGGAAAAGCTTAGAAATCCCTCATCCTGCTCTTCCTTACCTGTGGATATCTCTGACAGCTTTTTTGCTCTCGGAGAAAATTCCTTTTTTTGCCTGTTGCCAAAGGCTGACCGTGGTATCTGCTGAAGATGATTACTTTGATTGCTTCTGATTACTTACCCATCACTTTAGTTCCATAAATGTGATTGTGGCTGACTGACCGACCAGTTTCTGTGTTGCCTGCAGGCCAATGCAGATCCATCAGTGATAAACTGCCTACACAACCTTTCCCGCCGGATCGCCATCGTCCTGCAGCACGAGGAGCGCCGCTGCCAATACCTGACCAGGGAGGCCAAACTCATCTTAGCTATTCAGGATGAAGTGTCTGCCATGTCAGAAAGTGAGTACTGAGCTTAGATTGGACAGGAATATGTTTGTCAGGAGTACTTTTTCAGAAAAGTGCTGATGGAGCCTTTTGTGGCTGGGATCAGGATGTGCTCGTTTTGGTGCTCCTTAGCATTCTGACAGCTTTTGATTGCATTTTGCCCCATCCAAGATCACAATTCCTGTGCAGAGATGTCAGCTTTAAAAGTGAAGTAGTTTGGCTGCTTTCTCTGCTATCTGAGTTCAGAGCAATCACTGGAGAGTGTGCACTGAATGTTTGAATTTGCCTGTCAGACTGAGATGGAAGAACTCGTGTGGTGCAGCTTTATTCAACCTAGAGCAAGCCTGGCACGTGCTAATGCTGTGTCCCAGGTCACCAGACGTCTTGTGTAGAAATTTTACCTGTTCACACGGCCAACAGATTGTGTTACAGCATTTTTATTGACCATGCTTTATAGCAATTAACTAAAATAATAAGCACAGTCAGGGTGAACTGACTGCCCCGTCTGATGCACCGTCTTGCTGCAAGTGTTGAAAACTAGAGTTAGTATGTATAAAACCAAAACCATTTAATATCGTTGCTTGTCAAGTTCACAAATATGTGTGTTTAACTGAGTTGAGCATCAGAAGAAGCTGACATTAATTCACTTTATTATCTTGACATTTAACTTGGATTATCATAAAAGCTTTGAAATAGAAGTGTAAATCAAGAAGGTAGGGATTCCGTGCCTATGGTGCTGGTTTGTGCCTAGAGGGGGAAGGGGAAATTCTCTCTACTTTTAAGTTAGTTATTTGCTTTCTTGTTTTGAAATGTTCCATAGCTACAGAAGGGCCACAGTCACCTTTTCATCACATCCTGCCCAAGTGCAAACTGGCCAGAGATCTCAAAGAGACTTATGACAGGTAAGTAGCATTTTCTTCGTAGCTTGTAGCACACTGCTTCTCACTGAAACCTCCTGGCCCTGTTCCTTGGGCAGTTATCCATCTCCTCATGTTGCTGATTCACTGAAATCTGTTTTCAGACCAGGCAGAATGGTGTGAAGGCTTGCTGTCAGGTGAAATGGTTGCAGAATTGCTCTCCTAATCATCACCATGGTGTCTCTTTGGGTATTTTATGTTTCTTAACAGTTGGTGGTCTGTTGCAGCTTTAAGAATTATTTTCCTCTTCAGAATAGAGGCACGTAATGACAAACAAATTGTAGAATTGGAAAGTGTCAAATTATGAATATCTTATCTCTGTAGAAGTGCTCAAAACCAACAGGTAAGGGAAAAACGCTACATCAGGCACTGATGGCAGTGCCAGATACTGCCTTGCCTGCATTTGTCTGCACTGTGCATGTCTAGACATAGAATTTGGATTAGACTGTGAGACTTTCAGCAGAATGGAAAGTACAACATGCTGCTTCTTGACTGGATTAAAGGCTCTGGCGAGGATTTCAAAGAAGTGTGGATGAAAGGTTGGATTTCAGCAGGAGCTGGGCACCTAGCTCCTCCAGCGTCCTCCTCCAGCAGCATGTCAGTGCTGACTCCTCATGCTGAGCAGACAGTTTCATTCAGGAAATGCACCTGGGGAAATAAGGACAGAGAACAGAAGGGTTTGGTGGGCAGAGAGATGTGCCCCTTGATGTGGGTGTTTGTCTGGGCTGAGGCAAACTGCTGTTAAGTTCCTTCTTTGACTTTAGAGCACTGATCTCAGAGCAACTCTTCCCTGGGATGCAGTTTCCCTTATACAGAGGGAAGACACTGAGAACCTAAATAATTAAATGATAATAAAGCTTTTAATAAGATGTTTTTACACTGTGTTCAAGAACTCTGACTTTCAGTGTGTTTGTTTACTGTTCAGTGCAACTCTCCCAACATCTGTACTAAATGTTAGCATAGGGCACTCTTTGTGTAGCCTGTTGTTCTTACCTGAAATTTTTCACCTACTTCTTACTTTGTTCTGTTCCTCTCAGGCTGTGTGCTGGTGACTAGGCAATTCCTTATCTTGTTTCCAAACATTTTAGTGACACAGTGACATCTTGTGGCACGTAGCTGTGACTGTAGGAGCACACAGGCCCAAGCTCGTGGGGTGTATTACTGCTGCCCTTCCACAAAACAAGGAGCATGGCAAAGCACACATTGGTGCTGGCTCCCAGAGGTAATATAAAGCAATCTCTCTCATGTAGACAGTGTGGGAGGGAGAGAGAGGATGTGCAGCATATTTTGACTCTGCTTTGCACAGCATTGTCATGAGCAAACCTAAGAAATAAGCTGTTAGTAAAAGTAAGAAATGACTTTGCATTTGAGTGCAAAGCTCTGTTTAAGAGCAGTCAGCGGTGTTGCTGGATGGTGTTCTTGGAATTCCAGACAAAGGGCCACTTGAATTACCCCAGTTGCTCCAGAAATGCTGCCTAGCCCTTGCTTTCCTGTAGATGGTGCTGAGGTAATTCAGGCAAGATCCAACACATCTCTTAGTAAGGTGGTTTATGCAGAACCACAAGTGTGTGAATCTTTTTGTAATTCAGCATGTCCTCTGCATTTGGAATGAAACACCCATAGTTTGTAAGGCAGCAAGCAATTCCAGGTCATCTGGACTGTAGCACTACTGCTGTAGGAACCGAGTGTTATTAAAGTGGGAATTTAGAGGTAGTCAGCATGACTTCCTGGGACCTTTTGACTCCTAAGGGCTAAAACCAGAATGTTTCTCTTCAGTCAGTTCAGAAAACTGATTTGGGGATCTTTTTTCATTTTCCTCCTCCCACACTCCAGCACTGCAATAGAGCAAGGAGCAATGGCTCCAGACCAACAGTTGCCATTGCTAGCACCTCCAGTGACCTCTTGTATAGTGTGAGCTTCTTTCAGGCCAGTGTTCATTTTAAGGAATAAAGACTGCTTTCACTAAGTTTATCTACAGGTGCAGATAATTTAGTTGGTTAGCTGATGATAGCTAACTGCTCATCTGGTTTCAGCAAATTTCTACTAGCTTTATATCAGAAAAAAAGTGAAAAGGGAGGATTGGCTTTTTTTGTTTTATTTCTTTGTTCTTAATACACAAAGTGCCTTCATACATTTTTAGCTAGTGGGATTAGAACTGCTCAGTGGATCTAGTCCATCCTACCTTGAGAAGGGGAATAATAAATTATGATATGGGGATGTGTATGGATGTATGTAAGATATGAATGAGCTGCAGTTAGTTGACCAAAGGACAGTGAGTGCATCCTTTACACCGAAGTGTAAAACCATTTCAGAGCTCCAAACAGTCACAACTTCTAGCAAAAACAAACTCAGATGTGAGTTCACTGCAACTAGCAGAAGTGTTATTAAATTCTGATGTAAATGGGATAAACATAAAATACTCTGTGTGTCTGTAGGAATTCATAAATGTGAGGTGAAATATTCTGTTGGTAGTTGTGCAGAGAAGGCTGGAATCATGCAGAATACTGGGAAACTTTGGATTCCCACTTTGGGGCGGTGGCTTCTGGGCAGAGCATAAGAATAGGGCAAAGGAGCATCCAATATTGCCCAGCTTCCTGCAGCTGGCAGCTCTGGAGGTGCTTTCTGTATATTCCAGAGCCTTCAGCTGATCTCACTTCCCGAATTCAGTCCTCTCTCCTGCGAGCCAAAGTAAATATTTAATGACCGCAGCATCCTCTGATAAGGGGCTCCATGGCTGCTCTGGTTCTTTCTGTTTCTTTCTGAACTTTGCTCCTCCTGCTCTCATTAGCCATCTCCCAGGGCTCGCTGTTACTGCTGAATGCTGGTAAACTGCTGGATAAAACAGCAGATGAAGTTCAGGAGGGACAGATGTACAGTAATGCACGTGAGGCAAACAGCCTTCAGGTATTTATGGCACTGCTGGGATCCCCTGAGGCTCCTCCAGCAGAGCAGCCCCAGCTCTCAGGACTCAACGCCAGTCTGCTTGCTGTGACTGTATTTCGTGCTTCACAAATCCTTGCATATACTGTGGTGTAACTGCTTGCCTGTGACTGGCCGGGTGCAGTCCCATCCGTTGTTGCTGGGGGTCACTGCTTATTCTCAGCCAGATTATTAGAGTTAAATTGTTTTCTGCTCAAGGGGGGAGGAGTGGAGGAGAAACCATTATAGAAAGCTATAATGAGGGCTTGGGATTGAATGCAAATGTGGAAAAATGAAATTAAATTCGAGATCAGAACTCAAAATCTGTTTTTCTCCTTGTCTTTAATTTTAAACTATTGTTGTATAATGCACTGCAGACAAAATTATGCTGTGGAGAGGGTAATTATATAATTAAAGCTTCTGAAATCGTGCACATGGGCCAGAGGATGAAAGGAGCCAACTGCACTTTTTTTCTGTTTTCTGAACATTCAACTTCGCTGTGAAAATATCCCTGCAAGTGCTTCATGCTGTCGCTGTTTGGTCGCCCACTTTAACAGCCCTGTTTGCTTTCATGTCCTCTCTTAATCACTCATGGATTTTTTGTCACGTTTTCTCTTGTGAGTGCCTGGTGTGAATGGGTGAATTCTGCTTCAGGTTGCCCTTTCTGTGCATGTATTTAAGATAATCCATCTTTCCCTGTCAGCTATGTACATCTGGTGGGATAAGCAGCGCTAATGGACTTGCAGCATTTAATGCAAGAGAAAGAGAAGTGAAAGAAGAGAAAGGGAAGTGTTTGCCCAAGCTTTGCCTCAGGGCCCGGAGCTCTGAGCAGGTGGGAGATGGCAGCACCAGGAGAGCAGGCTCATCTCTTCAGTGCATTCTTAAGAAGAGGAAGACATGTGCAGTGCTTATTCTTTTTGCACCTTGACAAATAAATACCTCTCAGCGTTCAGTGCAGGATTTGAGAACAAAACCACAGCCACTGCTTTGCAGAGCATTGTCTACAGTGAGGTTTTACCTCATGAAAGGGCAGGATGGGATCATATTGATGCTCTCACACTGGTGTGCTTTGGTGGCCGGTTCTGCTAGCAGCATGAGCTGCTGATGCTTTTGTTTCAAAGCTGAATTTCCATCTCTCTTTGAGCTCTATCTACAACCAGATGAGGTTAAAAAGGAGCATGTTAGTTTGTGTCTGGAAGCTGAGCAGTAGGTAGAAGTGTTTAAGCCACCTCATAGGGAGTGTCCAGGACGTGTATTCACACTGCCTGTTCCTGGAGTGTTTTGTGCAGAGAGGAAATTCTCATGTTTTCTTGACACAGAAGTCCTATTGCTAATCTCAACACAATTTTGCTTCAAATTTAGTTGGGAATTTTCAGAGTGCAAACTTCAAAATATTGTCTTGTTTAGAAAAAAAACAAACATCTTTTACAACAAACTCTAAAACCAGAGGATGTTTGGAAGGAGCCAGATGTTTCTGTCTGAGAACACGGCCTGTTAAGTTCTACATGTATGACAGACCTACATGCACACTCCTTGTGACTGACCCCAGGCTGTGTGTCCTTAGGGGCTGATGCTGGGCTGGCTGGCCTTGCTTCTCAGGATGAGGTGTGAGTTCATACAGTTTTCCCTGAGCTCTGATACACATCTTGGAGGACAGCAGCCTGGAAGCACGCTGAGAAATTCAGCTCTCCAGCACAAAGTTGGCTGTTGTTTAGGATTGATTTGCAAGTTCATGTTTGTTCCTCACTCCCCACAGAAGGAATGATGCTCAGCTTTGCCTCCTCTCCCTTGCTCAGTCCTCTACCAAAGCTGACCCCGGGCATGTTCTCATGTTGGCAGGCTGGGAGCATTATAAAGATTTGTAAGATGTTGCTAGCTTAGTGACTTGTCCTCTTCCCCACCTGTGCTCATTTTCCAATAGCTGTAGGTACCTATCTGGGTGTGCTTCATTTCTTGCTTAGATTCAGAGACTTCTGTTTCCATTCCTCTGAAATGCTTCTGACTCAATTCCATTCATCACTGAAGTATCTGGAACTGTCACAACCCAAAGTGAGCCCTGTGTGTGTGTGTTCTATTGTAAGGGTCTCACATAGACCTTCAAGAAACTGTTCTCTCGTGAGATACTGCTGCAGTGTTAATAGCAGGGGCAGCTGCAGATCAGTGGGAAGAAGGTTGCCCCAAAGCCTCGTAGGGCGCAGTGCTCTGCGAGTACAAGGCAGGGGAGGCCTCACAGCTAGAAGCCAGCTTGGCCTCAGCCAGCCTGGGGGTGGACACTCACTCCTTTCTTGTCCTGATGTGACTCATGTGCAGAAGTGAATCTGGACCACTGTTTTAATTTGCAATACACTATAAATGCTGTATGTGGTTTTTTCTTCCTATTGTAGCCTCTGTACAACAGGAGTGGTCCGGTTACATATCAACAACTGGCTGGAAGTGAGCTTCTGCCTGCCTCATAAAATCCATTATGTTGCAACAAATTTTATTCCCCCTGAGGCGATTGAGAGAAGCCTGAAATCTATCAGGTAAGAGCAAGTCCTCCAGACTGTCCATTTCAATCTGTTGACTCAGGACTAATCTTTCTTGTATAGGAGAGAGAGCCTGGGCCCCTTGATATCTAATTTTTTGCTCTCTGTGTTTACAGCTTTATATCTGCAAAAGTAACCAGCTCCTGCTTTTTTTTTCTCTTCTATTTCATTCTATATTTCAGTAAGTTCAGCCTGCATTAAATCCAGTTATATGGCTCTCTCTCCCCTCTTAATGGGGAACATCTTATCTTGTAAAATAAAAATAGGCTTACTCTAAATCTGCTTACAGCAGAAGGACGTTAAGAGGTTCATTTTGCCAGTAGATTGACGGGGTATCCCAATCTGGGAATAACTACACCTTCAGGAAAAGTTGCAGTTTACTCTACAAATGTATTCCCTTCTTTTTCTGCAGGCCTTACCATGCCTTATTGCTTCTAAATGATGAGAAGTCATTGCTTAATGAGCTCCCCTTGGACTGCTCTCCTGCCCTGGTGAGAGTAATTAAAACTACCTCTGCTGTGAAGAATTTGCAGCAGCTGGCTCAGGATGCTGACTTGGCATTGCTGCAGGTATGGGGAACTGTAAGCAGTAGTTGAGATTCTTTTAATTCATGAGACTTTTCTTTCTGGTGCCAGTGTGTTTCTGTGGTATATGAGATGCCAGTTTTTTTCCGTGTGAACAGAACTCTTGAGCCTTAGAGTGTGAGGCAGACCGGAGAGACAAAGGTCAGTGGTGCAGTAACTGTGCGTCCACGTCTGAATCACTAATTGCTGTGGGGTGGTGGGGCAGCCTGGAGGTCCCTAACCCACACCATGGCTCAGAGCAAGTCTGTGAAAGCAGGCTGCTTGGGAGTATGTCTGAATTCTGAATAGTTCCAGTGATGGAGATCCCACACCCCCTCTGGGCCCTGGTCCAGCATTGCACCAGCATTTGAGTGAAAAACTTTTCTTCATATCCAATGGGAATTTCCTGTGTTCCACCTTGTGACTGATACTTCTTGTCCAGTCTTTGTGCTCCACTGATAAGAACATCTCTGCCTTTTCTGTGCCTTCCCATTAGGTAGCTAAGAGCAAAACAAACCTGGAACAAATAGCACTGCTGACTTATTCCACAGTGGTCTGTCATGGCTCTAACATGCTGTTGTTGTCTGTGTGCAAATGAAGGCATCCAAAGTGCTTACAGTTGCCGTGGCCAAATAGGTGGCTGGACCTGCTTGGCCAAAGTGCATCTCTGCAGTTCTCTGCCCAAGGGCAGAAGATAGCCAAGGTGCAGCTTCTTACCTGATGGCTGCCTTAAGCATGTGTAAGGTCACTTGGCCACTTAGCACTGGAGCAGCACAGTTATGTGGCCCTTTGCTTGTCAGGCCTGGTGCTTGTGCTGGGACTGCAGTGGGGAGAGCTATTCAGCCTTGCTAAGGACAGGTTCAGACCCAGGCATGTGTCTTGTGCTCAGTGTGACAAAGGAGAGCATGGCTTGTCATCTCAGGTGTTCTGGGTCACGAGTCCAGGCCCTCTCTTGTCCTGTTTTGTAATAAGATGTGCAGGTTTACTTACGGTGGTTGTGGTTTTACTTGGCATTCTACAGTTGTGGGATGAACTTTGGAAATTCCCTGCTCATCTGTGGTTCTGTTCTCCACAAAAAAGCAAAGTTAAATACATCTAATGATATGGGCTGGATTTTACGTCTCCTAGATGCCACTTATGTGGCTCCTCCAGAGCCTGTAACAACCACTGACCTTTTAAAACGTATTAAAATGCGTTGTGTAACTCATTACTGAAATATCTCCAAGCGTTTAAAAGACCGTTTTGTTTCCTTTATGTTTGTGTCATGGTGGAGGCCAATTCACTTTATTTTTCATACATAAACTGAAGTGCATTCTGTGCATAAACAAAAATAGGTTGTCGGTGCATAAAATGCAACTAAACGTCTGTTAATACAGTTTGAAGGAATTCCTTAAAAACAGGAAATACTGAGTTCCTCAGAAATGTGATGCAAATCTCTGGAAATTAATAACCTTGTCAAAGCTTTTTGAAGTGCCATGTGTTATATTAAAGCCCAAACGCTCTCTGAAGGCAGCGTGAGAGGACGGAATGTTGCGCTTTCATTTCAGTTCCAGCAAGACTTTGCAGCCATCTGATGTGATGTTTCTGTCACCGTATGTAAGTGTTGCCAAGGGTCTGAGGTTTTTTTTGCTCTCCTGATTTTTCCATGTTCCCTCAATGCAGGTTTTCCAGCTTGCTGCACATCTCGTTTACTGGGGAAAAGCAATTATTATTTATCCGCTGTGTGAGAACAATGTCTACATGCTTTCACCAAATGCCAGTGTCTGCCTGTAAGTAGAAGGAAGATGAATGGCAGTGAGAAGTGCAGAGACCCCTTCCTTCCCTGTGTTACTGGATGCAGCACGGGGCAGCTCTGTGTGCACCAAGTTGTTGCAGTTGTGCAGAGTGCAAACCATTCCCTGTGCTTGAAATTACAAAGCCATGTAGGAGCTTGGTGCAGGGAGCAACATCAAAGCATCAATATGCTTCTGCAGCAACGTGGACTTGGAAACAATATTTACACTGTGATGCTCCTTCTATTGAGATGTTTATAGAATTTGTGTTGGAACTCTGCTGTAGGAAAATAATTTTAGGTCAAAACTTATGGGGTGGAGGTATAAAAATAGGGCTGAAACAGACCTGGAGGTCACTCAGGAGCAGCTGTGCCTCTCATATATGGGAGTGCTGTTCTTGAAGACAGTTTTCCTAATATTTAACTTGCTTCTCCCACACTTGTAATCAATCATCAGTACTGCTTTTCTTGTTCTGCTCAGGCAGGGAGAGCAGTCCCATCTGCAGCTGCATGTTGTGTGTTTGAAGGTGTGCTGACATGCTGCCCATCCCCACTCTGGTAGTCTCTCAGCTGTACAGTCCCTGCTCTTTGATCACAGACAGCTCAGGTTTACAATTTTGTAGTTTTTATTTGTGTCTTTTGGATTTCCTCAACACCTTGAATAATACAGTGAAGCTGAATGCAGTGCCAGGATGAAAATGCATACACTGCTTGGTTACTTAAAGCAAGAAGCAACATGCCATGAATTACCCTTAATGTGTTTCTAGATGTTTCATTTGGGAATTCCCACTTCTGTAATACTGAAGTGGATAAATATTATCCTGACCAGCAATATCAAACTAACTGATTCCTGCTCTACCTCTCTTTTGCAGTTACTCTCCATTGGCAGATGCATTTTCCTGTCAGTTCCGGGGCCACAATCTGCCATCAATGCTCTCCAAGTTCTCCCTCCCAGTGTCACTCTCAGAGTTCAAGAACCCCCTCGTGCCTCCCGTGCAGGAGGTGAGATGGGGGAGAGTGCAGGAGCCGTTGGGCACTGGGTCACTGCCCTGCCAATGAGGACTGGGTTTGCTTCTGGTTAGGAACTTGCTCTTGTAGAATTCACCTCTTAATACATTTCCAAACGTAATTTGTTGTTTCATATTCACGTACCAAAAGGCTGTGGGGACTGTCATGGGGAAGCCATGTGGATGATTTGTGTTAGGAAAGCACATTCCTGAAAGAAAAATCAGAATTCTTCTTTTCTTGGAGTGATGCAGTAGGGACTGCTGTAGTCTGCCACCGTTAGTAGGGCAGAAGCTCATGGTTTGATGAAGATCATGGTTTGCAGCCTTTCTGGGAACCAGTGAAATGTAAGAAAGGGCTCAGGAACATAACAAACATAACGCCTTCTGATGCTGCTACATTCCCAGGTGAAGAAAATGAGACCCCTGAGCACAGCTTACTGTGGCAAAGGGAGCCTGGGTAGATTTCGCTGGGGTGCCTCCAAATGCTGCTAGCCTTTGTGCTTTGATGACTTGCTGTGTTTATATGAAATTAGTCACAATTCAAACACCTAGAAGATTAACATCAATTAAGCACACAGACACAATTACGAGAGAAGAATTTGTTGTAATTACAGGCTGGCAGAGATTATGATCAGAGATAATTATTTATGAAGCTTCTAATCCCAGTAGTATGTACTGGTCAGCTGCCATCTTTGGAGGTGGGGGAGAGCAGTGCCTGCTGTTCTGGCAGCATTTTGCTGTATTACAGACAAATCTGTGTCTGGAAAATGGAAGCATTAATTCTGTTGTAGCTGCAGTAGATTTGGGAGGCATTCTTACTCTCAGTAGCCCATTTAAGATTAATGACTTGCTCTAGTATTTTTCCATTGACACTTCTGGTTGTTCTCAGTTGTCTTTGTTTAAAACACATAACAAACGTCTGCCACATGCTGCTGCAGCCATGGGGAAAGCCCTGAAACAGCAAGGTGTGCCTACGTTTGCCAGAGCTGTTGGAGTGCTGAAATGGCTCTTTTGGAATGAGTGTCTTCAGGTTGGTGCTCACCTGCCTGGTGGGGCTCTGAAGGTCAACAGCACGAGAGGTTTTCCTCAGCCCTGTGGTGTGAGTCCACACACTGAGGATGAGGATGGTGCTGAGAAAAGGGGAAGTGAGTCTCTGTGCTTGCAGAACACTTGGGACTGCTGTGGCAAGGTGTGGAGACCATCACGTGCCTTGGGCTGCTGTGAGACATGGTTAGTTTCTTTCCCATGAAGGCAAGCATGCTGGTTCTTGGAGGAATACGGTCTGGAAAGAGCTTTTAGGTGGTTTTATATCATACATTCATGCAAAAAAAGTACCTTCCTCTGCTTTGATTTACCTATGCAGTATTGTTTTATTATGAAACAGCCTTTTTTAAAGGCTGGTTCCTAATGAGATGAATCTAACCCCTGTGCAGGAGTGGTCAGGCTCCAATTGTAGTTAACTGTAATTAACAGAGATCTAGTCGATAGAGTGATTAATCTGATGAAATGTGGGTGTTTTGTTTTTTGTTTTTTTTCTGCTGTGCAGCAATAAAATGTGCTGCACTCTGAACTGTAAATACTGTCAAATTATGTTTGCTTTGCCTTTGAAAAAAATGAACAAAGTTTGGATCTTTCACTGTAATTTTACTCTCTGTACGTAGGAGTGGATGTTTTTTGTTTTCTTTTGTCCTGTTTTTCAAAAAAGCTTTGAAGAATTTGACTGGTGGCCATGCCTTGTGCCACTCATGGTGCTGACTGCTGCCTGTGGTTCTGAAGGTCAGTGCAGTGGGAAGGGCTGTATTGTCTGCAGAAGCTGTTGAGGTCTCATGGCACCCATCCCATTGGATTGTTGTCTTTAGATTGGCTTCCTTCCTTCTGCAGTGCCCTTCTGGATGAGCATCTGTCTGTCAGGTAGGGGAGGTGTCCAGGCAGTGGCCTCCATTAGCACTGCCTGTGCTCTCAGCCATGTCCTGAGCACGAGACAGTAGCTTTCTTGGAGCCAGTCTTCTCGATCTCTTTTCTTGCCTGGGATGACAAGCTGTACATTGCAGTTGAGCTCTGCCATGGTTTTATGTCTGTCATCCGTGGTCTTGTGCTCATATTTGCGAAGTTGTTGGTCTTCGTGTAGAGATCTCTAAGCCAGCTTCCCTTTTTCTGTTACATCTGCCCTGCTTGGATAGCAGCATTGCACCAAGCCTGTGACTGCAGCTTAGCTGGTCTAATGAAAGCTTGGTGCTGCTGAGAGGGGGAAGGGGCCCTCTTTTCCCTTTCCACTCAGTATGTGCACATGCCTTCCTCCTTTCCCTCTTCCCTTTGTGCTGGAGCTCTGGCTCCTGTCCAGCTCGATTCTATTCATGTAACTCATTTCAGCCACTCTAGTTCTTTGCCAGGTTAGCAGGTGGAATTCACTCAGGGGAGGATCTGCAGCTCCAGGGCCGGTGCTGAACGAGGGAGGCACTTCTGCAGCTGGGGATGAGAGTGAGGAAAGCAGATGTGACTTCTCTTTTTTCACAGTGGTGAGTTGCCTGTTAGCAGCACTGAGAAGTGTTACATGGACTTCCAGCAAGCCCCCCACCTGGGACTGTGTCCTGACCAGCAGCCCATGTATCTCATACTGCTGGTACTGGATCTCATGAGCTGACATGGCAGGGGAAACTCATAATCCCTCGTAGTGTTTTTTTCTGGAATAAAAGCAATTTGCATCTCCTCTATCCTGACCCCAAGAAGGCTGTCTTTCTTCTGCTGCCCATGACTCTGGGCTCTTATCCCAGCCTCTCCTCTCCCTCGTGTGGCACAGCATTGGTGATTGCACAGCAGATTGCACAGCAGATTGCACAGAATGGAGTTCTGTGGTTGGGAACAAATCTGGAATGGTTTTGCTGGAATGGTGTTCCAGGTCTGGCTGGGTTGGAGTTAGCTTTCCCCACAGCAGTCCATATGGTGATGTGCTTTGCATTTGTAGCTAGAACAGCATTGGTATCACGTATTTTTGTTATTGGGAAGAATTTGGCTGCACATCTGTGTAGTCTGTGGGCAGTGTTAGCTGCCTGGCCCTGCCATTGTCTTGATCAAGAAGGTTTGAGGTTACGTACAGAAGCAAAGGGTCTCAGCAAGCAGGTTATAAAACTTGTGGCACTCACCTTCCTGTTTAGGGTCACTCTGTTTTCTCCTGCCGTAGAACAAAGTGATTTCTAAAGACTATGACAAGCTTTGCTGCTGAGAATCTGGCCCTCCAATTTGCACAGGATTGCTTGTAGAATTACCAGCTTCTTGTTCCCTTCCTTGCTGATAAGCCATGATTACTTTTATCCTTATAGCAGCATTAGTTAAAAGAATCAGGGAGCTCTGAGCTTTGAGCTTAGGTCCATTTTCAGCTTATCTAAGACTGCAGATTTCACTGAAGGTATAATTCAAATTCCCTTTTCAAAAATGGATCTGAATATAGTCTAAACCAGGCAGTACGTTTGTGGATGCTCTTCCTTAAAAGAGGTGAGTGACAGGGAGGCACCGTGTGCACAGATTGCATACAGAATAAATGGTTCAGTTTTTATGAAGAATACGTGTTCCTGTGTGTACAGAACACCCTGCATGGCAGCCTGGCCCCGTGCCTTTTTGGGGGATATTCTTGCAGTGTGTGGCAGAGCAGCACTGCTCAGGTCACTGTATGCACTTCAGAGTGCAGCAATCGCTGCTTGAATATACAGGTGTCACCACCATGCAAGGAGCATTGCTGAAGGGAACTGTGGGCAGTGTGTGTGTGGCTGTGCAAGCACTCAGAAGCACAACAGCTGGTGCTGTAGCATTAGATGCAGAGGGGATCTCTCCACCCCTCAGGCAGGAGTGTACTCGTGTGAATTCGACATCCCATTTTGTCCCTGCATCCCCTTTGCTGCAGCAGCTCGCTGTCACAGTGCATATGCTTATTGTAGCTAACTAACTCTTCCTTCATGGGGCTGGGGTAACTGTGGCCAAAAAACAGGTGGGAAAGTACAACGGCAGCCAGTGAACACAAAACAAATGCTTTTTCAGCTTTGATTTCCTAAGTCTGGCCACAGTGCTGGAGTAAGGCTGCAGCAGATGAGGCCTTTGCTGTACATGGAAAACGTGCTGTGCTTTGTGTAGCAGCACAGTGGAAAATAGTGCGTGCCAGAGGATGGGAGTGGGAGGAGAGCTGCATGCAAATGCTGAGTGGATGTCTGGAAGGTGTTAAGAGTCACAGGAGCTTTTGGTGGCAGAAGTATGGAAGTAAGATTCGGGTTTGTGTATAAAATCAGGGTTTCTCATGTGGCAAGTTTAAAAATAGGGTGTTCCAAGTCTAAATAGAGAGAACAGTTAAGTTGATTTGGTGGAATTCAGAGCTGTCACATAATGATTAACGTGGCAATATTACACAATAATATTCTGCATCAATAGGGGCTGTCTGTGCAAAACAGGGAGAACTTTTAATAGCTTTAGTTTTTGGTAAAATGGAGTATTTTGAATGATAAAAGAGCTCAGTGTGTTTCAACACGTACCCCAGTGGAGGTGCTGTGTTACTGACCCAAAGCACTGCCGTTCTCAAGGCAGACTGTGGACAGTGTGTGTCTCATCTACAGCTCAGCTGGAGGAGAGGCACTCGTCCTTCAGCAGGAAAGTGAGCCGTGCTTTAACTAAGAGTGCATCTTCACGCAGAGAGAAACACCAGGCTGAGATCTGAGTGATTCCATGCTGCTGTTCTCTCTTCCCTTTCCTGAACATGTTGCCAGTTGTAGAATTATAGAATCACAGAATGGCCTGGGTTTAAAAGAACCTCAGTGATCATCTTGTTTCAACCCCCCTGCTATGTGCAGGGTCACTAACCACCAGACCAGGCTGCCCAGAGCCACATCCAGCCTGGATCCAGTCCCCATTTTCTGGGCATTTAGCTTTTTAGGCCTGGGAAAGAAACAGCTTTAAAGAATCTTTGTAAGAAATGCACTTTATTCAACACACACTGAACAGTTTTACAGAAGCTCCCCTTGACTCCCAGAGGGACAAAAACAACGAGTGCTGGATCCTGCCCCTTCAGGACAGGGGCTCTCCCTGCCCAGATGAGCTGACATAAGAGTGCCCATCTTCTCTGCTTTGGTCAGTAAGCATAAAGCAGTGTATGGTTGGCAGTGCCCTGCGCTGTGTCATGCATCACAACGTGTGCTGCTGTGCCACTGCAGGGGTGAGGAATGGGGTGGCTGAGCTGTTCCAGTGGGAAAGTCCCATTGGTGCCTGATGGGAGCCCCTCTGCCCAGACTGGAGAGAGGCAGCATGGGGAGAGGGAGGGGGGTGGATGAAATTGAGTGTTGAATTGAACAGTGAAATGGGTCTCCTTTTGTATTTCCATTTCGGCCTCGCAGGGCTGTGGCTTCCTGCAGTGCTGATGTCTCATGGGGCAGCTGTGGGGTGGAGCATGCCCTGCCCTGCAGAGTTACTCTCAGCTCTTTTTGGCTTCAAGAAAGAGACCAGCAAGTCGAATGGACTGAGCCCAAGTGTGGAGATAAACCAACAGACAGCAATGCAGGTGGTATGGGGAAACCTGCCCTCCTACACACCTGTCTGAGAGGTCCATCAAAGCTCGAGAGAAGCAGATGGAGCATGGTTGTAAATTCTGTTTGTGTCCAGAAGAACGGGCAGCAGACTGCATTAGCAAAGCTGTCTCCTTGAATTGCAGTGATTTGTCCCATGAAGTGTCAGACCCCTTTTGATTTGTTGTGACACCAGCTGGTGGGACGTCACCGCATGCCAGCAGGTCAGAAATTTACATGAAACATATGGGGCATCTTCTCCTGCATCTGGAAGGTTTCGAGCACTCGGCCTCGTCTTTCCTCCAGGCTGATTTCAGATGTTAGCAGAATGATATGCAAACGTCCTTGTTATCTCGTGCCAACTTTCCTGTGCTGTACGTTCTCTTTTAAATGTAGAAAATGAATTATACCTTTTCTGGAAAATAAGTGTCTGAAGGTGATCCCAGATTTAAGATTAAAATCCGTTTGGCTCAGAAAGTAGTAATCCCTGGAAAGGGGTGTGGGCTTATCTGCAGGCAGGAGATGTTTCTTTTGTGATTCGACAGCAAAGGAGAAATTGAAAATTAAATGACTTATGGAAAAAGGAAAATGATGTGGGCTGATGAACTTCAGTTTGGGGCTTTTATTGAGATTTGGCTGTTCTCCTGATGATTAATGCAGTGGAGCTAAAGCTTCCTTCTCTGCCTGAGCTCATTCTGCGTGTCTCTCACCAAAACAGCACTGGTTGCTATGAAATCCCCAAACAGCTTTTGTCAGTGATTCAGTGTGTTCAGAGCTGTTAGCTACGGGAAGGGTTGCCTGCACTGAAATGAAAAGGCTTTTTGTGCAGAAATTCAGACACGATGATGGCTTTTGAATGCTCCTCTGAAACTCCTGAAGAGAGGCCATGCCAAGAACCTACAGATGCCTCTCCCTCATCCCACCCTGTGCTTTCAGCATCACTTTTGGGGCCCTGTGAAGTTGTTCAGCAATATAGAGGTGTTCTGCATGTTGGTTTGAGTCTCATCTCTTGCCACTCTCAGTCTTGCCCATCCATACCATGGAAAGCGAGGTGCCTTCGGCCTGCCCTCATATGGCAGAGAGGTGTTGAGCAAATGGGTGACAGTATATCACAGTAGATCAGGCCCTGTCCCTCCTCCCTGCCTTCTTCCTGTTTTCCTGGGAGAACCTGGGCTTTAATGTGACTGCTTTGGGTGAACCCTGTGGGGATTTCTGACTGTCATGGGCCCCCAAACTGATCCCAGTGCCTTGGCCATTGAGATGTGCACCTGGGTGATTCGTTTCTTATCTCTTCCATCTCTGGAAAGGACGATTATCCCTTATTTATTCCTTCTGAACTGTTTTGTTGGAAGGGGACCAAACATGTGGGTTTGCATGACTGCAGTGTGAAGTGTGGCTGTGTTCATACGGCTGGCATCGTGTGCTGAGGGCTCTGCTGAAACACAGTGGGTGCTGAAGCTCTTCTTGGCTGCAGGGTTGGTTGGTGTGAGGACGCTGGCTGAGTTGGTTAGTGCTGCATAAAGATGTGTTGGTCATTAAAGGTCTGATTACAGGCAAAGCATCCGTGGAGGCTTTGGTGTGATGGACATGTGTGCTTGGTCACCTTCTTGTGATGGGAAGCACAAAATAATGGTTCAGAGAACATGAGAAACCGTTCTGAGTCTTGGAAAGCATTTCTCCTTGTGATTTCTTAGGCTCTGAGCATTGCTTTTTCTCTCATGGAGCTCAATCCCTCATTTCTCACTCTGCAGACTCAGCTCATTCAAATGGTGATATGGATGCTCCAACACCGACTCCTCATTCAGCTCCACACCTACGTCTGTCTGATGGTGCCCCCAAACGAGGAGGAATTCCGTGCCCAGGATGAAGACATGCCCTTCACCGCCAGAGTTGGAGGCCGAAGTTTAAGCACCCCCAATGCTCTTAGCTTTGGTTCTCCAAGTACGAGCCAACTTTGCTCTGCTGTTCATACTGCAGCCTGCTTCTAGCCCTCCTTTTAGCAGTGCCGAGGGTGACAGGTCGTAGCATTAAGATAGCTTGTTGTTACTGGGGTGCTTGCTAACCAGCCCCTGTTCAACGTAGAGCTGGGCATTGGTGGATGTCTGAAGTGCTTCAAGTAGTTCTTTGTAATTTGCTGAGATCTCATTTGGTCATGTCAAAAATTTTAGTATTTATTGGAGGCGCTTCAGTGTGTTTCAGACAGGGAACTTCCTACTTCCTTGCAGTAACTAAAGAGTAACAGCAGTGGTCCTCTGCCTGCACTGCTGTTGCTGCATGGATTCTGGTTAGCAGGAGAGGAATAGCATTGTGAGGATGTGCTATAAGCAGAATTTGTTTCTGTGGGCCGCAGAGCTGCCCTAAGGAAGTGCAGGGCTGTCAGTCTCACAAATGGCTGATTTCTCTTTCCCTGGGCTCTTTAATCTCCTCAGTGCCGTTCATCAGGGTGATTCCAGGAAAGCACATTTTCAAGAGGGCATATGAGATACAATGCTGAAACCCCAGGATGTGGTTATGTCATGCTGTTCTGAGCAGTGTTCTCAGAATGCCAAACAACACTGAGGTTGGATAGTGGGAGAGATTCTCTGTGCAACCTGCAGCTTTACGCAGCTCGTGAATGAGGGCAGAACTCTTGGAACATGAGTCTGATAAGTCTGCGATCTGCTTGTTTTGGCTCACTCACAAGAGGATATTGCTTCTTGGCCTTGCTTTCTGCATGCTTCCATCTTCTGTGTTGTTAGGCTTTTTGTGTTACCACTTCATGGTGTTCCAGCAGAGCTGGCTGGGAATTTTCTCTTCAAATATTTTATGGACTGTTTATAGTCTTCAGAAGTAGAGTTTTCCACATCAATTGATGGTGTTGTTGAAACACTTTACTTTCCCATTGAGAAAATCCCTACATTGTCATATCACAAATTGCAGTTACATGTAGTGTTTCCAGACCCACTTTCTTGGTCCTACAAATCTGAGGGGACTGTTTGGAAAGCCTGCATGGATATGGCCTGAAATGATAATCTGTACTTCATTATGCTGAGCAACATAGAAATTCTGTGTCTCTTCTTTTCCCCTGGTAGCTAGCAGTGATGACATGACTCTGACAAGTCCCAGCATGGATAATTCCAGTGCTGAGTTGATACCTGGCGGGGACTCACCCCTGAATAAAAGGATGACAGAGAATCTCCTGGCAAGCTTGTTGGAACACGAGCGGGAAGCTATTCTCAATGTCCCTGCTGCCCAAAACCCAGAAGATCTTCGCATGTTTGCAAGGTAGGAAATGGGGAATGCAGAGGGTGACCTTTTTTCCCTATCCTTGCTGTTTTATGGGCAGATGGGTGTGGGCTCTTATCAAATACCATTAGCTTGGGATTTTGGAAGATAAATCATTTTGATTTTGTTTCATGTACCTATTTCATACACACACAGCACTTTTGAACAAAAACTAATGTATGTGTCACAAGAACACTTGTTAACAGAGTTCTGCATGGTGAAGGAGCATCAGGACATCTGGTCAGACAAGAGGGCCTTCACTTTTTGCCTTCCAGTTTTGCTGTGTTCACACAGGTAGACATAACTGCCTAGCTTGAGAACATAATTCTAAGCATCCAAAGCAAAGACCTAGTCGTGCTGGTGCTGTCATTTTGTGTCTGTTAGTATTCCCAAGACAGCTGTTATTTATTTTAAGGTTTGTAAACTACATACAAATAGGAGACAAAGGAAAAAAGCACCAGAGGTAAGTCAGCCTCAGCCTTTCCACAGAACAGCCTGCAAAGACTTCCAAGCCTGTTTAGCTGAGAGCTGCTCGTGTGAGTGGGTTATTTAGCTCTGTAGCTTAAAGTCTTGTTCAAATTTCAACACTTAAAATAAGCAAGATGTGGCTCTGCACGTTGTGAAAAGCAGAACGACTTCCCAACAGCTGGGAAAAAAGTGGGGGAATCTCTTTGCTAAGCATTTCAAAACACAGTGGCATCACTGGAACGCCTCTTTCACTGGCTGACGTACTCACAGAGCAGAAAACAACCAGGGGTGAGACCTGCAGCTTTCCTTGATCTTTACAAATGCAGGTGGAATCCCCTGCAGCCTGCTCTGCTCCTCCTGGTTTGCAGCTCAGCTCAGGTGTTTGTGCAGAGCTCTGCGCTGCTGCTGGGTAGACGTCTCCTCCACCTTCTGTAAACTGTTCAGAGGATATTCTCTGCTTGAGTGGCAACACTTTGGACCACTTGAGAACTTTGAAATGTTTTTCTTCATTACTGGAGAAGTGGTTACAAAACCTATGAAAAAGGGAAGGAAAAAAGAAAAAATCATACCCGGTGTTATTTTAAATAAACTCTGTGGGGACACCAGGCTGGTTTAATGGACCGCAGATTGTTAATTATCCTGGAGAGAGGAAAGGATCTCATGATTGCTTCCCCGTCACCTCTTCATCTGGGTGAAACAGCAGCGTGAAAGCTTTTGAATTGCAGATGCCAAAAATGACTTCAGCTTCTTCAGCAAATTGGCTCAGTAAGCAGGCAGCTGCCATAATGATGTTTGCTTTGCAGATTGCCCATGCACCAGGTTCTTTAGCAGAGCCATCCCAGGCATCTGCAGCCTGAATTTCCATTCCGCTGTAGATTGAATTGATGACTGTAACTTACTCTTAAGTCAACAGTGAGGAAGAGAGAAGGTAGAATAAACAAAGCAGCCCTGCGGGTAGGATGCTGGAGTGTAAAAATAGGAATGGTAATGCAAGATGCTCTGGTTGCTTGTGACTTTATGAGGCAGTGTAACTTGGTGGTTCTCTATGTACTTTCTCTCGTGTTGTGCTGTGAACCATCTGAAGTGTCTGGGTAAACCTGTGGCTCTTAATGAGAGTGTAAATAATTGCAGAGAAGCTGCTGCAGTGAATGAGCTGATCCTCCTCATTACCCCAGCAAAGGTTACTGCATCAGCTCTGCTTTCTGCTTCGTCTTCAGGAGCAGCACCTAATGAGGGCTGTGCTATGGCAAATAGCTGTGCTGGATCAGCTGCCTCCCTGAACAAATTCCTGCTATAAATGCGTAGTTAGTGCACTAAATACACTGTAACTGACCTTCCAAGTATAGTTTTGTGTGCACAAAGGGATGGTCTATTTTCAGCAAGGCAGTAAAGTTCAGCCTGATACATTTTTGCGTGCCTATGCCTCTGAACTCCTGGTATTCATTAAACAGATGGCACAGAAGGGACTTGTGTCTGTCCATTGCTATGCACAGCAGTGTTTGCAAGCAGAAACCTTAAGGGGGAAATGAGGAAAATGGGAGCTTGGCTCCAGCGTTGGCTGCATTAACCCTCACAGCGTTGAACCAGAATTCAAAGCCAAGATGTTTCCATAGCTGCTGCTGGAAGAGGGGGACACATCTTTCCAGAATCAACTTGAGAAAGCCACAGGTTCTTTTTGAACCAGATCTTCAGTTATGAGCACAAAGTGTTCCTCACTGCACGTCAACCAGTGCTTTTGTAGACAGGTTGAGGCCTCACTCGTGGCTTCTCTCCCGAGCCATGGGCATAGAGCCACTCTGAGGATTTTCTTTATTGCTCTTAGCTTGAGAAACAGGAGTCCTTTGCTCCATGGAGGAATATTCAGAGGTGACATCAAGCTGTGGACAGTTGTGCTCCATCTTCAAGCAGTGCTGGTGGAAGAGAAGGTCTCTTTGGCCAGACAAGCTAATTTTATTTGAATGACTAAGGTGAAATAGTTGCTTTTGTTGTTGTTTTTTTTTTGATGTGAAGTAGTTTAGGGAACTGCTGTACCACCACACTGCTGATCACAGAGCAGCTCTTGTAAGTCAGAGAAGGGAGAACAGTGCTGAGCAATGGAAAGGAGTCATCTTCCATCACTGCATCTGAATCTGGAGGCACCCATCTGTCAGCAGATGTATTTGTGCAGCTTCAGAAGTCCCAAAAGAAATTGCTGCCCTA
Source organism: Lagopus leucura (assembly GCF_019238085.1). Taxonomy (NCBI): domain Eukaryota; kingdom Metazoa; phylum Chordata; class Aves; order Galliformes; family Phasianidae; genus Lagopus; species Lagopus leucura. The sequence goes on along the minus strand of NW_024962257.1, from coordinate 11,910,724 downwards.
AAAACTTCCATCTTATGCCTTGTTTGGGTCCCATAAATATTCACTGCCCAACAAGGTGAAAAAAAGGCTGAAGAAGTTCTCCAGTGCTGGCAGCAGTCCGGCTGGAGCAGTAGCCTGGGCTGGGCTCTGGGGTGTCTTCCAGCAGCATTTTTGTGTTCTTTAATATCCTCTCTAGCTTTTATTGGAATGGAAACTATTTCATCATCACCCGCTACAAATCCAGACTCTTTCTGAATGTAGGGTGGATGTACTTACTGGAAAACCCCTCCATGGTCCGTGTGACTGCTGAAAACCAGGCTGTGATCATTTGCACAGATGGTTGTGCCAGGGAACAGTGACCTGAGCAGCTTCGTAGAGCAAAGAGAGCACCGTGCTTTTCAAATCTCCTTTAAAGTCACTTATTGAGCAGTGATGCAAAGTAGGAGAGGAAGGGCCGGGGCTTCTGTCTGTGTGACAGGTCGGTGCCCACCAAGGGGATGGCTGTACTGACCAGAGGGGACTGGGGGATTTCAGTAGTCATCATGGCTCGAGCTTAGAGTCAGTGTTTAGGATTTCTTTTGGGCCTCTGTTATGCCCAGAGCTTCCCTGGGGCGCCTGTGCCTAAAATTTCCATCTCCCTGCTGCAGCCTCTCCCCCCACCCCCAGACTCATCCAACTTCAGGGCCTGCCTGCCAATACCAACCATGTAATGGACTGCTGTGGGCAAAAATATCCTTTTAGCTTTAACTCTTCTTTTAGAATTATTGACAATCTCAGCAAATGCCGCAGGCTAAGAGACCTTGTGGTACCTTTGCAAGACCCCAGGGTTGTGTTTTCTTGTTACCAATCAGGCCAGCATGGGAGCAGGGCATCCATCCAGAGAGCTGCTGTGAAGCCAAGTGAGCGTGATGGGAATTGGGTACTTCAGGAGATGAGAATTTGGTGGGTAATGGTCCCTGTGCTGCTTTTCCAGGGGAATTCTGTGTGCGAGGCACGGCTGAGCTATGAGCAGATTTCATTCATTTCACTTTGCACCTAAATGAAGGACACAACCCGAATGCCTTCAGGTTGGTGTCCAATTGGAGAGGAGCACGAGGGTGACAGTACCAGTTCTTGCTGTATGCAATTGCTTTTGGCCCACGCCTGCCTTGCTCTCCTTCCTGCAGGCTGCTTCACTACTTCAGAGGCCGACACCACTTGGAGGAGATCATGTACAACGAGAACATGCGGCGCTCGCAGCTGCTGATGCTGTTCGACAAGTTCCGCAGTGTGCTGGTGGTCACCAGCCACGAGGACCCGGTCATTTCGGTTTTTCAGTCCCTCTTGAAATGACTGCTAGTGGAAACTGCCGCGCTCTTGATATTCTGCAAGATGCCTAAAAGAGATGAGTCCAGTTCCTTCTCAGCACACGGTGTACAGCAGGCTCTCTGCTGCTGTGCCTCCATTTCACACCTCCCCGTGCGACAGCTCAGTTCTGTGTGAGGGGCTGTGTGCTCCTTCCCAGCCTGGATTTGTGCCGTGCCACACTCACAGCACAGGAGCTGCTGTCTCGCAGACCTTCCCTGGGACTGCTCCTTCGTTGGGGCTGTTGAGATGGGTGAGAGTGGTCCATGACTTTTACTGGAGTGTTACTGACGTGTGGGTGGATGCTTCGCACCAGAGCTGCTTTCCCTGCTCTCCACCACCACTGAGCAGTGGGTGTTGCTCATGAGCAGCCTGTCCTCACTGCTTGGCCTCTGCTTAAGGGCAGAGTGAAGTTGGCCTGGCTCTTAGGGGAATGATCCTGGGTACTGAGGAATTAATTCTGTCTGACCACTGTTATCCAGAAGCAATGGGGACATAAATAGGAATGCAAAGCATCACAAGTAAACAGCTTTGTGAATGAAAATGATTTACTTGCCTTGTTACAGCTTTCCTCTCCCCAGGACCCTTATTTCAGAATGTCTGTAGGGGCACTGCTGTCACCAGGCAGCCCATTTGTTAGCTGATCTGCAGGTCTGTTTTAAATTGTGATGGGAGGAATTTGGTTGGCTCTGAGGAGGACTGAACCTGGCTGGCTGTGCTGCAGGTGCAGCATTGTATCAGTTCCCCAAAGCTGCAGATTAATGGCAGTCACGCTTGCCCCTCTGGGGCCTGTTTTGCTGCTCTGTCCCACTGTGGTTGCAGGGAAGCAGATTAGGGAGCTGGCCTGCACTAAAGCTGTCCGGATGAAGAACAAGGTACAGGGATGTACATGGCTCTGCTTCCTGATCTGGTCCAGCAATCTTCATTCAGCTATGCCAAGGCTACAACAATAGGCAGCAGCACAGACAGCTGACACTCTTTCTGGCTGCATCATGAACTTAAGCCAGCTGTGATGGTGGAACAGGGCTGGGCTGCCTAGCCAAAGCAGCTGCACTGGCAATTGCTGCTCTGTTCAGGAAGGGAAGACCAAGAGAGAGCCCAGGGTGTCTGCACAGCTCTGTACCCGAGGAGGGTGGGGAGAACTTCCATGGTGCTGGTGGCTTCCAGGGGTGTGTGGTGTGTGAACACAGTCAGGTTCCTCATTTAGACTTTCCCTTATTACACACACAAGTTGGAGCTTTTTCCCAGAGCTGCAGAACTGTGAGTGGAGCTTCACTTGCTCACACAACTAGAGGTGAAAATGTGAGCACTGAACAACTTACCTGCAAGGAACAGCACAGGGCCTGCAGTGCACTGGATACCTGATGGCAGCTACTTCAGCACAGTCCCTTCTGTGAGCCTTCCCTGCAACTGCAAGCAGGGATGTTACAGAAGAACAACAGTGATGTCTGAGCTGGTCAGCACAACACCGACCCACCCAGTCCCCAGCAGCTGCATCTGAAGGTGAGTTAATGAGCCACACATGGCACAGTCTGTTCAGAAGGGGGGGGTCAGGGGGTTTGAAAATTTGAGTTTTTTCTTGCACAAGAATCCCAAATGAGGAGAGAAATCGCTGTCTGGAATGGGCAGGACAGCTGCCTGCTGGTTGTCACCCAGCTGTGAAAAGACAAAGCTTATCCAGGGGCTGCTTGGGGCACAGCACAGTGGTGCCACCAGTGTGGCAGTGGATTATTTGTGCAAGATGTGGCTTGGTGCAGCACAGCACAGGTAAGGCAGGGAGCACCTGTCTGTGGAGAAGCGTGCAGCTAACTTGAGATCCAAGCAACTGTTTGGCCTAGTTGCAGGGCTTGGTGCCACACGTGCAAGGCAAACTGCCAGCATGGCTGCAATTCTATGGATTCTCCCCTGAATCCTATTTTTTCCCTCCCTCTGTACTTCATGGCAGGCTGCAGCTCTGCAGAAAGAGCTGTGAGGCAGAGATCTCAGCATTGGTTCTTTCTCTGTGTTCAGGCTCCCACACTCGTAAACTCTGAACTGGTCTCAAAAGCAGCTGGAAAAAATAAACAAAGCAAAAAACTCACTGGATTTTATAGAATAGTGTAGGTTGGTCAGGGTCTCTAGAGATCTTCTGTCCAAATTCTGCTCAGAGAAAATGTTACATGAGGTCAATCAGGAGCTTGTATGGTGGTCTGATTGCTCCCAGTTCCAGCATTTGACCACCCTCATGGTGAAACAGTTTTCCATGTAGCTAATGAGAATTTCCTGTTTTCTAGCTTGTGCCCATTACATCTCATCCTGTCCCTGTGTACCTCTGACAAAACTCTGGCTCTGCCTTCTCTGCACCCTCCCACTAGGCAGCTGTAGTCAGCAGCAGGATTCTTTCTCCTCCTCATCTCCAGACTGATCAAAACCAGCTCTCTCAGTTTCTGACAGCCCTACTGCCACCCACTCTTTTGGCATTCCACTGAAGAAACCAAGTCTTCTGGCCTCTCCTGGGAACCAGCACAAAGAGGAGCAACACAGCAGGTCAAAGCGGTGAGCTTTCACTAGTCATCCACCTTACCAGAGCCTGGATCCATTCACAAGAGAGAAAGTGGCTTTCAGTGCTCAAATCCAACCTCAGTTCTGGCTGGAAGATTCACTCTAGTCTGCCCCATGAATAAAATTCCACCTTGCTGCAATAAAGTTATGTTTATTGTTAAAAACCTCCAAGCTGCCCTTGCTGCTGCCCCAACACGGCTTGAGGCTCTCCAAAAGAGCACACAGCTCAAGTCCTGGTTGGTGGCACACTTGCAAGATTCATCAGCTGCAAGAGATGGGTTCCATTGCTGCCATCTCTCGCTCCATTTTCTTGTCTACAACACTCACAAATTTGTTTCCTCTTAAATAAAACCTGAGAGGTTTCTGTGACCATTCCCCTCTGTTCCCAATACCAATCCTGGTTGTGGCTACCACGTCCTGCTCCCTGGGCAGCTCCTGTCCAGGTACCATCCAGATTGCCGCGTCTTGAGTCAGGTCCCTTTGGTCAAAAGCCTTATCAATCCCAAATGCTTGGCAGAGCTTGGAGGGCCCATTACACAGCTGCCAGTCCTTCAGTGGCTTTGCAGGTCCTTTCCTTGAAGTGCTGCGCAGCTCCCTCATCACATCCAAACCCTGGAGAGGCTCCAGAGAGCGGAGTAAGACTGCAGCCCCTTCCCCTGTGCAGAAAAAGAGGCACGTGTTAGTACAGGTTTGTTTGGAAGGAATATCTCAGCAGAAGCACTTCAGTTGCATTCCCTGCCCCTGGCAGAGCAGGGAGTTGCCTGCAGCATCTGTGCTTCCCTCAGACTGCTAAGCCGTGGTCAGTGCACTCCTTCCCCTATGCTGAATGTCCAGCATCCCACAGCTCTGTGTACTTGATTCACCTCACCCAGCCCCACTTCCTGATGTTCCTAGGCCAAGCTGCAGCTCCAAGGCTTGCCAGAGGGCAAGAGGTTTTTCTTATATCACCACGATGTTGAGGAATAAATACACATATGGTTCAGTTTTGGCGTAACTATCCAAAACTGCTCCCAAACCCAGTGGATTTATAATAAACTCTGATGATAAGGTCTCCAGCCAGCAAATGAGAGGAGAAAGAAGTCGAGATGCTGCCAACAGAACGAGGCAGAGCTGGACTGGAGGAGGGTTTCTGGCATGAAACTGTGGGGGCCGCTCTGAAGGAGCCCTGGGTGGAAGCATTACTGATCCAAGCGACGGGCTGAGGTGTGGGTGTGACAAACACGGCCTTGGGTGATACAGAGGAGCGAGGTCAGCGTCCTCGTGCCAGGGAAGCTCTTGTGAGATGGGTGCTGGGGTAGCAGGAGGCTGCACAGCCCTGGGAGCATCGCTTCAGCAGAGACAGCCCCACCTGTGACAAGAAGTGAAGAAAACTCCTACTTTCTTCTCCAATGTGATTCATCACCCTGCCAGGAAGGAGCCTAGGAACTTATGGCCCTCCACAGCCACTGTGACCAGCTGCTCCCCCTCATTTTGGTGAGGGCGAAGCAACGAGGCAGCTCTGAGCAGAGAAAATCCCCTGCAAGGAGGATTTCCAGCCCAAGTGGGACAGAAATACTTCTCCAGTATTTTCCATCAGAAAGCGGGGAATGTCTTCTTCTGACCCTGAGTGGGAGAGGTGAGGGCCTGGCAATGCAGCCTGTGTGCTGCCCCACACAGTGCTTGTTGTGCGGGGCTGCCCACGGCATTCCTCCCCTCCGCCTCAGCACTGGGGATGCTGCTCTGCAAGGACTTCCTTTCCCTCTCCAGCCGCAAACATCTGGAGCTGTGCTCAAGCCTGGCGAAGGCTGTTGTAGCCCAGCAGATCCCCAGGGACCCGCAATTCCCCAAAATAGATTCCCTCTCCTATTTTGTGAAGTGCCACAACAAGCCGCTCTCAGCTCACAAACTGAAAGCCCGATCTCTTGCTGTTGCCAGGTGTGCCTCCTGCTTTGCACTGCTCAGAGCCCCCCTGCCCTCTGCACAGCTCCGTGAAGCAAACACTTCCAACAGCTGTCCACAATCTGTTTGCAGGCACTCCCTTTGCTAAGGAAGGGGATGAGGCTAATCTGGCAGCCAAAAGCTGCTACAGTGATTTAGAGCTCAAAGGTCATTTTAGATTTTTAAGAACATCCTCCACGTCCTAGTTCTGCTTTTCATCCATGCACACAGAAATATCCTTCACGTTGGGATGCTCTCACCAACTGTGAGATTCTGAGGAACTGCTAATTACACTCCTTGCCCTCATCCATCACAAATGCAAGTAGAAACTGCGGGCACTTGAATTCAAGTGTCCTTGTGAGCTGATGTGAATAAAGGCACATGCTGAGAGCAGCTGCAGTGCTCCCAGACCCCCACACAGCAGGAGCAGGGTACCTGGCATTTGTCTCTGGCTGCTCTGTGAGCATTTCCACTGGAAAGCTTTCCAACTCTTTCTAGCTGTGTGCAGAACAGATGAGAGTTAGAGCAAGACGGCCAGGGGAAGACAGGAGCTCAGGGATGCCACAGTGAGCTACTGCTTTCTCTGCCCACCTCCTCCAGAGGTGGACATTTGGGACCGCTTGAGGGTGCTTGCACATCAGTTTTCTTTAACCACTAACCAGTAGCTGCATCCTTCTGGCTCACCTCCTGCCTGCCAGGGTGCTGCAGCCTTCTCTGTGCAGCCTTCTCTGTGCAGCCTTCTCTGTGCGGCCTTCTCTGTGCAGCCTGCCCAGCTTGCTCCCAGGGCTACCTGCCTTCAGCACTGCCTGACACAGACACTGCTGCTGCCATGCCATTGGCAGCAGTGCCCATCCTGTGCTCCAGCCCAGAAGCACCACACATTGCCCTCCCACGCCTTGCAGAGTCGCTCCATGTAAGGAGCAGATTTAGAGCTAAAAGCTGGGATCTGACAACAAGAAAGAGGCTGGTTCTGTCCTTGGGCAGTCAGGAATCACAGAACGATAAGGAAGTCCCACACCCGCGCTGCGCTGCTCGCTTCTCCTTCCCTGGACTGAGTCCAGCTCTCACTCTTGGAAACAGCTCTTGGCCGCTGGAGAGAAGAAAATTTTCTCCTCTCTCCACCCATCTGACTCACTGCTCCCAAAACACTTCCTTCAAAGTCCCGGTCTGGGATCCCCGCTGTGTGACCCCACGCCTGGGTACAGAAGCACCGGGATCCCCATTTTACAAGAGATTACTTCAGGTCTGGCAGCAAAATGCTCACATTGGCAAAATCCTGACAAACAAACCACAGCAAAGTCAAAGAGAAGCTCGACCAGCAATTGCTGCCTTCCTGAAGCAAGGGAAGCCCAGTGTGTCTCTCAGCTCTTGGGAAGTGTCTCTGTGCTAAGATGATCCTGCTGCCAGCACCAAGATGCGCTGTGGGATCCACGTGCACTGAGACATTGGGTAGATTTTGCTATCATTTAGGATTTCTCCTTGAAGCAATGTAGAGACACACAGCATGGCTACCAGCAGCAAGAGGAAGGCCCCTTCCAGTAAAATCCCATAGGACCCAGCTTTACCTCAACGATGTACACAAAGATCCCCCCTTCTTCCCTTTATTATTTGCCAGTATTTCAAATGCTGAGAGCCCCGTTTTGAACAAAGAATCATTCTGCTTTCATTATCTGAACAGCTTTGGCAGAGACATGGTAATGCAGTTCCCATGTGTTCATCCATCAGACTCCAGACTTCCACTTAGGAAGACAGGCTCTTTCCCCACACTATTACCTGGCACTGTTTTTCTGCTTGGCTACCTTCCAAAGGCCAAAACCAGAGGGCTAATGGTCATCATCACAACACATTCTGCTGTGGAATATACAATATGCTGTATCTTGGAAATGGAGGAAAAGAGTTTTTTGAGATTTTTCAAACAAAATCAGTGTTTAAGGAACACATACTGCAGCTTCAAGGTACGTAATTACATTCCTTTTCTGAGGCAAAAACTATCATCTGTAAGGAAAACAACACCTGCTTGTTAAAAGGAGAATCATTTGATTAAAGATTGGTTATATTATCATGAGAGCAATAAAGGAGGATTGCAGATCCTGTCACAGCCTGCTTTTGAGATTTTCTTTTTTAGTTTTTCTTGAAGATAAAGCAAAGCAGCTAAAAAGCTTCTGTAGCAACTCAGATATTAATGCTCAGACATCTTAGACCTTTTTGTTTTCCTTGGCATTTAGTTTCTGGGGATAAAGGCAGGAGACAGAAAACTTTCTTCTCCTGACAGTGAACACCAAGATTTAGACTTTCACTAGACTGCAAGTTTCTTTTCACACCACCACCCTGAAGAAATAAAGTGCACTGCATCACACAGATAAGGCATCGGCTCAGGTCATCCAAACTGAAAGCACCATCCTGTAAAGATTCCCATCCAGTCCTTCATCTTTATTTCTGCATCTGAACAGCTCAAGGAACTCACAGCTGGGACCAAAATCCCAGCTGGCCGTGTAGCCAGAGATGGCCCTGCTCACAGTGTTTGAAGCTGACACATAGGCACTGTGCTTTGGCCTCAACTCACCTTGGCTGGAAACGTTCACGCAGAAATAAATCCCATAGATCTGGTACACGTACAGAGTGCCTGGTTTCATGAACATGGCTGCGTTCCGTTGAGTTTGCTTCCCACCTTTTGAGTGAGAAGCCTCATCTTCCCCACCAAGATAAGCTTCTGTTTCAACAATCCTCCCCCAGAGCTCCCTGCCGTCGGGAAGTTTGCGAACTAGAATCTGGAACAGGTCAGAGGGCATCAGTTAGCAACAGCCCCTGTGCCAAGTAAGCAGAGCACAAGGCTTCTTGAGGCAAAGTCATCAGAAAAAGGGCCCTTAGGGCAGTGCCCGCTCTCCTCTCACTCTCTGAATGCAGTCTGTAAGCTGGCATGAACGATTCCAATTTCAACTGTCTGGACCACATCCCAGTACACCAAGTTTCTACCTATCGTTCACCCAGCAAAATGCTTGGGGTGCAAAGCTGTGGCAGTATCGTACAGAATTAATTTATGACCACATGTACAACAAAGCAGCAATCTGCACAGCCCACAGAACTGCTTCTGTGGTTCTTTTCTGCATTCTCACCCCAAACCACCAGGACAGCAACTGCAGTGATTGGACAGACCCTTGGGGGTGTTTCAAAAAGTCCTGGCACCTAACTCTAGAGATAACCATAACTGAAACATCAGTGCTGCTTCTGTGTTTTCTGCACTGTGTAGAGGAGCAGGGCAGGAGAGCTGGTAACTGGCCTGGGGCAGGAAAAGCAGGTCTTTGTCACTGCAGCGTGCTCCTCCTCGCTGCCAGCTCCTTAAAACCAAGTAGATGAGGAAAGGAAAAATAAACAGCCACAACTCTGAAAAGATTCTCCTGAAGAAGATAAAACAATGAGTGAACTCCTTACAAAGCTGCAATTCCTGCCTCTCATGCTTTCCTCACAGTATTTCCCAATTAATTGAAAACATCAGTATTTTATTGTTGTGAAAAACAATGACTTCAGAAAAGTACTGGTGCATGTGAATGCTCCAAAAGCACACCCATGTGGCCAAACTGCTCTCTCAGTACAATGAGAAGCAGTGGTAAGGTTAGTTTTAAGGGTATGCAGGCATTTCCCTGCCTCTTCTGACAACATATCTGCAGCTGAAACAGTTAAATGCAGTAAGTAATACTAGTGCAGAAAGCACCTCCAAGATCTGGCAGAACAAAGATAACAAAACACTGAATTATTGTTATTATAACTGCAGTTATATGAGAACAAGAGCACAGATTGGGTCACAGGAGGACCTAAGTTATACTTCAAAGAAAATGTTACAGTGACATTGAATTTGCCTGGTTTGTAATTCTAGGCCTAAAGAGGAAAAGGATCGAATTAGGAGTAAAGTATTATCTGCCTATTTAACATCTGAGGATGTTAAAGACATTGAGACACCAAAAAATGCATTAGTGGGCAGCTTCAGGTGTCTTCATACACAGCAAGCAAATCTCACAGTGCGATGGGACACGGACTGTATCTTCCAGACACCAAAAAGTGCTTTGCAGAGTCAGTCATCAGGGACCCCCCAAGAGAAAACAAAGCTCACAAACTGATCCAAACTCTTCGCCAAAGACTCAGCACTGAAAAACAACTTTGTGTCATGACCATGAAGCCTAAAATTCAGGATCCTTACACAAGTATTAAGGTCCAAAAATAATCTGTTACAGTGTTGCTTATCAGCAAAAAGGGAAACTACATAAAACAAGGAAGCTTGTTAAGAACTTAAAAGAGACAGCCAGAAGTCAAAGCAGGAAAGGCAAACTTCTAGCAGGATGTCTATAAGGAGAGAAAATACATTTGATGTATAAGAGAGAGGTTGAGAAAGACCAAAAATAAACACAGCAGGAGCAAAGCAGAGCAAAGGTGTCCATTACACGCAAGACAATATCCTTCAGAAGTAAAACCAATGGTAGACACAGAGATACAGCCCAAAACAAAGTTACTGCAACAAATTCCTGAAGTATCTAAAGCAAAGAGAGCCCAGGAAGTTTCTTCACCCTACAAGTAATAAAAATATAAAGAGGACTCAGCAAAGGTAAGATCACAGCACTGGTACTAAAAACACATTTTGCAATTGTGTTTACAAGGTTCCCAGACTCAAAACTGTTTACAGGGACAACACTGGAGGAACTCTGAAATGAAAAGAGAGTTTTTTGAAGGACTCGCTGAGCAGAAGAGACACAGTTTAGCTCCCCTCCTCCCAGAGGCAGGGTCCAAAGATTCCTCAGCATTTCTGCATTGGGAAAAGGGAGGAGGTCCTTTCATGAACAGGTGATGACTTAAAACCTCAGGAACTGAAGGTAGAAAGAACAGGTTTCACAGTGAACAGGGTTTAACTGCAGAGCTGTGGAGTCCCAGAGGCCTCCATGCCAGGGCCTGGGCTGCCTCACATATTTCTGTTCATAATGTGGGAGAGGTGAGCACCAGCTCTACTGGTAAGCCTGAATTATTCAGAACTGCAAAAATAAAAGGAGGCAGATGGAGCTTTTAGAGCATACAAGGCAGCATAAAGGAAAGTATCAAGCAGGCTGCTGCACTGCCAGGTGAGAATAAAGTATGTCAGTACACCACGACAGGGGATATCAGTCAAAAAAGGCCAAGGACCTGCTATTAGCATCATGAGGTAATCAAATGGAGGGAGAGGAGGAAATGATGCTGGCTGCACAGCATTACTTTCCAGTGGGAAAACCAGGAGCCAAAAACAAATATAGAAGTACCTGAAGGGAAAATAATTGGCCTTAAACAACCTTCAAACCACAAACAGCAAAGTGTGTTTCAGTAAGCCAGAAAAAAGGAGGAACTCCACAAAAAATAAACTAATTCTGAAGTGCAACAGTAAATTAAACCTAAACAATACCTCTGTGACTACATCCAAAATAGATTTAATCACTAGTCTTCAATTTAACAGAATTTTACAAGAAAAATAATGAGAACAGTACTCCTGAAATAGCAGAGCCCCGGAGGCAAACTGCAAAAAGAAAAAGATCATCCCTTTACATTAAATTATTATTGTACTGCAGCATATAGAGCTGGTGTCAGTGTTATGGCTTACCTGTCCCAGGAAGGATTTGGCCAGGCTGATACAGGGCTGGTTGAAGAAATCTGCTTCCAGTTGGGAAGATTGTTTTTTCTCTGTTACAAAATATTTGCTGCTTGTTGGAGAAGAGTTGCCATCAGGAGTCGTGGTGGGGCTCTTCAAGGCATCAGAAAGAGGGATGCTGGAGTTGCTTTGGAGGGCGCTTAATTGAGCCAACAGCTTTCTTTTCCTTGACATAGTGCTAGGAAATAAATGCAAACGTATTTGGAAATGTAAAGATTATTTTAAAGTAATTCATTTCCACGAATTCTTATTTTTAATACAAAGGCTCTGAAAGCTATTACTGATTACACAGTGCAGGCAAAGCACAGGAGCAGGTGACATTCAGCTGGATTTACGCCAGGCTAGGCAAATATTGGGCTCTACTGACATGCAAACAGAATACTGCAGTTTGAGCTTTCATCTTTTAAGGGCTTAAGATAACAATAAACTCTGGTCCACGTAGCAGTAAAAATATGTTTGCTAACTGTTAGGTTAGGAAACACAAAAGTAAAGGTAAACCTGTGTCATCTTCTTTCCACTGAGAACTTGAATAATCTATTAAGCAGACAAAATGAAAACACTTCTAAAAGTGCTGGTTCAAAAAGTTCACAGAAGTGACATATCAATCATTTTAAATAGTGATGTAATGGGTAAGAATCCAAATCCCCATGGGACGCAGAACACTGGAGCTGGGAGATGCCTGATTTACGGTCACTGTCAAGCTTGTCACACTGCAGAAATGAGTGCACTGAGATCTCCACAAAGCAAGGCTTCAGCTCACCTACCAAAGAGATGAAGAACAGTGTGTTCCAAACTACAGAACGTATCTGTGACAACTGCATAACCTGAAGTTGTTCTTCCAGGTTCGTCACCAATGTGCTGGCTTCAAAAAGTTGGTGTGTCTTTTTCTGTGCTGCAGTCCTTACTCTTGTCAAACCAGAACAAACTTGTTCTATAAAGCTCTTTGAAATGTCTGCTGGCTAACAGCACAGTGTGGAAGCTGGGGGTGATGGATTAGCACTGAGGCTGCAACCAGCTTTGGTTGGAGGTATTTTAGTGCAACATCTGCACTCTGTATTGCAATAATTCAGCCATGTCAGAGACTTGCCATAGAATTGCCAACTCCATGTCAGCTGTTCTGCTCTGCTCTATAGCTTTCACTTTGTGGCAACTCCTAAAAATGTCACTAGAAGCCACTTACCTCGCTCAGACTAAATTGCCTGATGGCCTTTGCAAATATGAGTCCTGTCTGGGAAGGAGGATGTGAACAGCACAAAGTTCAGGAAGGAAGGGACAAAAGAGGAACACTTCTCCATATCAGGCTAACTTCTAAAAAGTCAACCAAGTGAATGTTTCCTGCTAAAAACTGCTTCCAGGCTTCTCTGACAGCATTAACTGGAACTACATGAAGACATGCTGAAAACGTAACCCATCTGTGTGAGCATGAACTGCACTGGCAATTTGTGCTTTTATGGAGTGCAGCATCAGACACAGGACCTGAGCTGCCCGACACCTGCTGCCCTTGCAGTTAAGTTGTTCTTAGGGGATACGAGTGCTCTTACACAAACATCACACTGGCAGCCCAAGGGCACTTGTAATGTCATTGCTATAGGCTGATCCTACACAGACCTCAGCGTCTTCACCTCTCATTAGAGGCAGCAGTAGGATACTGCCTTCTAGTCATGAGAAATTCAGAGCCTACAACATGTGATTGCTTTAAAAGCAATAACAGAGTGAAGGGAATGCAATACTGTCTCAGAAATCCAGAAAAGCCCCAATGCATGCTTTGTGCTTGCCCATGCCACGATACAAGACATAAAACTATGCCTCAAAGCCTATCTGCTTTTTCTATGAAGGATGTTACCTGTATGTACAAATCCCTTCTTGCGTAGGAAGAAACACAGTGTAGGCATCAGTGCATTTCAAGTACCCAAGCCCTGTTCATTTGGGAAGTAAGAGACACCATCTCTTCACATGCAGGTCTGCAGACAAATCCCACGGCCTTGAGACTGTGTGCCCCCAAATAAGAACCAGCTGTGGATTCATTCCATTTTTACTAATTCTGCTGTAACCAAACCAGCTGCAAGTTGTGAAGCACCTGTGTGCACACATAAAGAAGCAGAGAAGTCAGAAGAGAAAGATTAAGAACTGAACAGCTCTGTGCAGTGCCTGAAGTGTTCAGGCCTGCTGGGCTATTCTCAGACAATTGTTTAGGGCCCCTGTAAGCCAGAATCAGAAACACTGAAACTGATGTAAAAATACAGTGTATGCAAGGCTACATTGCCACTTCTGGAGAAACAATTCCTTTACAATTCCCAGCTGTACAGATTTGTATATACAAATAGCACAGTGGGCAAAACCAAAGGACATTTCTTCCCGCATCCTGCTCTCATCACAGGTCAAAAGCAGAAGGCAAGGAAAGAATAGAAGGAACACACAGTACTTCTCCAAGCATCCTCCACATCTCTGGCCAGAGACCTTTGAAGCAAGCACAGCTCCATGTGCTTCATAACCACGAGCTCTATCCAGTGGTCCTCTGAACCAAGGTAACATCACCCAACCACACTGCAACAACCACCACTTACCTACACCCTGCTACACGTTCCCTTAAGGAGTTCTGGGCCTGCCTCTCACAAAATGCACTTTGGTTCTCCCTACTTCTCGTATTTGCAAGAGACGTGGTAAAGCATGCCTTGCCTTTACTGAAGAAGAATGCATCACAGAAGTAGTCATTGCAGCTCCAAAAACTCACTCGTTTTGTGTGTGAAATTAGGACTGCTCCCCGGCCACATGAATCAGTTTGCATTTACAATTCACCAGTCACCCTTCCTCTTCACCTCCTAAAATAATGTTAAACCAGCTGGAAACATTGTGACAGTCAGCACCCTGCCCCTTTTCCAGGTCACTGCAAAATGTTGCTCAGCACATCCTTGCACCACTCTAGAGGTGACCTCCACTCTGAAGGCTGCCTATTTACTCACACCCTCTCTCCTATCTTTGCACAGTGTTTAGGATGGGAATCATCTTATTGAGGCAGGAGTTGCTCACACTGAACCAGAGGGCTGCAGCCATTTCTCTGGAGAACAGTGTAAGAAGAGGCAGAAAAACCTTCCTGAAAGAAGGGTGCAGGCAGGGGTTGATAATGTAATCACAAATACTACATCAGTTTCTTCAGAGACAGACTTTGATAGTATTTGCAATCCCACTCATACCCCCAAAGGATGGTAAAATAAACAATGACTGTATACACCTTACTGACTGCTCTGTAGGTCTGGCAATGTCATTTCCTGCACACAATCCTTCCAGCTCCAGTCTGTGCTCCTACTGCCTGCTGGACATCTTGAGCTTTTCAGAGTGAAAAATAATCATCCTTTTGTGAAGACCAAAGAAGACACAAATTGAGAGAAAGCAATGAAACATCATGAAGAAAAAAAAATCCCTCATCAAAACTCCCCTTAATTTTGGCTGACTTTCTTAAGTCACTTTATTCTATCCTAATTCTTCCCCACCATTCTAGCAGTGTGACAAAGCTGCATGAAATGAAAGCACGCAAGTTAAGTATAATACTGGCAACGGATGTTAGTTAGCTCAGTCCCCAGAGACCCAAGTTAACCAAGCCATTATCAAGCAGCATTCAGTGAGGCCACAAACACTGACAGGCAGTTCCGTTTTCTGATGCACATCGACATCATGTGCAGCAAATGTCCTTTGGGAATGTCTGGCGAATCATCCAAAAACTCTGAGTAATTTTTTTTCCACTTACATGACGGCACTGAAAACACTCATGATTTGTAAAGTTCACTGAATGACCAAAGATGTCTTTCTCATTAATACATTGATAAAAAGGAAAACCTGTGACTGAAACCCTCAAACATCCAGATAATATCCAGAGATATTATACTTAAGGGCTTCTGTTGAAGCACAGCAACTGAAGGACCAGGAGGAAAGGCACAGAGCACAAAGATTTACCCACAGAAGCATCCTGGCGTTGCTCCCTGCATAAGCAAAGAAGCAGAAGGTGCTCATGGTTCCTCCTCAGCTCAAACCCACAGAGAGGATCAGCTGCATACCCAGTCCTACCTACAGAGGAGTAATATCTGAAGTCCTATGAGAAAGTTTTGACAGGTAGGGGTATGGGACAGATAATTTCCTCCAGATTTCAGGCCAGCTTAAAAAGTCTTAGTATTGAAGCCCTGCACAAACAGCCTGAACTCTCCAGCAAAACCAGATGCAGAAAATCAGTCATGAAACAAACTCAGTAACAGCCAAGATGCTGCTCTAAGAGATTCAACTGAGACACTGAATCACACATGCTATGAACTTGGGTCTGTGAGTGAGAAAGTGCCTTTCTTCTATTTTCAGGGGAAAGATTTCCTACATTTAGTGATTTGGGATTAATCTGTATGGTTACAGGGAGAATATTTGTCTGTGTTTTGCATTGTATTACCAGACACAGTCAAATAATTAAAGTAAGAAAACAAAATACTGACTCGAGGCTTTAATGGATGATGATGTGCAGAGACACACTTGTAAATGCAGGTTAAGATGAATAGCTGATGTCCACCACAATAGCAAGCACCTTCAGAACGCCAGAACGAAGCCTTCGGGCTCTACATCAACAAAGGATCTGAGGAGTGGGGACAATTTCCCTCACAGCTCTGGATCACATGCTGTATGTGAGCCTGCTACTGGTGAGACACAAAACTTCTGATAACACAGGAACAAAAGCTAACGCCTCTCCTATAACGAGACACTTCCAGGAAGCTATGAAATCACTGCTTACTGTAAAGGCTGTGAAAATCTGAGTCAAACATAGACACAAACCAGCTGACCTCAAACGCTTTCCCTTTCACATGGCAATCTTATTTAGAAGAGATTTTCAAAGCAGATCTTCCAGTCAGATGGCATTCCTGTACTTGGGCATCCCTCCTCCTGAACGGGTCCAAATCCTGTCACTTCTGTAGACCATACACACCTGCACAGTGGTTGAACTTCCAGCGTTCAGCTACAAGATCCCTCTTCTCTGAGATCTCTGCACCACCTGTCACTGACTCCACAGCCTTTCACCTAATGCACAGGCAGGCCAAAGGAAGCTCCCTGCAGAACAGGAGCAACGTGACAGGAAACCACAGTGCAGCCTTATTCAAACTGCATGTGTATACATTACTGCACAGCTGGTCAGGCCGCGTTCCGCCCAGCCCGAATGCATGCACACAGTGGGGACGGGTGATTGGAGATTCGTGACCCTTGAGGTCCCTTCCAACCCTGGCCATTCTGTGATTCTCAGCGTCCATTACAGCCTTTGCAACATCGCTGACTCACAGCACACAGAAAATAAGTTTTTAGAGGAGCGATGCTTGAGGACGCAGCCCCGTAACGTGGAAACAAACAGCACCGATAACTGCGCCGACAGCTGGGTGAGACCTCGCAGCCTTTTTGACGACAAACCCCGACACATTCGCCGTTCCTGACGGCACAAAAGAGCAGTCAGGGCCGCGCTGAGAACAGCCCAGAAGCGCACGGCTCTCACACCACAGGACGCGTTTATACTCCAACGCCCGGCCCGCCGACACCCGCTCGGCCCACCCGGGGCGCAGAGAGGACAAGGGCTCCCCGGGACGCCCCGCATCCCGCCAGGCCTCGCTGCGGCCTGCAGGCGGCCCAGCCGCGCCGCGCACGCACCTACCGGGCCGCGCTCCGCCGTTGGGCGCAGCCGGGCGGGGCGGGGCGGGCTGCGGCGGGGCGGGCTGCTGAGGGGAGCCGCCTCCTTTCGTACGGCTGGGCCTCGGACCGCGGCGGCCTGCGTGGAGGGGCGGCCGCGTATTGGCTTTCCTTGGCTCGTGAAGCGTTCTGTGCGTTTTTGGCTTTGCCTCATCATCGCCTCTGCAGCACGCTGCTCTCTCCTATGAATAAAGCTCAGGGCCACAGGCCGACTTTACAGAGGGCTCCCTGAACGAGTGCCTGGCCTGCAGGAGATTCTCGGCTTTTACCCAGATGAGCGCAGGCTCAAAACGCAGCTTTCCTCGTTGCGTTCTGGAGACACGCAGCTGGGGCTGTTGGTTCCTAAGTGATTCCTACAGTAAAATGTCCTAACGATACTTAGCACTGCGCCAGCTGTGCGGGGTGTGCAGGAGGCAGCCGTGCCAAGAAGCAGCATTTAGCATCATCTAATTCATAAACTTGCGGGTAGTTATCTCCCAGTATAGGAAGGAGGGAGTTGCTGGGTTGGTTTTTACTTGATTCACTTCCAACTGTTACTACATCCAAAGTCCTCCATGCAACACCCTGTGCTTGCTTTATTTTCTTCATGCTTTACTCATCAGTGGTCCAAGAAAGGGAAGAAAATTTATGGACGTTTTAATTGGAGATCTCTACAGCACTTTGTTTTGCTAAAATGGACGCAGATAAGCTCACAGTAGTTAGAATTCCTTGGGGAGATGTTATTGTCTGGCTGCACTTTGCTTCAGTCTAAAATCAGTTTCTTGTGCTATTAGCAAAGAAATCAGGACATGTGAAAAAAAAAAAAAAAGAAAAAAAAGTGTAAGCGGTGTTGACTGAGTTCTCCAGAATTCTGAGAATTCTCCAGAAGGGCTTTGTTAGCATCTTGGACCCCCTCACTCACATGGTTAACATCCAGCCTTAATGTCATGTTAATCTAAGAAGGAAGGCCAAGAATGTGTATGGAAAGGTGGACAGCCAATCATCAAATTGGCCTTTCAGCAAATCCTGAAAATTCAAGGCAAAACGAGGCAAGAATGAGAGATGTGGAAAGGACTTCCTGGGGTCAGAGCAGTTCAGCTCTGCAGACTTTCTCCTATGGGAATCTGTGGGACAGGCACTGTGAGGAATGCTGGCTTCTTTGATGGCAGATCTGTTTCATACCCAGAGGAAGTATTCCAAGCTTTTAGCACCTGAGGAATGTGAATCGTTCAAAGCTACAGTGTATACCGTGTTCTTCATTTGTCCAATAACTTCACTATTACGGAATCAACACCTAAAATAGCCTCCTGTAAAAGCTGATTAGTTTGGGAAGATTAAAGGGAAGATTAAAGTTTCCCCCTCTATTGGGCAAAAGCATTTTTTATGTTTTCCTTAAAAGAAATGGAGTCCACTGTTGGAAAATCTGGCTATTGGAGTCCTGGGCTCTGTGGCACACTGCATGTGTACAGTGCTTGCAAACTGGTTCCCCCCAGCTTCCAGGATGTGCAGACAGCAGATCAGCATGAAAGCAGAAGAAAGCTTAAGGGGCAGATGTCCAAATTTTTTCATCATGTAAGATGCCAAAACTTTCGTGATATTTGTGGAAATGGGATTTTGTGTTCAATTAGAAGGACACACGAAGTCAGTTCCCCACAGTGATGCTGACTGGTCACTTGCTGTGGCCACATAACTCTCACCAGGATTTGCAAGTCAGCTGCAAAATGTAATGGGCCACCTATTGGTGGATGAAGAAGTTCCAAGCAGCATAGGGATTTTATGACATCCACTCCTGGCCTCCCGTGACATCCAGTCTTGGTTGCTGCTGCCTCCTTCGCTTCAATTCCCAGTGTGTCTTGTTCAGAGCTATTCCCAGCCAGTGCGTTAGAGGTATGTACACATGGTCCTCAAATTAGTACCAGAGCTATCCGGCTACTGGGAGAAAGGCTCATAGCCACTTTGGTATCTCCCACACCCAAGCTGGGCCATGGATCAAATATCTAGTTCTGTGAACCAAGCCCATTCAACTTGTTATGTAAGCAGATGTGTATGCTTTATTCTAAATTTGGTGACATCCATGATGGATGCCATTCCACCCACTTTGTACTCGGAGTGCAAAGAATCCTAGCAAGTGCATTGCATGTAATGGGAAAACAGAATATTAACAGACCTCCTGGGAACCTCAGCTCTGGGCCAGAGAGGGAAGGCAAGTCTTATTTAGTAACATATTAATGGATTTTATTGGGTCTCTATTTTTGTTTTGGATGCAGGACATTTTGGTTCTCTGACATGACAGAAATGTTTTGCTTTACAGGATCACTCAATGCAGAGGAACAAATAGAAAAAAAACAAGCAGGCTGGTCTGCTGGGTTTTGGTGGTGTTGATGCGCCTGGGATCTCTCCCAGCTGCATGGGGCAGGACTGGTGGGAAGCTGGAGACAGAGACCAAAAGGTCTGCTGAACTGACTGGATGTTGGGAGACATGGGATGGAGCTGCCACAAGCCAGCAGCCAGGCTGTTCTAAAAACTGCATTTTCTTTTCTGAAGGTGTTAAAGATGGTTTATTCAGTGTTGCTTAAATCAGTAGAAGTCATACTGCATGCTTGACTTATAAATATAGTGGGAAGGAACTGTGTACATGCGTATGCATGTATGTATATGTATGTATGTATATAAAGTCAGAGCTTTGCAAGCCTAAGAGCTACCAGCCACCTCCAGCACTGCCCATCTGCAAAGAGTGCCCAGAATGTCCTGGATGCAGGGAAAATGCCACTTTCAGTGCTCTTTGCCTCCAGGCACTTATTCTTGTCCCTGTCCTGCATAGCAGCTTCCCCTCCACTGTGCTGGCACAGTAACTTGCAGACCTGTGCTTAAACCAGCTCCTAGAACTGGTTCTTCTGAGGAAAGGAAGTGTGAGAGTGGTGTGATGGTGCAGAGCTGTCTACCCCTGTGAAAGCACGCAAGCGTGTCTGTAATCCCTGGACCAGCAACAGATCACCTTTGGCATGCATAGGCTAGAGCAGTAAGAGGAGAAGCAGGCACAAATGAGACGCATCAGCAGAGCTGAGGTCAGGGCAACAAACTGAATAACGCTTTTTCTGCAACCTGTGCAATGTCAGCATGCAATGGCGTGGAGTAGTTCAGGTAAGCTTTAGCACTGTCTCCCAAGAGATGAAAAATGTAGAAACTAAGATGCAGCTGAGCTGCTTCTGAACATTTGTTTTTAGAGGAGTAATCCTTTACCCCTTTAAATACAGAAAAGCTGCAGGGAGTCATTTTGTTACACCAAAGCATTGGTGTCCACCAAAGGGAACTTTGCAAAGGTGATGTTTGTATTGTGTGAGTGTGCTGGAATAAAGACTGGTCACCTGCTGACTGGCCTTCCTGGGACAACAGAGCATTTTCCAAACAAGACCAGGTGCTCACCTCTTGAATGGGATTCAGCCTCTCACTGTCCTGGGGAAAATGAATGAAGACTGAAATGGAAAGAGCAGAATCAGAAGGAGTTCACACATAAGCTGAGGAGCTTTTTTATGTAGGGCACTATGGACACAGAAAGTTGTATGGGCTCAAGAACTGTTTGAGTAAATGCTTGGTAGGGAGCTCCGTTCAGGGATATTAAACTCAGACACACCATCTCCAACCCAGGAAGTCTCTGAGCTGCAACCTGCTGAGTCTGTGAAGTATTTAGGAGAAATATGACAATCTGACCTGGTTTTGTACCATCTGTAAGCTTTTGTACTTTGCACTGTTGGAGGCAGATTTCTTCTTCTTTGTGGAGTTGTTATCTGACTCATCTGCTTGTAGAGGCATTCTGTGGGAGTCACAATGGTTTTGCTTATCCTGCTTTATTGGTCCCTCCTAATAAGTCAGAAATCATCCAGGCAATGGTCTGAAGGTGAAAGAAAATGTTCAAGAGCAAAATCGCCTCAAATCATCTTCAGTGAAACAGAGCTGCCCAGCCAGCCCCTGCTGTTTGCTATCACAGACATCCAAATTTAGGAGACGTGGGCATGTTTAGTCATTGACCACAGGCACGGCACAGCGTGGGCTGCTAAAACTGACCTGAAGTTGTTTGCCTTGCAGGATATAGGAAGGAGGGCTTGGATTGAATATCGTTGACTAAGGTCAGAAGAGTTAAGCTTGAAATAGCAGAACTTGAGAACATTTGGGATGTAAACAGGTGACCGGAGGGACGATGTCACAGGCTTTTTGCAAGGGATAATCATTGACCAGAGCTGTTTGTATGTGGGCTGTGATCTGAGAAAGGCTCTGCTGCCTGTGTAGCAGCGCTAGCAGCAAAAAGATGAGCTCTGACTTGAGTGTAAGTTAATGATATTCCCAGTGTTTGGTAACTCCAGCTGCGTGTCCCAGTAGATACAAAAAAGAAAAGATTCTGAATGCTGCATAAGAGAGACTCATCTCAGGGCTTGTAAGCCAGACAAGAACCAGAGATCCTCCTCTCAAGGGTTTTGCGTTTCACATGTAGTAATTGTGACTAAAATTGCTGTTTCATCTCCCTTTAAACCCATCCCAGGGTGAGGAATCCTGATGCACACTGCCTTAATATAGATGTCTATTCCTTTTGAATTCTGAGCCTGAGTTCCTATAGATTTTATGAAACCCAGTTTCTAGGTAGTGGGTACAGATCTAGAATGACATTTTTCCCTCTGCCACATTAGAAAAAGAAGAACAAAGTGCTCAGCAATTCCCTGCACTGCTCCAAGTGCTCCAGGCACTCAACACAGGTACTGGCCACCCTCCTGTCCCATGCTGCCTATGGGGCATGGGGGCAGGAAGCTTATGGGGAGGTGGGGATGGGGGAGCTGACAGCATGCTGAGGTCCTCAGGAGGATGGGAGGAGATGGAAAAAAAAAGGGAAATCAGACATGGAGGTCTGTTGTGCTTTGTTTCACTGCTCAGAGAGCAGCTAAAATAGGAAAGATCTCCTGCTTCTCTCTGAGGTCTCGTTTTTTGTTTTTTTTTGGGTTTTTTTCTTCCCTTGAAAAGGCTCTTGAACTGTCAAATTTGAAAGAAAATCGTTGGGTTTGATGTGACTATTGCCTGCAGTGGTGTGCAGGCTCTGGGGTGAGAATACAAGGAACTGGAAAGCAGTGGGGTGCACCCTCTGCATACCAATTTTTCAGCTGGCGTTGGACTTAGTGTTCCAGTTCCAAGTACTGTCACTGAAAACAAATGTCTTTTTTTTTTTTTGAAGAGATGGGAACTCGGATATTCCCAGGAAAAAAAGCAGTCCTGGGGCATAACTGCAATATAGGTGAAGTTTGCTTTTGAATGTAAATCACCAAGGCTTTCTGCAGCGTTCTCTCATTTTTAACATCTGCTTCAGCCAGGACAGGTCTGTGCTGCAGCTTTGCTGTGGCTTTTACTTAAGGAATGTAAAAAGAAAAAATAAGAGATAAAATAAAAGGAGAATCATGCTCTGACCAAGGAAAGAAAATTCATGCTCTGACCAATCAAATTCTGTTGGGAAAATCCCAGTGTAGTTTAATTATTAATGAAAAAAAGTCCCGTTGCTAAGGGATCTTACCCTGTTTGAGGTGGTAATTCCTCCATACTGACAAGACTTTTGGCAGTGTAAGAGAAAAGCTCTATGTGATGGTTTTTAATGGGCTTTGAAGGAAGAATGAAGGAGTTGGCTTTGCCCTGGATCCTGGCACGGATGGTGGAGGGGCTCCACTCTTCAGGACCTCCAGCTTTCACATGGCCTTGAGTGGGTAACCAGGATTAAATAACCAATGCCACATCCTCCTGTCACTTCTGTGCAGTCTGGGGTGGTTATACAGAAAGCAGCAATCTTCTAAAGCACACCCACCCTAACTAAAGGCCTGAATGGTCATTGAGCAGCAGGGTTATCTGGCACACTGCGTCTGATTCTTCCCCATCTGCTCACGCTTCCGTGGTCATGGGTGGGCAAAGAAAGACACGCAAGCACTGCAGTTGGGAACATTTTGTGCCCTTGTAGTGGAACATTTGTACTCCCTTCAGGCTTAGCCCTGGAGCTGGTTAAGATACGAATCACACCTGGATGCAGTGATCTGAAACATTTCTCCCTTTTTCCAAGCAGCCATAACAGGGATTTTCTGTACGTACAACGTGTGCATCGATGGTGCTTCAGCTGGAATATGGATTGCTTTTGGCTGTGTGTTAAAATATGTTGTCACATGGTGAGAAACAGAATTTTTACTGGAAAGTTAGGAACGCAGAGCCAATATAAATATGCACTGACAAAATAGGAATGGCTTTCAAAATAGCTAAGCTCCCAATTTATTTGTTCCCACTTCCTGAAAATTTATCACATTTACTTAGCTCGTGGCTTTTTCCTACTTATCTGTTTTCTCTCTGCAAGTGCAGCAGGAGCTGTGCATTGCTACGTGTTGTGGGCTTGCTAGTTAAACCTTCACATAAAACTTGCCATGGTGTCTCCACTGGAAGTGTGGGTTGTAGTCTTAACAAATGTACGGTGATGTGGGGTAACAAAACACGCATTAGAGTTAAGTCAGAATTCCAGAATTCCTCCTTGTGTCGATAAAATGACCACAGTTGGGCTTTGGGGTTTGCTTTTCTTGGTCTGAGCAGATGTAGAATTTCTCTTTGTGTCTACAGTGAGAAAATAATTTTGAAGAATACCTTCACGCAGCCGTTGCGTTCACAGGGAGGCAGAAGAGCTCAGTGCCTTTGCTGCAGTCACCAACATCCAAATAGCTGAGGTGTTATTTACACATGCTATGGACACATCCTACATGGGCATCACTAAATTCATTCACATATCAGTTCCTGTTGGAATCAAATTCATTTTTCAGCCTGGACAAAAAAAAAAAAAAAAAAAAAAAAAGAAAAGAAATGTAAAGCAAACCAAAAAAAGTCCAAAACTGAAATCTCAGTTTTCTGCAGACAGCTGTGCTGAAGATGATGCAAATTGACAGTCTTTACCCCAGTCAGATGCATGGGAACCCGAAGTCTGACTGCTGTGACAGTTCCAACTGTGTAACCCCAGGGGCTTTTTGCATCCCCAACAACAAAGCCCTTGGGAGAGCCAGGTGCAGGAAAGCAGAGAAGCAGTGTGCTCTGTTGCTTTGGTCTGGACCAAAGTCTTATATTCAAATAAAGCTGCTCCCACAGCTGGTTTGGGAGCTGAATCTCCAGCTGGTGGCTTGAACTAGGTCCAGTTGTTACCCTGTGGGAGGGCAGCTAAAAGGTTGCAGAGTGAAAGACATGTGGATAAGGGCAGACAAAGCCCAAATGTCTGAGGATGACGGTACTGCACAGATCTGCAGGGTTACCTCCAGGGAACCAGGACTTGAACTGTCTCTGGCTGTGTGAGATTGCAAGCCAGACAGAAACAACTCCAGCAGCCTCTGCCTGCCCTCCTGGGAATGGAGATCTCTGCCCAGGCTGTGCTGGGAGCCTGCTGTGAAGGCTCCCGTATGCCAGGGAGCACTGCGGGTCAATACTTGATGCTGTTCCTCAGGGCACAGCATAAAGGTTTTAAAGCAGGTGGCAATTCTATGGCTGTAAAATAAGATCAAACTTGCATATTTGGAGCTGTTTAACTCGAATCTTTCCAAACCTGTGCTCAAGTAATGGGACTGTCAGATTAGGCTGCTGTAGTAGAGGCGTGCTACATTAGGAATAAGAAGGGAATTTTTCCCTTTTTTGCCAAACCTCAGCTTCATCATGTATGTAGCCCAGGAAGCACGATCCTGATACGAGGTCATACTACATCACCCAGGAGAAAGAAATATGGATCAGGCTGACCAGTATGTTATACTTACAGCTCTCTGCTGAGCTGAGGTGCTCAACACCGTGGCACAGAGGGACTGTGGAGCACTCAGGGAGGACTTGGTGCTGCTCCTTCCTGGTCCCAGAGCAAGCTGAGACAAAGCCCAGGATTCTTGTGCTACTCTGGGCACTAAGCCACTGGCCTGCTTCCCATTAGCCATAATCACTGGTTTGCTGGATAATTTATGAGACTTACTGCAGCAATATTCATAAATATAGAAGCTGCTGTAAATGTAATTTGTTTCTACAATTTGACAGTGTGTATTCAAGCGACTTCGGACACCCATCACTCACAGAGGCTAATGGCACTGCTTCTGCTGAACAGAACAAGAGGCTTGTGAGCTTCCATCAAGTGCTGCAGATTATTTTCTGACCCTCCTGGTATTCAGCTTGTGCCAAGAAACATGGCAGTTAGTGCCTCTGGTTTAGTGCTATTGCTAGAAATGTTATTGTTAGCCATTAAATTCACTAACCCTATTTTCAGGGTTATTACAGTATTTAACTTGGCTGCTCTCGGGTGATTTTAAAGTTGTGTTTCCAGCACATGATATGGGCTAAAAATAGCTAGTGTCTAATTAGAATAATCCCTGGAGAAACTCAGATTCCTCACCTTCCCAACGAGTTGTTCTCCTCTCAACATGGCAGACACGTTTCAGCTCAGCGATGGGCCCTTCTCCCCAGGGTGGCTCAAAGTAGACCCCAGGAGCAAATTCCAGAGAAGAATCCAGAGATTATTTTACATTTCAGGACAAAGCAGCTTCACCAGGCACCCAGGCCTAAGTAACCCTACCAATAACTTTACGTTTGTATTTAGCTTTTTGTGTTCTGAGTTCCTGTGTGGGTGTGTGAGAAGAATCCCCTGTCTCATCAGTCACTGGAATTTCTGGGAATTGGGCAGGCTCCAGCTCCAGCTCTCTGGTTTGGGTTTTAGGCTGGCGATGGTGCCAGAAATAGTATTCTGCATGAGCAGCACACAGCAGTCTGGTGGGCAGCGAGGTTCCACAGCACTATCATTGTGCCCTGAAGCATTCCTGGGGGCTGCAGCAGGGCACCAGGGGCGATGACCAGCAGCGGCCTGTGAAAGGAGATACACAAACAAAAATGTCAGGCAGATGCACCCGAATCAATGACAGCTTTTCCTGGGGCTGACGGGCCATCTCCTCCATGTACTCCCCATGGCACTGGGAGAGGTCCTCAACCAGCCGGGAGCCCTCGTCCTCCAGGTGAACCCCTGGTGCTCAGAGCCATGCTGGGGATAGTGATCTGTGCAGGACAAATTGCCTCCCACCCCCAAACAGATGGAAATATTTCTGTTTTCCAAAATTAGTTTCCAAATGTGATGGAATTTCCTTTCAGTAGGAATTACTGACAATCTGGTCCTCATTGTGAAACTGAATGGCAACTTTTCCCAAACTCCCTTCTCTGGAATTCCTCACCCAAAGCAAACAGCAAATTGCAGACACTTATGTTTATCGGACAGCTCTCAGTATTACCCTGCTGAGAGGCTGAGGCAAAGGTTCTGAGGGACTCTCACGAGGCTCGCCCTTTGCTACGTGGCTTCTTGGATTTTCTTACAAACAGTGCTTTAGCTGTTAAAACTAAAGAAAATCATTGGGGGTGGTTTGGACAGTGCTTCTCACCTCCTCCAGCTGGACTGGGCTGTTTGGGCACCCTGGTGCGTTGCACTGTGGTTCACATGGGCACATGCAGCCCTGCACACATCCCTCCTGCTTAGCACAACACCCTCTGTTTGCAAAGGACTGTAAATCCGAGGGTTACCCACTCAAACTCCACTAACACAATGACAGCATTTTACTGCAAGGCAGGACGTCAGCTATCTTACTTAAGAATGACATATTTTGTTTTCCATGTCTGCTGATACCATCTGGACCTCTGGGGAAGGATCTGGAGCAGCCTGGCAAATTCCCAATCACACATTTGTAAAGAGTTGTTTTCAAAAGGCCAGCAAAGCAACTGTTTGTGAGGGCTGACTTCAGGGTCTGACTTCACTGTGAGCAGTGGCTTCTCATCAGTTTGGTTACCAGGGTTATGATTTTTTTATTGTTTATGACAAGCTCTAGCTTTAGACAGAAAACACAACTGCCTTTCAGTATTAATATGGACTCTTTAGCCACAAACAAGGCAGATAATTTTTATTTGAAGCTCCAGTTACAGAAACTCCTTTGAAATTCTTCCACAGAGGCATTATCCCATTGCATCAAACAACCAGCTTCAGAGGGCACCAGGAAAGCATCTATGCTCAAGCCTATTTTGAGACTGATTCCAATGGCACTCTTGCTCAAAAGTAGGTCAGATTTTATTCATTTTCCAGCAGGATAATTAAAAGCAAGTTCAAATGCAAGATTTCCAGGAAACTAGAAGAAATTGCTGCTTCTATTTCTAGAAGTCCTGCCAGAGACAAGCTCCTTTGTGCTAAGGTTAGCTTCAGTCCTGACTTTACCATATGACTGATGACTCAAATTATGAGGTTTCGTTTCCCATTTCTACCTGAGATTTCCTGTTTGGGCTTTTCCCAGATGCAGTGAGAAACATTACCACAAAAACATTTATGGACATATAACTCTAGCTGCTAAATTTGTAATTGCCCAGCCCCAGGGTGGAACATCCTTTCAGCTGAATTCAAGGGCTGTAAGAATATATAACATACCATGGAAAACTGGCCTTACTTACAGCACCGCTCACCTACGGTGTGCCAAAGGAGCTGGCTGCTTTAGTGTGATTATAGGCAACAAAAATATATGAGATATTGTGACTTTGTGACTGTTGAGCCTTAGTCAGTAGCACCAGATGTCACGTTCTTTCTGCCTTGCCAGCTCCCCAGTGTGGAGGGGCTCCTGGAACCAGTGCTGTGCTGGATCCTCCTGTCCTTCAAACACTTCCTTAAATGTTTCTTTCAAACCCAAATTCGCTGAGAATTTACATTGCTTCAGTGGCATTTTTCCTTGGAAGTAGCCATTTAGAATCAGTACAAGCTGTCTCTGCACATAGCACAGCCTGGCACCCAGAGCCTTACCCTGTGGATCAGCTGAACAAGTCATCAAAGTACTTCTGCTAATCAACAACTCTAGCTGCAGCTAGATTCAAACTTAAGCTGTGTGTAATGGCACAACAACATTTCTGTTGTGTTCTCCATGGCAATCACATGGAAAGGATGTTGATGTGGATAGGCCCGTTTCCAGAAAGTAGATATCCACACCTTGCAATCTAAGAGGTCTGCAATAGCTCCCATATCCCAAGCTAAGAGGCCTGAACCAGAGGATGCCCAGGTTTGGGTGGCTCAGAGCCAGACAGCTGCAGGGTCAAGAGAGAGCTGAGCAGAAGGGAAAGCACAAACAGTTCAAGGAGAAGAAGGGAAAACACTGGATGGAGGCCGGCCAGGAGAGCTCAGGTCCCAGCGGTGCCATCTGTGCACTGTGTCTGAAAGACGTGAGCACCGACATGCCTCGGCTCCATGCCTGCAACACCCATATCCTTCATCTCTGGTGTCTGAGCTGCCAAATCCCTCCTCGTTCCTGCTCTAATCCACTCTTGGCAGCGACTGTTGCTCCTTCCAGAGGCACTTCTGATCCTCATCTCAGGAGCGCACTGTGGCAGAGCATGGTGCTGTGTACTCCCGTGGGCAGGTCATGCAGCTGAGTGCAGGTGGCAGCAGCTGTGGGATCCTCCAACACCATCACTGCTATGGATGCTGTGTAGGCAGGTCTGTGGGGCAGGGGGCTGCCCTGAGAACAAAGCTCTTTAAGGAAGGGTGTGAGCAGGCACTGCAAGGGGATGCGGAGCGCTGCTGTTGCTGGCCCTGCAAAGATGCTCCAAAATGGTTGTGGGGCCTTGTGCTTCATGGGGCTGTTTCCCCAGACCCTGCCCCTCCAACATAACTCTTAGTTAATTCTGCATAAGTAAGGGCTGGCCTAGAGCGTGTGTGATACAATCATGGATTTCAAATCCAGAAGAAATCATTTGACTCCTCAGTCTGACTTAACGCTATGAAGATCTCATGATTCCTCTGGCTTTTAGATCAAGGACTGAGTTCTCTTTTCGCTGCTCTGATGCTGGCTCTCTGACCATATGTAATTGCATACATGTGCACATGCAGGATATGCTTATGAAAGCTAGAAATTCATTTCAGACTTTCTTGATTCACAGCCAAACTCTCTGGGACATTTCCATGGCCACTAGGAAGCTCACCATTCCTCCATGCCATCTCTTTTCGTGGTACCACAGTAACTGCACACCTCAGTTCTGAGGAAAACCTTCCAGATCTTTATCCTAAATACAGAAAGGTGCCAAACTCTTGGCTCTCTCACCACCAGAATACCAAGAAAGCACTTCACCTTCAAAGGTCTCTGTATTTCTTCAGATCAGTGGAGCAATGTTTATGATCCACTGCCAGGGTCAGGTGTGACCACTTTCATTCATGTACAAATAACCACAGCTGAAGGGGCAAACACTCAAAGGACAGAAGGGTTTCCTTGCTTCCTGGAAACCAGGTAGGAGCTCATTTGCCACCAAACTGCAACAAATGATCGTCTGTGCATCCGTTCTACCGGCTTTTGTAGTCAGCATATCAGCATGCTGCTGAGAAAGTCCTTCCATCTGAGGACAGCCTGAGCTTCCAGTGTGTACAGCTGTGAAAGAGCGTGGGGCTGCTGATGCAGTCTTGCTGCCTCACATCACCAGCTTGGTGGCCACGAGGAGCCAGCTTGCTTGGTTATAAGAAGTGAGCTGCAATGGTGGTGGCACTTTAGAAGAAACACGCCTGTATCTGGTAGCAAAAGGATCCATTCCCGTAGGCTGTGGCATGCTCTTGGGAAGGCTGTCTCTTGTATGAGGCAAGTCATTTAGCAGAGATGTCAGTGGACTTGCAGATGCTCTCAGTTCTCCCCTGTAATCTGAGCAGCAAGCGTGGATGTGGGAATTGCAGACCCACACAGGCATTTTCCAGCAGAAGGCCATGTAGGAAGCTGAGAGGAAAAACCATGTTGCTGGCAGTCATGCTAAAGCCTCACATGGTGAAGAACCCACATAACCCAAGGCTGCCCTTGACAAAACCTCGTGGTCACCTCCCCCTGCAAACAGGAGCTACCACCAACATGCTCACAGCAGACACTGGTTTTCCCATGGGCTGTTCACCTTCCTCGCACAGCCTGAGGGGTTTTTCTCCTTGGTTAACCAATGGTGACCCCAAAACAGGGACACCCTGCCATCCCAAGCCACTGGGAGCAATCAGCCCACCACTGAAAAGCACCTGGACAGTCCTACAGCCTGGCATCTCTGCAATTCCAAAGTGTGATGTAGGTGGGTACCAGGAAGGATCCAGTGCAAAGATGGCACTCTGTTAAGCTTTGTGCAAAGCTTATCCATTTTGCCTAACCTCCCTGCTATAAATGAACCTAAGAGCTAAGGGATAGCTTTGTCCTTGTTCCCATAATGTTTTCCTGTAGGTTTTCAGACAAGACATTCAGTCTCTTGATCCCAGGGAGTATAATAGCTTCCATGGCTATTGGCAAGGGTAGGAGCTGGCTGCCCTCAGTGCTCAGTAGCTTGAGGCTGAGTATTTGCTTCATTCCTTTGGAGACAGCAGGAATTATTTACTGCTGAAAAGATCCTCATTACAGCTGGAACATGTCCCAGGGAGCTGCAACCTCAAGAAAGAGCAAATTTGGTGATGAAACCAAAAGCAAAGGTGAAAAATCCAGCGTGGTGATGGGGCCTGTACCCAAACCAAGCCCCACCAGTGATGGCTGGCAGGCTGTCTGGCCTGAGGGCTGTCCGAGGAGCAGGGTCTCCCCATGGCAGCCTGCACAGTGTATGGGCTCGTGCCCTGGCTCCAGCTCCACTGCTTTGCAAACAGGAAGCTGGCGAGCAGCTGCTGAATAAGTCATTTCGGAGAGTTTGTACCAAACTGGCTTTCAACTCCTGAATGTGTAGGAAGGAAAAAGCCGTGAATACGTCTTTGTGACCAAGTTTGGCACCAGCTGCACTCTGCAAGTGGGACAAGAATGTGGCCATTTAGAGGGGAGTCAGCTGCCCTTTAAGAAATGGAATGATCCCTTCCCTTTCCTGCAAGGCTTTATTCAGGGGAGAATAGGATTGAGACAAGTGAGCAGCTTCTTTCACTTGCTAGCACTGAGGGCTGCAATCCAAATAGACATCAGAACCCAGGAAAGGCCCCACTGCTGGAAAGATGCACGGAGGGCACAACCCATCTGCTGCAGGAGATTGGGCTAGTGAAGTTGCAAACTTGTCCTTCCCCAGAGAATTGAGCGTGCCCTGTGGGGATTGCACTGGGTACCAGTAAAACAGCTCTCCTTCTCATCCACAGGACTGAGAGACCTTGGAAGGGAGCAGTCTGGAAGGCTTTGCCCTTCTCTGAAACAATTCCCCACCCATTTTTTCAGATGTTTCTGTAGGTTACATTAAAAATGGACTCTGTCGACACGCTGGCGTTTTGGGGTTTATTTTTTGAAAGACTCAGACATTTTGCACAGATGTTTTGTGGACAGCTTGAAATCCTGGGGCTTTGTAGCAATCTGGAATGAAGACATGTTCACTGTGTTTTGTTTTTTCAAATCCTGCAGGAGGTTGCCCTAATTTTTTTGTTTTCTGCCTAACTGACTCTTTGGCCATATTTATTGGTACAATTGTCATGCCCATTAAAAGGAGACTC
Source organism: Lagopus leucura (assembly GCF_019238085.1). Classification (NCBI taxonomy): domain Eukaryota; kingdom Metazoa; phylum Chordata; class Aves; order Galliformes; family Phasianidae; genus Lagopus; species Lagopus leucura. The sequence continues at coordinate 11,879,117 of NW_024962257.1, read as the reverse complement.
TGGAGCAGATGTTCTGCCTTAGCCAAGGCTCTGAGAAGTCCTCTTGGTCACACATAAACCCAAAAGTATTCCAAACAGCAACGTGGGACTTTTCTGAATGACTGGCTTTGGGGCTTCACAACTCCTAGAGCAGTAGGAAGCTCCGGATGATTTCAAAATGCTTTGTGTGCCAGAATGTCAGGGGAGGATAAACAAGCAGCATGGATAATTGTAGGCTGGCTGGTGCTAAACCACTCCACTGGGATCACTCCACTGGGCTCATCTGCTCCAAGTGAAGACTTTTTGAAATAAATGTTTATAATAAAATGTAATATATGCAGAGGTCTTGGGTAGGAGTCAAGATTTCTACTCAGCTCTGTTGTCTTTTTCAGCTTAAGAATTCTCATTCCTTACTTGCTTTCCTCCTGGTTAGCTAGCTGCATTTTTTCTTTGGTTCCCATTGCAACTTGAAAAATGAGGACTAGTGCAGAAAGACCAAACTAATAAAGGACAAGGAAAGGGTCCTTTCCAGCTGTACCAATAAACCTTTCCAGTTGCACCTTTTCCTACTGCCTGGGAAGCACAGGGATCCATTGGTTTAGGCCAGAATCCCTGAAATTGGATTGTCTGAAATAGAATTTACATTAAATATTGCACCTTAAGTCTAACTCACTACAGTATATCTTGCTAGCTTTGATATGGTTACGTTGGTTGTTGATGAAGGGTGGATCTGGGCTGTGTTGCAGAAATAGGGAAAAAGGATTTCACTTTGAAATTTCAGCCTCTTATTTTGCCTCCAATTTGCTTATGCCAAAAGTATTTGTCAAGATTTCTGTAAGGATTTACTGGATTTGTACAAAGCCCTGTTACTTTGGCTGAGGAGCTTCTTCTCAAGTCTTCAGCAGAAGTTGGACATGAAGCTCACCATTTCAAACTCCAACTGGGAGGTAGTTTGTGCCATCTGAATTCTGCTTCTTGTGTCCTGGCATTGTGATAGCAAGGTTTGATCATGGGCTCAGTGAGTCTGCTCCGTATTTGACTGCTTTGTAAGAGCCCTTGTGTGCCTCTGGAATAAGCCTGCCTAGTTTCAAAATTCTGGAGCAGTACGATTTAATCTCTTGCCAGCAGTGGATTGGGAAATGATAAGAGTCTTTCATGCTGCATAGCAGATATTTTGGGGGTTTCATCTTGCTTTCCCCATCACATTTTTCTTCCCCCATTGTGAAACACATGCACATATGTATGTTCTCATTATGTACACACGTTAAAAACTTTTTTTGTTGTTGTGGGGTAAACTGGGGAGAAGGGAGTTACTTTGCTAAGTGGTATTTCCTAAATATTTTGGATATAATGGCCTTCCTCACGCATGCTTTTTTATATATATTATTTTTGCCAATTCCCCCAATGGTTGACCAAAATGAAAATTGCCCTTTTGATCTAAATGGCTTTTCTGGGTGAAATGCAGTTCAAAATAAATATTTCTGTAAGGGCTGGCACTGAAATCATAGTTTTATGTTATTTCCACTCCTCCACCTCCTTCTGCCACTGAAAACACACACATTTCCCACAGCCAGAGCTAGGAATCATCAATTGCAATTAATTGGGGCAGGAAATGCCTGGGTTGAGTTTTGATGTGATTTCATCATGCTCCTGCTGGGCAGCAGCTCCTGTGGCTGTAAGCGGTCGGGCAGACCACCAGCGTCCCACATTCTCCACATTTTGCCTCCTCACCCTCCTTGTCTTCAGGGAGAAGCCTGGTTTTGTTCCCCACATCCCACATGGACTCACCAAACGTGCCTCACATGTGAATGAATCGTCCTGCTCCAGGACGGTGGGGCTTGGCTTTATTCTGGGGGCTCTTCCCTGGACCTTCATGCCTGGCTCAACTCCAGTCCCTGCTGTGCGCAGCCCCGCCAGCTCAGCCCCTCAGCACTCTGTGAGCTGTGTGAAATTGCCAAGCTGGATCCACTTCCGTGCCCCTCATTGCCACATCGTGATCAAACATAATGGTGTTGGCAATATTTGCTTGTGCCTGAGGGTCAGGCTTCAGCCTGACATTTGTGTTTTGAACTTAATGTAAATTGATTGTAAGAAATTCAAGTTGTGACAAAGCTACTTGTTACTGGCCTTTACTGGTATTTATTTTGCATTCTAAAGAGTGTCAATATTATTTTTTTGCCAGACAGAACCCCTGTTGTTGCATATCGGCCTGTATCAGGAAGGGGGTGGGAAGGTGCTGCAGGCACTTGGGTCAGCCATCACCCATTAGTCTCATTTTCTTCTCTTCTGCCTGTTAGTGCCAAGCACAACCTGGCCATCAGGTCACCAGAGCCTAAGTTATGTTCTCACCTCTAGTCCAACCACCTGCTAAATCCTTGGTAATGGTGAAGGAGCAAAGGCTGAGTGTGCTCCCAGTGTGAGGCTGTGGCAGAAAGCAGCTGCACACGCATGTAGCAAGGATGAGCAGGGGACAATTTCTGCAGCAGCCCTGGTGAGCAGATCCCACTTGTGCTGGCCATGGGATCTTCGCAGTGCATGGGGGACAAAAGCAAAAACCTTCCTGGCTCGAGTTGAAAATCCAACCTGACGGGGGTGCCCAGGAACCTGACAAGGGGCTGCATGTGGCCTCAGAACTGCCATGGCAAAGCATTCTCCAAGGGGAATCCCCATCCTCAAGCTCCTGGCAGTTCCCTCTCTGGCTCCTGACCAGGCCACCTGCGTTTGAAAGTCCATGGGACTTTGCTTGGGTTTCTATGTTATTAATCCTCCCCGTGAGAAATCCCAGGCTGTTCTGGACCTCTTCCCTCCGTGCTAGGCCAGCTGCCAGGGCTGTGCTGCAGCTTCATGTCAGCACAGGAGGCACTGTGAAGCTGGTGTGCTTCCAGGGGGCCAGGGGAGCCCTGTTTTCCCCTTGAAGGTTGCAACCCGATGCTCTCAGCTGTGCTTGCCGTATACTGGGATACTTTTTTGGCCCAAACACTGAATAAAGCAGGTCAAAATCAAACCATCTGTCTAGATAACAAGTGATACAGATAAAAATAGACCTCTGTGCTCCTGATGTGTCCCAGCTGTCCTCATAGAGCTGCTGGGCAGCACACGCAGGCTACAGAAAGGTGATGGAAAAGGGACTGCGCTGGCTCTGAGCACTGCGTGGCTCTGCAATGCACCAACCAAGAGGGCTGTGGCTGTCACGAGCAGTTCAGCCACGTTCTGTGGCAGGAGCACAGTTTCTCATGGATTTTAATCAGAAGACAGGAAATGCCAGTTTTCAGCAGAGAAGGATGAGGCAAAATCATGTAATCACATGTTCATGTTGATGTAACCAGCACCAGAAGAGTGCTGTCCCTCAGCTGGTCCTCAGAGACACCATTTGAAACAGAAGCACTCCTTGCAATCTCTTCCTGTAACATTCCTTCCCACAGCAGCCCCTTGGATACTGAGTCAGGCAAATCATCTCCCCTTTGCTGGCTGAGACCTAGGCTGGGCATTTCCTTTTTCAGAAAAAGACCAAATACTTTTCTTTATTTTCAGGAGATCTCTTTTTCTTTCAGATAAGGAAACCAAAGACTCAAATAGCAAACACAGAAGGCATTTTTCGTCCTCCTCAGAAGTGCATTTGCATCTGGGAAGCTCTTCTGGTCAGGGTGAGTACGACCAGCCTTGGGCTCATATTGACTCCGATTGATTTATTCCTGTGAAACGTTGCTGGAGGCAAACACCTGATATCCCATCCCAGTGCAGAGGGAACTATCCTCCCTCCTGGAGAGGGATGTAGTACAGCCCTGCATCTTGGGGCCAACCTACGCCATCATGTACCACGTTTGGAGGGGAACTTCCTAAGTCCTTCTTGGGGAGTGACACTCAATGAACAGAGATGAAAATACACTGATAACTCCTGGACCCAAACAGGACCACCCAAACCCCATGTCTGAGAGCAGTGTTTGTGACCACTGCCCCATGGAGCCTCTTCCATGCCCACACATCCTATGGACGTGCCTCATGTCATGACCACAGACTGATTGTTGCTGCCAGAATCTGGCTTTAAGTCACCTCATTCCGTGTGTTTTGGGCTGATAAGATACAGTGCACTGAAGGAGGAACACCTTAGCTTGGAGTGGTGTGAGGAGTGCTGCAGTGGTGTTGTATAAGAGTGAAAAATCACGTTTCAGTGCAAGAACTTTGTTTTCCTCACAAAACACACCCACTGTTGGCAGGAGGCTGAGAGCAGGGGTGGGTCAGAGCAGCTCTGCCTCCAGTGCATTCCTTCCGAGGGGCCTGCAAGTTCATCTCTCTTATGTTACCATGCACTCCTTCTCCTTGTTTGTGTGGTGGAAACATATGAAAACAATTTGTGACTGTTAAGTTTCATGAAGCTCTGTGGGCAATTGGGGTTCTGCATGCAATTTGGTTTTCACCTTGTCAAGGGCTCCCTGGGGACTGCTGAGTGCAGCACTGCTGAGCTCCCAGTGCAAGCAGCCCTCCCACTTGACTCCATCACCCTTGCATGATGGAGATGGCAATATAGTAAAAGATGCTCCCAACAGTGATTTCTGATATAAAAACCATATGGAGCTGTGGTTTTGGGATTGGATGAAGGTGGATGTACATGCTGCTGGCCTTACGGGAGTGTCTGATGGGGCTCTAGCAAACTTTGGTGTGAGCTGTGCATGCTGAGCAATGCTCTGCAGGGACTGGACGGAGAAATCATCAGCAGCAGTCCCAGGACAGAGGCTGAGCAGTGAGATGGAGCCTGCCTTGCAGGAGGGGGAATGGCTGGGCCGGGAGGAAAGAAACAGCTAGGGGAAGGGATGACACACTAACCAAATGGCTGGGGGAGAATCATAAGGTTGGAAAGGACCTACAAGATCATCTAGTCCGACCATCCTCCCATTACCATTGCTAACACAAGCACTAAACCACATCTCGTAGCTCCTCATTCAGACGCCTCTTGAACACTGCCAGGGACAACTCCACCGCCTCCCTGGACAAGGAGAAGGTGTGAAGGACCTGATGGGAAACGAAAGGAATAACGGAGGGGTAGGAGAGACAAGAAAATGAGGCAGGGAGGTCAAGGACAGTGCAATGGCAAGAAAGAGCGAGGGGGCTGAGAGCAGCGCAGCCAGTCCAGCTGCTCTAGGGGCCGGCAGCACACACCTGTGTTGGGGAAGCCTCGAAGGCTCCTGGGAGTGGCGGTGGGACCCCGCGGGCCGGCTGCGGTCCGAAAGCTGCCGGTCCCTTCCGCCAACAGAGGGCTGGCAATGCAAACTGCCCAACTCCTGATTTTGGGCTCTGCAAATGCCCGTCGGGGATCAACTCCGCACAGCCCGGGCACGGCTGCTCAGGAGAAAGCAGCTCCGGAGCAGCCAAAGGCTCGGAAGTAACGGGACCGGCTTTTCTGACGGCACCGCGGTTCCGCGCAGCTCAGCTCGGCGCCGGCGGGGGGTACAGCCTGCCGTCCGAGGCGGAACCCACGAGTTGCTCCGAGCCGCAGCCCGGCCCGCAACCGGCAGCGGCGGCGCGAGACGGGGAGCGGGAGGGAGGAGGGGGGGGGCGGCCTCCGCGCTTCGGGGGCCGCGGGCGGGGACCGAGGACCGGCCGCTTCCGCCCGGCGCGGCGCATTCCAGCGCCGTGAGTCAGGCGGCGGCTCGGCGGGATGCGCCCCGCGGCCCCGAGCGCTCGCAGCTCCTCGGCGGGGCGCGCACCGCCGAGCCCGGCGCGGCGCCCAGCGGCCATTTGCATGCCGCGGCTGTGAATGGCGTGCCCGGCCGGCCGGCCCCTGGCACGGGGGAGGAGTCTCCGCGCCCTGCTCGGGCCGTGCTCCGCGGCGGCGGCCCCTTAGCCGCACTGGGGCGGCCCGAGTCCGGCGGCTCGCCGAGGCGCTTCCCCGCCTTCCCGGTGAGTGCGGGGTAGGGGGGCGGGGGGCGCCGGGCGAGGGGCGCTGCTCCGGCCCCGCTGCGCACGTGAGTCGCGGGCTCCGTCCCGCTCCGCGGCCCCGCCGCCTCCGCCGCGGCTCGGCAGCCCCCTGCTGGCGGCACCGCCCGGCCCGGTCCCGCGGGCACCCCCGGACTCCCCCCGGACTTCCCCCGGGCTCCGTGCGTCCCGAGCGGCGGCCGCCCGGCGGAGGAACGCCGGCGGGAGAAAGCTCCGCGGTGCGGCGCGCAGGTGCCGGCTCCGAGTGCTGTCCCGAGCGCTGCGGCTGGGCATCTCGTTCTCAGCTCTCGGCCGGCGCCTCTCAAACGGGCACCGAGGCGTCCTCGGGTGCAGCTGTCGGCCTCGGACTGCTGCGGATCTTCGTCCGGTGCCGCATGGACAGCCCGGTCCCGTCACCTCTCGGAGTCCGGCCAAGGGCAGGAGCAGCGGCGCGGGACCCGTTCAGCCTTTAGGACCGGGAGTGACAGGGTCTGCAGTGGTGATGCGGGGACCCGGTGACCCTGGCGACTCCGGCGAGTTTGGCTGCAGGGGAAGGAGCGTGTTCATGGCTCGCTTCAGTTGAGCCAGGTCCATGCTTGAAAGGCCCTCCCAGCCCCATCTCGCCATGCGTTCCCACCCACTGCTCCCCTGGCACTGGCACTGGTCGTTGGGCAGCTGCCTCATGAGCTGAGCGGGTTTCGTGGCTTCTGTGAGTTTTCCTCCACATTCAGTCCCACGTTGATTTTTTTCTCACTGAAACGAGGGAATCGCTGTATGAATTGCACCCTGAGAGCCAAGCCATTTTGGGCTTGTCAGAAAGCCATCCATCCTCTTTCCCGCTTGTAGCATGCACCAAAGGGCCCCCTGAGTGCTTTTTGTCTTGTGCTTTCCTTTCGTGTAACTCGAGTGATGGCAGGGGCACAGATGAAGGTTGCCCAGTGGAACGTTTCCTGTGGTGCTGACTGCTCGTGCTGCTGAATGCTCGTGCTCTCGCAGGTTGGCTTTGTGGTGGTGTTGGTTGGGGATGTCTCCAACAAGCAGGAAGTTGGTTCTTTTCCTCCTGTTTTTGTCCCCTTGGCTGCTGATTTCCTCTGGGAAGAAAGCTGTGCATTCTGCAGTAAAGGAAAAAAAGCTATACGTAATGGGAAGGGATGAGGCTGCGAAAGCTTGAGGAAGGGAGCTGAAGGTGCTTTGAAACAAAGCATGGGCCGAGGAGGGAACACCATGTTTTTGCTGTGGTATTGCTGATACAAAGACAATAAATGCAGGGTTAGAAGGGCTCACTTGAGGCTAATTGGGAAGCGGACCCTGGGAAGGAGAATCAGGTCTTTGCTCTGTGTGTGGAAATAGAAGAGCTGGAAAGCAACGTATCTCTGTGATGCAATGTTTGTGAGAGGAGGTGATAAGCTGTGTTAGATCAGTTGATACAGTTGGAAAGAAGAGGTGAGCTTTTAGGTGCTTCCTTCCTTCAAATTCTGATGAAAGGGCTTCAGAAGAGGCCCTGTGGCTTGTTTGCTGGTTGTCCCTCCAGTCTGTTGGTCGCAGCTATCCTCTCACAGAATCTCCCCCTCCTGCTGCTCTGCACAGAGATCCTCATTGCTACTGAGGTCTCTCCATGGCCAAAAGGGCTCTGCCATCCCTGGGCTGGGTGTGGGAGACCTGGTTTGGGCCAGGGAGAGGGGAGCAAGCTCTGCTGCTGTCCCTGAGCTCATTGTCCCGAGTTTCCTGCCAGTAGCAGCTCTGGTACAGCCGTGTGTCAGTGCTGTGCCCGCTGCAGCGTGTTCCCATGAAAGGAGGTTAACGCTGGGCAGTGTGAAAGCAACTCCCACAAAACTCGTTCTGCTTTGGGACTTCCCATGACAGGCTTTTTTTTTTTTTAAAAAAAAAAGCAATCCACTTGGAGGAGCTCTGCCTACAAACTGGCTTTTCAGGTTCTGGGGAAAGCCGTGGCCCAGGGCTGAGCAACACCTCTGCTCTGTGCGGGGTGGGCCTCAGCCGGGCTGTGGGCTGGAGCTGGGGCTTCCCAGGTCGGCCCTGGGGGTGATGCCCCATGGAGGGGAGCAGCCCCTGTCGCTGGGTCTGGCCGACTGCATGTTGCACTTCTGCAGTGGGGACTGAAAGCGCTGCAGCTGAGAGCTGGGCGCGAGGCAGGAATAGGAATTCCTTTTGGGATCATCAGTCCTGTTCCTCTGGAATCCAGCCCCAGAGAGTAGCCAGCAAGTCCCAGCATGTTGCCCTGAGCCAGGCAGGGTCTGCTGAGTGTAGCATGATAGGACAGTTTATTTCGGGCAAGGAGCCCGCATGCTTAGATATAAATAGTAAAGATTTTATTCCATTCAATGTATTGGATCTTTCTGCAGTGTGAGCACATAGCCCAGCTAGTGCTGAATGTCTGAGACGGGCAGCATGAGCAGGAGTCCTGGGTTGTTTTCCTTTCCTATTCAGTGCACCCAGCGACAGGGCTGGCAGAGCACCCTGTGTGCTGCTGGGGCTGCTGCCTATGGGTGAGATGGGCTGGACATTTCTGTGTTTTCATCTCCAGAACTTTTAACCTGTCTTCCATAATCCTCGTGGCTTCTACCTTTCTCCCTTAGTTCTTTGTGGAGGCTTTGGCATCGTGTGGAGACCGTACACCCTTTGTGGAGGTTCCACCCTTACTTGTGACCAAACACAATGCTTATTAATGCCCGCAGCCACCTGCCTGTCACCATCGTACGGCCCGTTTCAGTAGAAGGACTTAAAACTTGAGGATGGATTCCTTCTTTTTTCTTTTTTTTCTCTGAGCTCAGATGTGGATTAGGTTCTTTTCAGCTGAAGAGGTGCCAGACCCTTTGTGTAACTTTGTCATCATCTGGTTGGAATGAAGCAGACAGGAACTGTGCAGATCTGGCACTGTTACCGTAAGGTTGCCTCCCTGCTGCTGGGTATATACTTGTTTTAGGTAACCCATGGAATGTGTGCATTGCCTGCCAGCTCACAGAGCTGTGTTGCATCCTCTCTAGCTACAACTTGCGTTGTGGGGGCTGCAACCTGGATTTAATGGCAATTACTGTGTCTGGCTCAAGGGTAAAATGTCCTGGTGCGCCTGGAAAGTAGAACTATAGATTGAATGGATGTTAGGACTTATTGCTCAGTCTGTTAGTGTCCAGTAACTCCTCTCACAGGTCAGCACCCCCCGTGCAAGTGACAGAAGAGTGTTCAGGAAGGATGTTCCCAGCCTTGGCAGCAGTCAGACCCCCAGGGACGAGGGAAGCAAGAGGTGAGATTTCACCTTGGAAGTGAGTGGATTTATCAGGCACCATTTCCCATGGTTGTGTTCCTGTGTCCCTGAAGAGCCCTGAACAGATTCGGTGTGTGGCTCACAACTTGCTCTGAGATGCAGAACCCCTCACTCAGCACAGGGAGGGCAGGGCAGGGTTTGCCTTGTCTGTCAGCCCTCCCTCTGGTTGCAGGCAGTGCCATTGGGAAGGGCTGGGGCAGCTCTAACAGTGAGACAGTAGCTCGTGGAGTTGGTGCACGGTGTGTTGGTGTTGAGGTTACGTGTTGTCATGTCCTGTTAGCTGAACTTTAGGGGCTTTTTGGTTCTGCTCATTTGGCTGCTGACCAGGACTAGTGGGAGCCCGCTTAAGATCACATCCCTGATGCTTCAATACTTGCAGCAATCCATGCTGCTCTAGGAATGAGGAAGTGGTTTTAAAAAATGAACAAAAAAACCCCACAAAAAATACAAAAAAACCCCCAAGTGTCGAGATAATACCACAAAGAACAAATCGGTGGAAGAGTTTTTTCACCAAACTCTGGTCAAATCCTTATGAATAACAAACAGTGGCTGTTTGCTGCATGGTGAAAGCAGAGTTTATTCTTCGTATCAACCTCAGCTGTTGAGTCCCCAAATGTTATGTAGAGCAAGTTTATTGGTTGTGTGCTCTGTTTGCAGTAGGGACAGTAAATGCCAAATTGACATAAGGCTTGCGTGTGCTGAAATTTCCTTTGGGCTTGTTCTTCAGCTCTACAGATGCACCGTGTGTTTCAAACTTAGTTGAAGCTATTTTGTGCGTGCTGCAGAAACGTTGGACCTACTGCAGTATAGACCTGAGCAGTACATGAGGGCACTCTGAGGTTCTGGGGCTTAGTAATCAGCAGCTCTAAAACAGTGATCATTAAAGGAAGTTTAACTTCTTTGTGATCTCAGCAGTGTGTTGCAAAAGTCTTCCCAGGGGAGAAGAGATCGGACGGCATGCCTGATCATGCCTTTTCTGGGTAGCCTACCTCGCTGCCTCCTCCCCTTCCTGTTTCCACTTCGCTGCAAGGCAGCCCCTTGCTCTGCCGGTCAGCAGCAGTGTCTGCTTGGAAGGTTTTCCTTTTAATCTGGATGAGATCATCCTGAAGCTGCACAAGATGCTGCTTTTACTGTTCTGCAGGTCTGGCGCTCACTCAGCTTTAAATTCGTGCAGGTTGTAGCAGCTTGAATTTTAAAATCTTGGGGACTCAGATGTCTGGGGTTGGTGAAGGCAGCTTCCATGTTTCAGGTGTTGTTGCCCCGTAGCAATTGGCAGATGGGAGATATGTTTCTCCCTCACCTGAATGCAAGATCAGTACTTTAAAGTGAGCTGCAGAAGACAGCTGGCTCCAAACTGCTTTGCCAAAAGGTGTGAGCATGCCTTCCCTTTCACTGGCTGCCCTGGGACTGGAAGCTCAGAGGGAGCAGTGAGGCAGGACTGCCTTTCACTCAGGCTGAACATTACATTGTAAAAATGTTTCACTATTTTTCTTCTTTCTGAAACAAAGTTAGAATGTTGATCATTTTTCTTCACGCTGTGAGTTGGAGCATGGGGCACGCATGAATTTACATGAACGCACACCTGCAGAGCAAGACGAGCTCTTCCCACAACTGCTTTTCCATTAGACAAGGAAAGAGAAGATGGGTGGCCAGCTGTTGAGCCCCAGCAAGAGTAGAAATTGGAGCAACAGGAGCGTCTCCTTTTGCAAGAGGAGCAGTCCTCGCTGCTGTGGCATTGCTGGAGTGTGTGGGCTCACTCTTTTAGTTGTGCTCAGGGGAACAGAATTCCTGTCACGTTGGAGAAAGCAGATGTGTGATGCTGAGTGAGGATGCACTGCATTTCAAAGGAACGTGTAAAAAAAGTAGCCCGAATGGCTCAAATGCTGCTGCTTCCATCCCTCCCGAATACACAATGTCTTCTAGTGGTGTCTGTGTTTGTTATTTCCTCTAAGAATTTTTTTTGGATTGCCATTCACCGTGGATCTATGTAACTTTCCATAGGAAATGTTGTCATTCATCTGCGGCAGTTTTGATCTCATTTGCCAGCGAGATATTTTTATTTAGTGCAGCAAATTGTGATTCTTAGCTGCTCTTAATGCTGAAGTTGGTGCATGGGCAGCAGCTATTCCAAAAGCAGCCAGAGCCAGCAGTCTCTCTGCCTTGAAATTCATTCTGGTGCCTTGTTCTTAGCTTTCCTTGTGTTCTGAATTGCAGTTCTTGTAATGAATGTGCAGGCTGCTAGAAAATCAAAGCTACAAATGCAGAATTTCAATGAAAAAGGACACCTTTTTTAAAATACAGAGGTAGGATTTCGTTGTTCTTGTTGTCTTTTACTTTCTAATGTGGGATTATGGCTGTGCTGACAAAACCATTTTTGAACCTTACCTTACCACATCATCGAGGCAGTGCCCATGGTACCAGTTGGTGAGCCCAGCTGTGCATCCCTTGTGCTACCAATGCAAACCAGCGCCGTGTCTTCTGGAGTCCCAGTGAGCTTTTGCAGTGAGTTAAATATGTACTAAAATAGTTTCGGTGATTACTTTTTCCTGTTTCTTTGTTTTGGTGAGCTCCAGTGACGCCGAAGAACACAGTCCCAGGAGCCTGCTGTGCTGCTGCTGGGGAACCCAGGGCTCTACTGCCTCAGCCTAGGCACCTTTGGGAAGGCTGCAAGAACAAGGCTTGTTTAGGTGAACCTTCTTCTGCATGAACTTCCAGTGTTGGCAGTCGGTTATTTATAATTGGATTTGTTAATGCTTGGGTTGTTCATGTGATTATGCTGTTATCCAGTCTGGCTGCACGCAGTGTGGCACCGGACCAGCAGCAGTGTGAGTCCTGTGCAAGCATACAGAGATGTGTGAGCTGCCTGGGGGCTGGTGGTGGATCTAGGTAAAAGTCAGCTCCGTTTGGAGGATCAGGCAGTGGTCATTCACCAGGGGAGGGAGGTGCTGCTCAGCTGCAGTGCTCAGTGTGCTGTTGCTGGAGCTATGAGGCACTTTTGCTATCAGCCCTTGCCCAGGTGCAGCCCATAAGCGGCGTGCTCTGAGCGAGGCATGAGGATGTGGCAGCAGGAACGTGGCTATCACATAGCCATGCAAAGCTGCAGGGTGTGTTCATGGAGAAACACAAACAGGATGAAGACACCAGAGTGCTCCAGAAAGCTTCCTGCTGCTCCCTCCTCTGTGTTGGTTGTGTTTTATGCCTGCTGCTCCCCTTGCTGGTTTCAGGGAAGGCTGTGGATGGCTCTGTGTTGGGTTTACTTTCAGAGTTGGAGCTGGGTGCCTGCTGCTCACTATCTGGACTATATCTGGGCTCGGGGGCACATGCTGCATAGTGCCATGAGTGTCATTCTGTCATCTGGGACACACATGCTGTAGGAGAATGGGAAAGGTGGTGCTTCTGCCCAGTCTGCTGTACTTGGCTGCTCTTGCTGGTGCTGCTGGCCTTTGGTTAACAGGGGAAGTTTGGAAGCCCTTCTGTGGAAGCTCTCTGTGTGTGAGGCTTGGCTGTCAGCTCTGGAGAAGTCTGTGAAGTTGTTTTCCTGTCCAGCGACTCCAGCAAAAATTCACTCTGCCTCTGGTGAAACAGTAGTACTTAATTCCTGCCGCACTCAGCACCTGCACTGAGAAAATAATTTAGGCCTCAAGAGATGCAGAACCTACCACCTCCCCCTTGTGATCACTGCTAGCTTCCCACAGTGCTGCAAATGTGAGTTTTGGGCCATGTTTTCACAATCACTTCAAACCGTGCTGCCTGGAGAAGCGATTCCATCATCTGGCTGCAGCTGCTCCTGCTGCTTCCCCTCTCCTTGCACTGCCACAAGTTTCATGGAGCCACGCGGTTACTTGGAGCAGGGAAGGAGCCTGGGCTGGAACAAACCAATTTCTTTGCCGAGTGATGGGGGTTGTTTTCTGCACCAGGCAGCTGCAGGGGTGGCTGTGCCAGCACAAGAAGGGGACAGCACAGCACCTGGTGACACTGCTGCTGTTGGCTTGCTTCTCCTAGTGGCTGTGGTGTCTTCAGAGCTGGAATTTTAGTGTTTACTTCTGTGTACTGACTCCTGCTCTGCCTTTTGTCTGCTGGAACTAAAGGACCTGGAAGATGAGAGCCTGCTGCCTTGGGAATGTTAGCAGATTGCAGCTGGAGTCATCTTCTAACCTGTTTATGGAGAACTGCAGCTACAGATCCAGGAGGCACTAGCAGAAATCAGGAGAGCTTTTTGAGATTTTTTCACCTCTTCCATATGAGGGCATCAGAGCTGCATGCCCCTCATGTCCTACGCAGAGCTCCTTTGGAAGCCCATAGGAGCACATTTTTAGTTGGTTTCCATCGTGATCCCCGTCTTCTGAAAATCAGGGAAGGAGTTGCTCAGAGGGACCTCGAATCTGCTTTCATGGCCATGGGATTGGCTCACAGCCATTTGCACCGCACTGGTAGATGTTCTTACAGCCTGTGTTTAAGACCCTCTGGCTCTGCGTAGCTGAACTTCTCCAAGATCCATGGTTCCCAGGTGAAGCTTTGCACTCCTTGCATCTCTTGCATACCGGTATCAGCCTGCAGGGCTTTGCATGAAATCCAAAACCTTCTTTTTTTTTTTCCCCTTCTTTTTTTTTCTAATGCAGCTTCGTATTTCCTGTCTATGGTTCTGCCTGGTGTCTTCCAAGACAGGAAGTTTCCACTGGTATTTCTCAGCTAATTACATTAAGTGGTTCGAAGTGAGATCCCTCAGTGCTGGCTTGGTTGCTTGTGTAGCCACAGAAATTAAAGAACCGTGACTTCTGCATTCAGCCTGCCTTGCCGATTCTCTCTGCAGCATCTCAGTAGTAGCGCTTGTGCTCTTTGCACAATCTGCTTTTAGAGCCCTCTGCTCAAGCATATACCTTTTGTTTGAGCTCCTGCCATTGCCTCTGGATAGTGCTCTGAGCTGGGGTGAGGTGGGGCAGGCTGTCCTCCTGCTCTCAGGGTTTGACATCAGCACGAGTTGTCCCTTGCTTTATGTCCCACGATTACAGATGCTTCCTGGTCCCTGGTTGTTCTGTAGGCTGTGTTGTTAGCTTGTCCCCACAGCATCTCAGGATAAATTCACCTGTTTTTCTGACCCCCTGAGGGCATTCGTCAGAGCTGCCAGTGGGTCAGTGCATAGTGACAGCATATATTTCTGGGAGGGAGATGGTGTGTGGTTCCATTGGAGCCTATGTGAAAGCTGTTTTAGACGGGAGGTGTTTTGGGAGGCAGGTGACAAAGACTCACGCCTGGTTTGGGGTTTCAGCTAAGCTGATATCACGGTGAGCCATCACTGAACAGGCAGGTCCTACCCTTCCTGTCTCAGGTTGCTCAGAGCTTATCTGCAATTCTGAGCCTCTTTGCAATGTCAGATCAACAAGAAGTAATTTACTTTTGGGTACGGTTAGTTTTGTGCTGGTGGAACACCTTGAGGCTCACCAGGGTAAATCTGCCCTTGGGCAGCAGCTCTGTAAAGCCTCGCAACATCTCCTATGAGCTCACTGGTGAGGAAAGCAGGAGAGATCCGCACCAGGACAGGGTTGATGCTCTTGCTTTATTTCCGAGGGGGTTTCTTAGTGTGGGATGTAATGCAGGTCTCAGCCAAAGCCTGGGTGGTGCTGGTTCCTCAACAGCTTTCCCCTGGCACACAGAGCCTGCTTTGCCTTCTCCATCCCTGCCTGCCCTCAGCCCTCCATCTGGCTTGTTTTAAAGGTCTGGCTTGCGCCTGGTGTTTGGGATAATCCTTGTAACTAGTTGGGTCTGATCCATGCTAGATGATGTTATTGGCAGCACTGAGGCTGACACCCTGCTGCTCCGCTTCTCCTCGCACTCCCTGCCTTCCCCCTGCTAGCTGGGCCCACAGCAATTCTGCTGCCTCCCTGGCTGCTGTCTGGAGAGCACAGACTGACTTCTTTGCTGCCGTTCTGCTCAGAAGCTTGCTGCTTGCAGCCAGGACAGTGAATGTGCCAGCACTGCCAGCAGTGCAGGCAGGTATAGAGTTCTTCTGCCTCCCCCCAGCTGTTTCTGACAATCCCCGAGCTTCTGTCCTACCCAGTGTGGTATCCCAGTGTGTGTGCCAAGGGGATGGTAGGAAGGGCCTGGAACAGATCTGTACAGCCAGGATTGGAGTGGAGAAGAGGGACAGGGAAAAACTATTTGCTCGTCTGGCCCAAGAACTGAGGCATCAAGTGAACGCAGGAAGTATCGGGTTTAAAGACAAGCTGAGGAGGACAGCTCGTCGCACAGCATGTGTTTCTGCTCTGCCACAGGCAGTTAAGGGTTCTAAAAGGCTGCGATCAAAGATTGCATTGGTTTCTAAAGGGAGTTTGATAGGTTCTGGAAGGAAAATCATTGGATGGATATAAAGATGAAAACAGAATGGTTAAATGCAAAGATGTCTCTGGCACAAGAAGTCCCTGAGTTATTCATAGCTCATGTAGTGGCTGTCCAGGGAGACATGACTGTCAAGTGATCCTGTACTCTGTACTGATTGCCAGGCATCCTCTGGTAATGAGATACTGGGTTTAGGCAGACACTTGGCCTGACCTTGCATGGCTATAAGGTGCATGATCTTATCCCGCTGCTTTCAGCGGTCTCTTGAAAACACTGATTAGGGCAGTACTGAGAGTAGGGATTGTTTGAGGATATGTGACCGTTCAAATGAAGTATGTGTCAATGCAGTCAGCTTTGAAATCAAGCCTATTGGTCTGATTAAGTACATGGATACTGTATCCTGGAACATCTCTTGAGAATAGTCATGGGGTCAGTGTGAAACTCGGTGTTTCGTTGCCTGGTACTGAGGTATTTGCTTGCTTTGTTGCTCTTTTAGGTGATGCTTGGGCAAGGGGCAAGTGTGGGCACCAGCAAGTCCCTTTCAGAAGTGCACACGAGCAGGCAGGAGCCGTCCTAATATCCTCGCTATCTGTATCACGTAGGAAGTTGGAACAGATGCTTTTAGGCACCTCTGCAGCTATAAATGGAGCAAAGTAAGGAATTGTGACCTTTTGTTGTGAGGCGTTGCATCTGTGCGTGCAGGATGGTGGTGTGTGTACAAAGAGTATGTCTGTACAGGCTGGATCGTGAATTCCCAGACTTTTGGGGGCCTGTGGTATTTGCTGAAACCCAAACCTTCATCCACCTACAGCTGAGTCGTCCCTTCCCCTCGTTCCAGCTCAGCTGAGCCCTGCTCTCCTGGCAGCCAGCCCAGCCTGTGTGACTCTGCTAGCAGCTGGTCGTCACCCGCTTTTAGATGAGATTCTCCTCTTCTAACCCAGTCCAGCTCACTCTCCTCTCCCTTTTGTTGACCTGCTCCCCCCTCCACCATGTACTGTTTGCACTGGTAAACCTCACTGCTTGTGTGGCTCCCTTTCCAGAGCAGTTGGGGTGAGCTGTGGGAATTGATAGAAGTGCCACAGATGGCAGGATCGGAGAACCAGAGCCTAATTTAGCCTGGAAGGGCCCTTGCAGGCTGTCTGGTCTGTGTGCTGCGCTGCTCAGGGCCTTGTTTAGCTGGATGTCTCTGAGGACAGACGGAGGTCTCACTGCCTCTCTGGCCATGCCCATGCTCAAGGAAGAATTCCCACCTTACATTTTAGATTTGCTGTGCATTCAGAATAAATTGTGTCAACGTTTTAACAGTGCTGAGCTTTCTTCTGTTCCCTCTCAAATCGTGCGTACCTGCAAAGTTACCGGGATGCTTGTCCCATCGGTTTGTTTTGGGGAGAGGATAAGGCTGACACCCTGCTGGGTTCTGTCTCCTGTGGGATCTGTGGTCTGAGACAGCACAAGGAAGCTGGGAAGGAATTGGATCTGTCGGCCCACTCGGCACATGTGCTTCCCGCTGCGAGCCTGCTATTGTGCATGTGCTAGGAGAGGAAGAAAGAAATACGTGCTTGTGGAGTAGCTTAGGTTAGAAGGCACTGTGATCTCATTCCTCCAGTGACATCAGTTTTCCTAACCATTTCTATTAGCATGTGCAGCAAAGTCATTACTCTCACAGCCTGGAGAAGTTGCTCAGTCTCTGTCTCACTGCGTGCTGGAGGAGGCAGAGAGGTTGCAGAGTGAGTAAGGAGTCCCTCTGGTTGCTTTGGTGTTTCTGTAACTCAGCTTTATTTAAATACCATATCATCATTATTTATGTATGAAAACCATTCTTAGAAAACTGGCATTAATGCTCTACTGATGTTCATGCTGCACTTGCATTGCTGTATTTCTGGAAAATGATTACATTTAAAGGAGATTAGAAGAAGCAGTTTTAAGTGGCCACTTGCTAATTCCCAAATAGCAGTTAGTAGGGAAATGGTGCTGCTTGGCTTTGGGTAGGCAAGGGAGCCTGTGTGAGTCACAGGCTGTTTTTAGAGAGAGGTCAGCAGCTTTTAGCACTGCAGTTACTTAGCTGGTTGGACTGGCTCCAGATCTAATTAAGATATAATTATGAGTATTTCTTCTGGAATCTGGATTTCACAGTAGTCCCAGAAAATCTTAATGGGGAGTAACTCTGAAACTTGTAGCTGTGATCTTTGGCACTTGGCGTGATGTCCCCCAGCCTCAGAAACACTGCACGAGCTCTGATTGCTGAACCCTCTCCAACACTTGGAAGTTGTCCCATGCGAGGCTCGTGTCTGTGAATGGCAGCCGGGAGAAGGTCGGCCCGGCCCTACAGCATGTGCTGCATCAGGGATGCGTCCGACCCTTCCTCACATGTGATCTTTCCCCTCTCCTAGGCCTGAAGACAAACGTGGGACGATGTCGGAGGCACGGCATGACAGCACGAGTAGTTTACAGCGCAAGAAGCCACCATGGTTAAAATTGGACATCCCGGTGCCAGTGCCTGTGCCGGTGCCAGAAGAGCCAGTGCAGGTATGGGGATTGTGGTCATGCAAGGGATGTGCAGAGCCCTGCTGTGCTGACAGCGTCGTCACTGGCAGCCCTGGCCAAGAGAAAGGCAGTGCTGTGTGTGACAGGTCACTGGGATCAGTAACGGGCTGCCCCTTGAATGGGATATTGAGGGAAGGTGAGTGTGTTTCACTTTAGATCAGTGGATGTGGCCATTTGGGTGCGAGGATTGTAGGGGGTAGATGTGAGAGTGAGGTATCTAAACAAGAATTCCTTCAAGGAACTGAAGAAGTGAGGGGCTTCTAGAGGAATACCAACCTGAAAGTACTGGAGTTCCTGCTGAAATGAGCGGGGAATTAATCTGACTTATGACTAGCCAAGATAATGACAGGCTGTCATCAGCAACAGCAAAGAAAGAACAGTTACTGGCAGCACAAAGTTGTTAATAGCATGAGTGCAAGAAATTCACATATGAGGAGAAATAAGTGTTACTGAAGAGCGGTGGAGTAGAGATGAAGTGATAGTTTATTTGGGACTTTGCAAAGCATGAGTAGAACACCTATGTTTCTGCTGGGAATAGGAGGAACAACAGGAATCTCTGCTTCAGAGTGGCAAAAACTCTTACGTGTGGGTGAGATGACTGCTGGCTGCTCGTGACCTTGCTGCAGGATAATAGGCTGCCTACACCAAAAGCAGGTCCATGAGTGGAGTGTGGTGTCTGGGTTCACAGAAATGGAAGGTTTTGCACCTTCCCTGGAGGGGTGTGCTTGTCTTAAAATGGCATTTATGTTCTTGGAAAAGCATGGACTGGCCTCTGCTGTTCTTTGATCCAAGGACTAAAATGGACTTCTGGCAGGTACACCTTCATCTTGATCTTCTGAAACCTTCATCTTGACTGCTAACCAAGAAATTGCGGTGCTTTTTGCAAGGATTAGAAGAGAACACAGGGTTTTAACTATGTAGGTTGAAGCCTTCTGAATTGGTTAAGGCTTACATGGATGTTCTTTTACCTGAAATCTCTAAATCCAGCTAGGCTTCTGGAGAGGCACTACGTACACACAACAGTGGAAGTTGGCATAGGTAATGTTTTCTAAAAGCACAGTGTGTGGGAGTGCATACAGGCTCCCATGGCTTAAATTCTG
This sequence comes from Lagopus leucura, assembly GCF_019238085.1. NCBI lineage: Eukaryota > Metazoa > Chordata > Aves > Galliformes > Phasianidae > Lagopus > Lagopus leucura. The sequence goes on along the minus strand of NW_024962257.1, from coordinate 11,859,971 downwards.
AGTGTCTAGGCATTGTTTTAACATAAAAACTTAAAAAAAAAAAATTTAAAAAAAAAAAAAAAAAAAAAAGATAAAAATTACTGAAAGTTTTTATCTGTCTGGCTGGAAGGACTAGAGTTTCAAGCAATTAGAGATAGTGTCTGACCAGAGAAGCAGTCGGTTCACTGGCAAGTGAAGCAGAGGGGTAATCTGCTCAGTCTGTGTTTTAGAAAGGGGGTGGTATCTGCCAAGCTAATGACAAATTCATGCAGAACAGCCTTGGGGCAGTTAGTAGGATGGGCTGAGAGCAGTCTGGTGTCAGGTTTGGCAGGTGACATTCAGCCAGGAGGTGCTAGGAGCTTTCAGACCTGAGTGCATCCAGACAATTAGGTTATGAACAAAGCTGATGTGGCTTTCCCAGCTTGCTTGGCCTGTGCCAGGCAGCAACTGCAGCACAGACCCACCCACGACTCTCATAGTCTTTTAGTGCAGATGCAGAGCTATTTATAAAGCTAATTTCACTTGGCCCTGCTTGGTGTGCTTTACTTTACATTATGCAGTGGTCTAGGAGCTTGTGATCTCTGTTCCTTCTGGCTAGAAAAAAAGCCAGAAGGATGCAGGAACTCCTGTAACACACCCATCTGCAGATGGACATCAGTCTGTGGGCTAGGCTAGAGCCAGTCTGCACTGAAACTATAAAAAAAAAGCCTCTTCAGATGCCAAGTTCAAGTGCTGACTGCTCTGTTCTGCAGATCCAGTCCTGTTTCTTCACATTAGCCAGTCATGAACTCAGTCCTTGTTAGGCTGCATGCACCCAGCTTGTGGCTTGGGCTGGGGGCAGAGGGGGGTTGTTGTGCTGCTGACTGAGTGGTTCACGCCCTGGCTGGCCCTGTAGATCATAGTTCTAATAATACTGACTCCCCTTCTGCTTTCCTTTCCAGCCAACAAGACGCCAGGCCTTTCTACGAAGTGTGAGCATGCCTGCTGACAACAGCCGCGTGCCCTCCTTGCCTCATGAAGTGAGGAGACCGGTGCTACAACGACAAACCTCAATCACCCAGACCATCAAGAGGTGAGCTGCTGAGCTCCTGGAGCCTGGTTTAGTGGATTCTGCCATCCGTTGCCATCCTTTTTTCATGGTCTTCTTGTTCTCCCATGGCCTGGCACTTTAAGTCATGCTGTCAAAATAGGATTGAGTTGTCTCCCTTGTTGCCTGTCATGAGGTTGAGGTAGAGGGTAGGTGCAGATAGATTCTCAATATATGAGCCTGATGGTGCTGTATAGCTTGCCTTCAATAAGTGAGGAGCAAAGTCCTGACAGAAAAATAGTGCTGATCAGAACAGTGAATGGTTCTTGCTAATCAGAGATAAGTTTTGATTGCCCTTGTGCCTGAAGAAGCTGGCTGTTTCAGGGCCTGATGTGTAGCTAGCAACATATGATGCTGTATCCACCAGGATCCCCAAGGCTTTTCTCCCAAGCTCCTTTCCAGCTGGGTGCCCCCAGCACGTGTTGGTATCTGGGGATGTTCCTCTCCAGGTGCAGAGCTTTGCACTTCTCCTTGTTGTCCTTCATGAGTTTCCTCCCAGCCCATTTTTTTCGTCCTGTCAGGGTCCCTCCAGATCAGAGCATGACCCTGGGGAGTATCCACCACTCCACAGGTTTGTGTCATCTGCAGACATGCTGAGGGTAAACTGTCCTGTTGTCCAGATCATTAATGAAGTTATTAAATGGGATTGAACCCACTAACCCTTGGAATACACTGCTAGTCACTGGCTTCCAGCTAGACTTAGTGCCACTGCTCACCACACTCTGGGTAAAGTCATTCAGACATTTATTTATCCACCTTATTGCCTATCCAGCCCTCAACATGGCCTGAAATCAGGCCTCTGCAAGTCTTTGTGCCAGGACAGTTAGACAAGAGCCTGTTAAGGTTGACAGGATATCCTGGGAGGATGCTGTAGGGGTCTTGATAAGAAGCACTGTATGGAAGGGCCAGGGCAGCCTTCTCCCTCATAAGTCCTTACAGACAGGGCACATGGAGCTACAGTGAGCAAAAGAGGGCTGGACAGTGATGGTGAAGCTCCTGGATACCAAGGGAGATGCCAGTGTCCTACTTAGCATCAAGCACATATGGCTGGTGCACTGACAGACACGTGTCTTGTCCTCCATGCCTGTATGCAATGGCAGTGTTGGGGACCAGCTGGTGGCAGCATCCGTGCCTGTGCCTAACAGGCTGGGTAGCAGTTTTGTAATCCTGAGTGCAGGGGGTTGATGCCATTCTGCAGTGCAGAGTTTTCTCACGCAGGCTGTTGTACAGCATGAAGAGCAGCCAAGACTCTGTCCAGGAGGAATTGCAGCTTGTACATGGCTTTTGCAGTGCACTGTGGAATGCAGGTAGGAAGGCAGGCGCAGCAGTGGGAAAGACTGCGTGAGAGGCAGAATTACAGGAAATGTGAGAGACGTGGAACTAGCAGTAAAAGCGTTAAATAATTGGATCAGAAACAAAGACAGGGAATTGGAAAGTACTGAGGATAGCCTAAAAACCAGTGCTGTGAACAGCAGAGGTAGGTGTGCAGTAAAGAACTGCAGACCATACATCCATAAGGGTGTCACTGGGATTTATTTTGTGAGGCCAGGGAGGCTGTCTTCCGGGTTTGTTGCTTAATGCAGCTCCAGTTAAACACAGAATGTGAAACTGTTCTAGCAGCAGGACTCCATCCCTTCCTTTTCATGGGGCTTGCAGGACACGGATCAAGTATGTGCCTAAAGTCAACTGCGTGTGGTCCAGAACATAGGGCCATAGGAGTGATTCAGCTGTTTGAGTGTTGGCATCTAACAATGTTTCCAGTCTCCTACAGTGTCCAAGATGTCCAGACAAGGCAGCAGATGCAGCACAGATCCTTGTGCCTGAGGTGAGACCCTGCCAGGGTCAACCAGAATGGCTCCAGGACACTGAGTGGCATCAAACACCTGTATCCAAAGAGATCATATCTCAGCTTGCTGACACCTCTGGTGTTTCACTCTGTGCTGTCCAAAGCCATCTTGTGAGATCTGCAGTTGTATGTCTGGGCTGAAGAAGACGGATTAAAGAGGTCTGGGGGTGGCAGGGGATCGAAGCATCTGTGGTGTCATCAAGACCAATGGGAGATGTACATCAGAGATGCAGATGCACCGATGGGATTCAGCAACCTCCTGGATCCTGCTGTCACGTGCATTGTGGCACAATTGCTGCTGACTGGGGTTGAATAAAGAGATGGGGAAATGTTAGACATAGGTTGCTGCCTGCCTCCACAGCCCAGCGGGCTCTTTCCGTTCAGCTTTCTTTTCTTTGCAGCAGACAGGTACGGTTTCAAAGGAGTCAGACCCTGCCTGTTCAGGGGAACCGGGTGGGCAGGAGTTCCCTGAGAAAGCGGCAGTCCCTGCCCCGATCGTTTTTCAGGTACTGGTAGAACTAAGTGTGCAACCCACCCTGCATGTGTGTGCAAGGGCTATTGTGAACTGCACCGATTCTGGCTGCTGCTGAGACCATGTTGCCTTCCAAGGCCTGACCAGGAGGCCTGCAAATGGATGGGAGTGAGAAAGTTCCCGTGTGCATCTAACAGAAAACAATGGTCACTCCTACTAAATATCTAGGCAGATGTCAATAAATAGCATGGGACTAACAAACTGCCCACTCTCCAGCCTCACTTCTTTCTGTTTTTCCTAACAAGCTGACAATCTCCTGGTGTTCACCATAACTGCAGAATTGCTCTGGGGCAGCTGCCATGCAGCCTGTCCTTGCTAGCTTTAATGCAACATGTGAAATATGCGTATCTTGGTCCCAAAGCCTTCTTGGAGCAGAAGAGGAAAGAGAGAAAATTGCACCAAACAGATGTGGTTTGAATGAAGCTCAGAGTTGGTGAATTCAATATAGCATCCACCCTTTTCCTGTCGACATCATGAATTTTCTAATCCCAGTGTGACTGGCTTCTCTTTGAGGTGGAGATCTTTGTTTACGTAGCACTGAAGAGATGTGCCCTGGACTCCTGGAGTAGCTCAACAGCCCATCAACCACTATGCCCAAATTAGAACTCAGTGAACTTTTGAATGAGACAGACATGGTGACTTTGTGTTTATCAGGGGCTGGACCCAATGCCCAGATGTTCCTTCCCGTCCTACCTTCCTCATCACTACCGTTGCCAGGTGCCACTTTGGTGCTGTGTTTGCATTTACAGCTGCTGGTCTTTGGACTTTAGCTTTCAGGGCTGCTTAGCTTAAATTGATAGAAGAACCTGCCCTTGTACTGATTCATTGCTTGCTAGTTCTGCAGGATCTGTAGCAGATGATGGGGCTCCCTGGCTGGACATCCCTGGCTCTCATTGTTTCTCCAGAGTGCTCCAAGTGCTCTAAACTCAGTTTATAAGGTTATCCTGGACTGTCTTGTGTATGATCAGAGAATGGGACAGATCCCTATCCTAGCCCTGGGCCAGCAGTGGTCGCTGGCAGTTTGGGAGTGATACTTGCTGTGCAGAGCAGCTGTGGCAGTGCTTGTCCTTCCACACTAATGGGAATGCAGTTCCACGGAGCTCTGAAGCACAGCTCTTTGCACAGTGTTCATCAGCCGGCTAATAGTGGCCCCGTGTATAGGCTTGTCACCCAGGGTCACCTTGGTGTCCAAATATTGGTAATGAAAGTTGGAAGTTGTGTTACAAGAATGTCTTGTGATGTGTGTTGTGCCTGTGCTTCTGCACAGCTGGTGCATTGTGCCTGTCTGTAGACTTGGTTCAGGAGTTGCAGGACAGGCGCTGACCCCAGGCTTGTCTGCTCTGAGCTGGGACAAAGACTGCTGTGGGTCAGTGACAGCAGAGCAGTGCTTTGAGACCTGCATAGCCCCTTCTCTGAGGGATGGCACCCAGTGACTAGCTGAAGAGTTCTGGAAAGGTTTGGCTCAGCGAGGGCAGGTAAGGCTGGCAGTGGCTCACTTGATTTTGTGCCTGCTGGAGGGCCTGTTCTGGGTCGCTGGGAGAATAACAGTGCTTTTGGCAATGGTTGGTGGTTTGCATCTGCAAGTGTGAGCTGGAAAGCCTGCTTTGAATTCACATCTTTTTACATAGTGGCAGGATGTCCTCAGTTGCTGGTTGATGATACGTATCTTTGTTCTGCAGGGTGCAGTAAGTAAAGCACAGGATTTAGTTTCCTGTCTCTGGTGCTCTGACTCAGTTCAGCAGTGTGACCTAGTTCTAGATGTAACCCTCTTTTTATGTTAGTGTATGTTTTGATACTCCTTTTGTGATTTGTGAGGTCTTCCTTCTCAGCAACTGGAAATCCTACCTGTAAGCAGTGGCCTGAGGTGAGATTTTTGGGTTTGGCTTGGAAGGGTTTTCAGGTTTCAACACCTGGGCCAGCTGTGTGCTGATGTAACTCGCCATCTTCTAGTGCAGGATTAGCCACAGTGGGAGGGGGCTGGCAGGGCTGTGATGATATTTAGCTTCTCCTGCAGTATTTGAAGACTGTTACTCTAACTTACACCTATCCCTCTGCCTTCCTTAGTGTTTTGCTTCTGACCCAATGCTCTTCCACAACAGCAGCCACTTGGCAGCAAACCTGCTTTGTGGCTGCAGCCCTGTGCTCCTGCTTCTGCCACCAGCAGCTCAGAGCTGTGTGTGCCTGCTTCAGGAGAGGGCAGGACCACAGCAAGCATTTGCCATTGATGTAACTTGTGAGCAGGATGGGAGTCTTGCAGCATGAGATGGATGAATTTGGGGATGTTCTGGGAGTGTGGTGGGAGGCTGGGAGAGAATAATGAATTCTACTGGCCATTGGGAAAAGCTACAGAGAACAACTGCAGCCCCACAATGGGGACCTATAGCTGGCCTGAAGATGGTAAGTGTTTTCTGTGAGTGTCTTTTAGAGGGGAAAAAAAACCATTTCACAAGTTCTCTGAATTTCTGTTCCGTCTCCTCTTTTTTCTTTCTAGAAGAAGTCAGAATTAACTGTTCTTTACTTACATTGAAGTTGTTGTTGTTGTCTTACGAGGGAAAAGAGTGCTGTTGATGGTTAAACATTTCTGACCAAGACCTGTCAGGTTGCTGAAACTGGCTGAGGACAGGCTCTGAGATGCTCGTAGGGGGAAATTCTGCCTACATTTGGATTGGGGTTGGCTGGAAGTGACTATTGTGGGTTTTATCTTTTCATTTGCATAATCCCAGTGAACGTGATGCTCCTGCTTTACCTATATGCTGGCATTTTTCAGAGGCACAGCTGACTGGTTTGGAGTAAGCAAAGACAGTGATGCTACACAGAAATGGCAGAGAAAGAGCCTTCGCCACTGCAGCCTGCGGTATGGGAAGCTGAAACCTCAGGTCATCCGGGAAATGGACTTGCCCAGTCAGGACAATATTTCTCTAACAAGCACAGAAACCCCCCCTCCACTGTATGTTGGGCCCTGCCAGCTGGGCATGCAGAAGGTGAGTACCCTGGGACAGTCAAGGCTATCATGAGCTTCCTGCACAGTGTCTTCACCATTTTTAACCCATTTGTGGGCTTAATTCTGCCTGAATGTGTCTTGTCCAATGGGTTACAGTCAGTGATTCAATGTGGTGTCTATTGAGTCTGTACTGGGACTGGTACTACTTACTATTTTAATCAGTGACATAGATAGTGGGGTTAAGTGCAACCCCTGCAAGTTTGCAGATGACCCTAAGCAGGGCAGTAAAGTTGATAGAAGGGTGCCATCCAAAGGGACCTTGACAGGTTTGAGGAGTCGTCTCATGTGAATTTCATGAGGTCCAGCAAGGCCGAATACAAGGTGCTGTACCTGAGCTGGGGCACTCCTCTGTGTAAATACAGACTGGGTGATGAATGGGTTGAGAGCAGTCCTGCAAAGAAGGACTTTGGGGTACTGGTGAATGCAAAGCTCATGTAAGCCAGTAGTGCGTGCTTGCAGTCCAAAAAGCCAACTGTATCTTCAGCATCAAAATAAGTGTGGCCAGCAGAGCAAGAGAGGTCCACTCTGCTCCACTCTTCTGATAACCACCTGAGTACTGCAACCAGTTCTGTGGCTCCCAGCACGAGACAGATGGGGACTTGCTAGAGAGGGTCGAGAGGATGCCACAGAAATGTTCAGAGGGCTGAAGCAGCTCTCCTACAAAAACTGTCTCAAAGGCTCAGAGAGTTGTGGTTGTTTGGCCTGGAAAAGAAAAGGCTCCAGGTAAACCTTATTGCTGCCTTTCAACACTGAGAGGGGGCTTGTAAGAAGGACAGAGAAAGTCATTACTGGAATCTGTAGTGACACAGGATTTGTACTGACAGAACAAGGAGCAGTGGTTACAAACTGAAAACTTGATTATGTTATGGGACTTGGAAAAGCATATCATGCATCAGCTGCACCACAGCTCCGCTTACGAGTCCTCAGAAATTGGTTTGGGTGCCTGCAAAGGGTATCTGGTAGCCCTTCGAGTGCAGTCCTAGGGGGCCAGGACCCTGTCAGTCACATTCGGTTACCAACACCTTAGAAGTAACCCATAATATTCTGGCAAAGGAAGGACTCCTTGCTCCACTCAGCACCTTAATCCATAAAGTATTAGGATATCAGTGAACACCACTGCAGTGTGGGTAAGTGTGAAATGAATTCCTTCCAAACCAAGTTGATCTGTGACCCAAAGCCTGGCTGTGTTCCTGAAACAGGAGAATATTGTGTCTTTCAATCCAGTCTCACCTTGTTGAACACTTTGGTCGCAGGATACTGAGAAATGTTGTTGGGCTCTACGTGGACTACATTCAGTCAGAACTTGGTTTCAGTAGGTGTAACTCCATAAAGCTTCCTATTGAGTGTGCAACTGTGGATTAAAAAAGGCTCATAAAACATTAGGATAAAGTACAGAAGTCATAAAGAAACCACAGCTGTGATGATGTAAGGACGGAGGAAGGGTTTGTAGCTGAAGGCAGTGTTTTCATTAGGTTGATTCGTGTGTTTGGCAGCTTTGGTCTGAAGAGTCCCAGAGAAGGGCTTGTAGCTCCTGGAAGCTTGCCTGCTTTATCCAGCTGTTAGGATTAACAGAAACAGATGTAAATATACAGTTAAGCTCCACCAGGATACTGCTTAAATCCAGAGCTGTACACCAACAGAAAGGAAACTAGCTCTTGAAAGAGCCTGGCTCTGTTGAGGGATTTCTCCAAGTCGTGGTCAGATATCACGTTCTCTGACTGCAGACTTCTCTGTCACAGGAGATGAATGAATCCAAGAGCTTAGAAAGGGCTGAAGGAGCTTTGAAGCTGTCATTTGAACATCAGAAATGTTCAGGATGAAAGTAATCAATACCAACTAAAACCCCCCAAAACAACGACAAACAAAATAAACGAGGAGGACTTTGAGGACTTGAGCTTGGGACTCGAAAGTTATTTCCTATCTCCCTAATGTAGAATTGATTGGTGTTTTTTTCGGCCTGGTTCTTGGCTGGCCACTGTCCTGGTCTCAAGAGGAGATGATGGAGGCTTGAAAAGAGGAGAGCTTGGTAGGCAAATGTTGGGGGGTGGCTGTACTTATGGGTGGGCTTCTTCTCTGGCAGATCATAGACCCTTTGGCCCGCGGCCGAGCTTTCCGAATGGCTGACGACAGTGATGGCTACAGCATCCCCCACACCCCCATCACGCCAGGTGCCACGTCACTCTGCTCCTTCACCAGCTCACGCTCGGGCTTCAATCGCCTCCCGCGACGGCGGAAACGGGAATCTGTTGCCAAAATGAGCTTCCGAGCAGCTGCGGCTCTGGTGAAGGTATTGTATGTGGGAGGGCAGGGATCAGGGTGGCAGCAGGATGCGGCCCTGCCCTGGAAGAGGAGTGGGAGGGAAGGAGCTGTCTTTTGTAGGAAAAAGCACTTTCTGTGAGTAGAGAAAGTGAAGGAGAGCAGTGGTGGAGGAGAAGAAACCAGGACAGGTCCTCTCTTATTTCAGCTGTTTGTCTACCAGACAGGATGTGCAAGAAGCAAGGATGCTGGCTGGTTTGTGGCGTAGGTCTTGCTTGCTGTTTATCAGCTGTGGGGCTTTGATTCCCACAGGCAGCAGCCTTAGAAGATTCCAGCAGGTCTGGTTAAGCTGGGACCTCTGGGTGGTCTGTCTGCACCGCTCATGGCAGAGTAGCAGTGCCTGAGTCTCTTGCTATGCAAGGCTCTTTTCTGGGTCTGGTAGGGGTCATGTATGAGTGACCTTTTTGCTCTGTGACTGCTGTTCAGCCATTGTGCAATGTGTGGTAGCATGTTGCAAGCCTTTTTGGGAGATGGGATCAAGAAGTGGGGTAGCACTAGGATTTATCGCCTGGAAGGTGCTGCACATCAGTAGGACTGTTGAGTTTGATGGGTCAGTGTGACAGGGTCAGCACATGGGCTCCCTGTGTGCAGCCCAGGGTGACACTGCATGGGCTTGGGGCTGGGGTGTCTGGCAGCGACTTGATGCCACCCTGTCTGTCTGCAGGGTCGCTCTGTGAAGGACAGCACACTGAGGAGAGCTCAGCGGCGCAGCTTCACCCCAGCAAGTTTCATGGAGGAGGATACAGTGGATTTTCCAGATGAGCTCGACACTTCTTTCTTTGCTCGGGTGAGGGGCAGGGCAGTGGCATGGTACTTGCTCCAGAGACATTGCAAGACTGCAGCTCTGGCAGGGCTGTGTGCTGCAGTGTGGTGCTGGTGTCTCAAATGTGATGCCTCCTCCTTCTGATGGGACTTCTGTGTCTTTGCCCAGGAAGGAGTCCTTCATGAGGAGCTCTCTACTTACCCGGATGAGGTGTTTGAGTCGCCATCAGAAGCTGCGGTCAAAGATACTGAAGTGAAACCTTTAGACCAGACGGATCTCACAGGAGGTGCCTTGGACAAAAATGAGCTTGAAAGAAGCCACTTGCTACTGTAAGTATTTTCTTGTAAGGTGCCAAAGCTTAACACGGGATGGTGGCCTGCCCATTCAGAGTGGAATCTTTGGTGCTGGGCAGCTGCTGGGGCAAGACCATTGCTCCTTCATGAGGGAAGTTGGGATCTTAGTGCCATGGGTGTTTGGAACAGAGATCAAAGAGCAGAGCAGTGATGGGATTTCTGTAAGCCCTGCATGCTTCTCTTGATGTTTTGGATGAGAGTCCTCCTGCCCCAGCAACCCCTGAAAGGTGGCTCTGAGGCCACCTCTCCAGCAGCTTCCTGATGTGATGTGCTTTTGAGGCTGTGTGGTGGCTTGGGGAAACAGAAGACACTTTAAGTCAGCTGTGAAGATGCTGGAGGCCCAGCCTTCAGCTGTGGGGAATACAACAAAGGTAAGAAGGCTGTTGCCGTTCCCAGTCACCAGGAACTGTTGAGAAGAGTGGAGTGAAGCATTGCTGAGTGTCAAGCTGAGCTACATTCCTCACTTGAAACCAGAGAAAGGTGTGGCACTGATGCTGAAAGCCCTGCAAATATGTGGGTGGTACTGTACTGTATGCCTAGATTTTTTCCACCTGAGTAACTGGTACTGAGTAACTGCTCGGTGTCGCTTCCGAGTTAGCTCTGACTTAGCTGGCAGCTCACCCCAGCAGAGAGCAGTGCTGGGTGTGAACATGTAGCAGACAGGGAGGTCCTTGTTGTGGTTCTGCTGCTCGCAGCCCATCTTGCTGTGTTGGAGTTTTCCCTTCAAGTGTTTCCAAGAACCTGACTCAGTCTTAACAAAAGTGGAAGCAGCAAATGGTGGGAGCTTGTTGTCTCTCCACTGAGATGGTCTCAGTCTTTTTGGCTCCATTTGGATTTTCTCAAATCTACATTCCTTTCCCACTTAGAGAACTGCTATCAGAATTGCAGTCAGTTGTCCTTTTAGGTGGCCAGGTGTTTGTTTTGGCATAGGCTGATAGTCCAATGTGAAAATACTGGGATGTCCATTACACAAAAATCACTTGAACCTCATCCTATTGCTTGTCCATACTTCAAGGCTCTCTTAATGTCACCAAGGCACTCTGGTTATCTTTCAAAAAAAAATACGGTTTCCGTGACCACTTTTGACACCCCCTATCTTTGTGCAGAGTTGGTCACCCAGGAAGCCACAGGAGGTTTCTGTTAACTAGAGACCTGCCGAGGACACGTGCCTACCACAGTTCCAGGCAGTGGGAAAGGGGGAAAAAACAGGCAGTTCTCAGTGCTGTGTACCTTGCTTGTAGACTGCTTGTTAAGAGCAGTGAAATAAAAAAAACACCTGAAGATGCCCAGAGCAGGGCATCTGCTGTTCATCAGCAGCTTGTGCAGTTTTCATTCATTTCATACTCCATTTTGGTAAGAAGGCGTTCTGCTGGACAGGGATTTTTATTGTGTTGTTGGAGCCTGGTTTTGTTCTTCTGAGAAATTCATGCATCAGTGCAAATAAAGGGACGAGTGGAAGACAAGTTGAGAGAAGTAACTGGCTTGGTTTTAGTTCCTGCTCTTCTCTGAGTGGTTTAACGAGCATGAGCTTCGACTTGTCAGTCTAATCATGGTAAAGTGCTTCAAGGTTGGGATTTCCACTGTGGGGCTAAACTGCACTTCCATTTCATGGGAGAGAATGGAGTGAGGGGAATGAAGCAGAGGAAGAAACAGATGTGTATGAGTGTTAGCTGCCTAATAAGTCAGCTGATCCTGGAGATGCTGAGGGTATAGCACATGGCTTCCATTTCTCTCCGTTCATTTTGGATCAGAAAAGAATTAAGGCTAAAGTTGAGGTTGTTAGAGGTGGTCACAACCACAGGATGCTGTTCTTGTTCTCTGCTGCAGTGTCAATGCTGGGAGGCTGGAAGTCGTGTCTTCCCGGAATGAGATGCTCAGTGACACCCAGCCGCATTCTCCCCATTTTAATCCATTGCTGACAAAAAAATTCTAAAGAAGGAAACCACCGTTGTTCCACTTTTTATTCCAGTCCACTGGAGCGAGGCTGGAGGAAACAGAAGGACGGGGGCCTGGCACAACCCAAAGTCCGATTGCGGCAGGAGGTGGTGAGCGTCAGCCCGCAGAAGCGAGGGCAGCGCATCGCCGTGCCGGTCAGGAAGCTTTTCGCCAAGGAGAAGCGGCCGTACGGCCTGGGGATGGTGGGGAAGCTGACAAACCGGACCTACCGCAAGCGCATCGACAGCTATGTGAAGCGGCAGATTGAGGACATGGACGATCACAGGTGAGAGCTGAATCGTGGCTGGGGTTCCAATAAACACCGGGCACTGGGAGCACGGCCTGCTCCTCCTGCTGGGCATCTGCACCTCTTCCCCACCGCTGCTGTCTTGTGATGAACAGGAAGGCTCAGGTATTCTTGCTTCTGATTGTTTCCATAAACTCAGTATTTCAGATGCGTGACGCATTTTGGCATTAGGCTTTTGTATTCATGGACGCTTTTCTTAGCAAAAAGTGGTTTGCCCAGTATTTAGGGGAGTCAGTAAACAGAGGCTGTCTGCTGGCAAGATTCTTGCCTCCAGTCATGTATACCCCAGGTGATCTTGGTCCTGTCCCCAGAGTCTGCCAGGGTTCCTAGGGAAAGAAAGCAGCTTTTCTCCTTGCTCTGTGAGTAGATGTAACACAAAGTGTTAAAAGATGCAGTTCAGTAGCTTAGTGGGTAGTAATGGTGATAGGACTATTTATTACTAGTTGGACTAGATGATTTTGTAGGTCCTTTCCAACCTTGTGATTCTATGATTCTGTGCCTGGATTTCTGCCTCTGATCTTTTCCCTTTCCCTCCATCCAGGCCCTTCTTCACATACTGGGTCACCTTTGTGCATTCGCTCATCACCATCCTTGCTGTGTGCATCTACGGCATTGCCCCTGTGGGGTTCTCACAACATGAAACTGTTGATTCAGTAAGTAAATCACCCTGACTTGCCTGACTTGGAGTGTGATTGTGTCACAGCTCTCAGCTCAATGGCCACTGAGGGCCACACCAGGTATCCAGGGCCTGTCTGAGCCCACGTGCTTCCTGCTTTCCCTCCTGCAGTCACATTGCTCTTGACATTGAGCTCTAACAGGTGGGCATTTGGTACAAAGCACAGTGGGCTCCTGGCAGGTTCTGGTTGCAAATATGCTGGGAGTCTTTTTTAGCAACTTGTTCCCCTCCTGGTGGTGACCAGAAGGGTGTTCATGGTAGGGAAATATTTCAAACCTCAGTTAAGTTTTTGTAACAGCTGCAAGATTTTGCTTCTGCCAGGAGCAAAATGGACCTGTCTGACTTTGTGAGCTGATCTTGAAGCTACCTGTAGGCCTTCCCACTTGTTGTCAAAGGTCTCTCTGAGGTGCATATCTCTATAGCACCATATTCCTGCTCCAAGCAGAGGATGCCCAAGGTTACTTCTCACCTACAAATCTGATGGCTTTCACAATACTGTCACCAGCATCTGGACCTGTGTTGCTGACAGCTGCTGCTTGTGTTGCTGTGCTATGTGAAGCTTTATACAGGATTTCAGCCACCCTGGGAGAATGTGAAGTAGCCAGGTGGACATCTTCAGAGGAGTCATTTAATAAAGATACCCAGACCTGCCCTCCTACAAAAGACCAGTTTGAGAGAGCTGTGTAGCCAGTCACCTGCTGTGGGGATTTCTGCTCTTTCTGGGAGCTGTTTTCATCAGTCCCTGCCACTTGCTCATGGTAACTCTCACTTCCTCTCCTTGCAGGTTTTGCGAAACAGAGGGGTTTATGAAAATGTCAAATATGTTCAGCAGGAAAACTTCTGGATCGGCCCCAGTTCAGTGAGTGTTATCATCTGGGGCTGGCAGGGGGCAACGTGCAGCAGCCAGATCTCCCCAGGGACCTCGGCCCTCCACTGCTTGGGACCTGGTGCTAGCAGCTCTCATCAGCTGGGATTCTCACAGGGCTCTGCTGTCCTTGGCAGGGTGCAGCAGTGCTCCTGCCCCAACTGCCCTGCTGAATGGTTTGCTGGGAGCTGGGGATGAGCCTTGGCACTCCTTCCTGCACATATTTCTATGAAGCCAAGCGTGAGGCCAGAGAAAATGCAGAAACTATGTGGAGCATGACAGCTTTCGTGATGCCGTTTTCCCCAGGAAAATCTGTAATGTCTCAGAGCTTCCTTCCTCACCACAGAACAGGCCTTTCTGGGGCCTGCAAATTCTGGATTCTTGTTTTGAGCTCGCTTATTTGAGGCAAATACTGAGAATATGCCTGATGTGTTTTGAACATCATCATGCAGGACATGTCTCTGGCCGTGCTGGGGTACCCCTTGCTGTTCTTCCCAGCCTGTTCTGCCCTGGGCAGTCCTTGTGTACACCTTGACTGAGCTGAGCTTCTCCATCTCTCTCCCAGGAGGCCTTGATCCACCTGGGGGCCAAGTTCTCACCGTGCATGAGGCAGGACCAGCAAGTGCACAGCTTCATTAAGGCCAAGCGTGAGAAGGAGAAGCACTCAGCATGCTGTGTACGAAATGACAAGTCCGGTTGCGTGCAGACTTCGGAGGAGGAGTGCTCAGTGAGTGTGGTGTTCCCTTTCCTGCCGTTACTGCAGGCTCAGGGACACTTCTCTTGATGCTTTCTCCTGCCCTGGGATTCACAGTGACACCTCTCCTCTCCCTTCTCTTGCAGTCCACCCTGGCTGTGTGGGTGAAGTGGCCCCACCACTCCAGCACACCAATGCTGGCAGGAAGCAAGAGGCAGTTTGGGTCTGTTTGTCATCAGGACCCCAGGTATGTCCTGCCTAGCCCACCTGCCATCCTAGGGACACCAGGGCTGCTGGGACTGTCAAGTCAGAGGCATGGGGTCCCAGGCCACTTCACTGCAGTGTGTGCGTAGTGATGTCCTTACCTGCCCTTGTGGTGGCAGGGGAGCTGAGGCAGATTTTTCTGGGAGCCTCCCAGATCACAAACTTATTTGTGTTCCTGAAGTCTCTGTTGTTGGCTGCCCATGTGCACAGTGGTTTGTTCTCAGCTGCGGGTTCTTTTCCTGTCCTTCTGCTCCTTACCTGCTCGCTTTGCTCCCTGCATGGGCTGCTTTCCCATGGGATAGCAGCTACGTTCCCAGCACAGCTCTCCTGCAAAGCCCTGGCAGCCACCTTTGCCCTTAGCCACCACAGGCTGAGAGAGGGCTGAAACCAGCTGCAGGTCCATGTTTGGAGTTCCATTATGTCGTTGAGCAGCTGTGTGCTCTTTGTCAGCTGAAGCCGTGATCTCTGGTTGCAGGAAGTAAGCAGTAGCTTTGATCAGCACAGCTAACCTGAAGTAGTGTGTCACCAGCTCCTTGCCAGGGACAGAGGGGACCTATGGGAGCGTAGCTTGGGAGCAGGGACAGCGTGGTATGCTAGGAAAAGTCATTTCTCTAGGTGATCTTTGCTTCCTGTTGCTGCAGGGTGTGTGAGCAGCCAGCCTCGATGGAGCCACACGAGTGGCCAGACGACATCACCAAATGGCCGGTGAGCATCGCTGGTGGCACAGGGCCTGTGCTGGAAAATGGCATTTCCAACCCACTGCAGAGTTGCAGCAGTGTTGGTGGAAAGGGGTCTTCAGTGCAGCTTCCTGAAACCTTCCAACAACAGAAATTCCCACTGCACCAGATAAAGCCATAAGCCCTGCCAGGGTGATAGGATGATGGATACTTACTCCATCTAGGGGCTGTTTTAGTTGCTTGAGAGGGAGGAGGGATCGGTTTGGGCTCCAGCAGCCCAGGCAGATTGGGTATCAGAAGAAACCCTTGGGAGGCTGTGTCTGGGACTGCCTTCCTCCCAAGTGACTGTTCTGACCTTACCCAGGCAGCAAGCCAAAACATGGATCTCTGACTGCAGTCCGTTGTTGTTTTCCAGATCTGCACAAAAAACAGTGCTGGGAATTACACAAACCACCTTCACATGGACTGTGTGATTACAGGCAGGCCCTGCTGCATTGGGACCAAAGGAAGGTAAGGAGTTTAATCTGTGTGGCGAGGGGCTGGGCATTGGGGTAAGAAATGGAGGGCTGTTTTAAGGTTGTAGGCACAGCCATTTGTCCTCTGTGTTCTTCCTGCATGCAGCCCAGAGCAGTGCTGGGGAGGGGAGTCTGGCAGGGAGCCCTGATGTGTTTCCCAGGCAGAGCAGGGCTCTGGTTGAGTTTGATGTGTCAGGGTATCTCGTTCAACTGATCCTGCAGTTTAATGGGATTCGGAGCCCTGGGGATTAAAGTATCTCTTGGGGAATTCAGTGCTTTTCCTTGGAATGACCAGCTTGTTCCTAACAGGCTACACTGACCCCAGCCTGGCTTCTGTGTGCATTCCAAGAGGAAATGATCTGATCTGGGTTTGCCAAGGAGGATGCTGTTCTTCATGCTGCTCCTCAGCTCGAGTTACTTGGTGCTTGGGCCAGGCTTCCCCTGCCAGGAAGAAAAATCAGTGCTGCTGTCCCTGAAAGTCATGGCAGGACACGGCTTAGCCCTACTTTCTGCTCTGTCAGTGTCTGAGGCACAGGACTCTCCAAGCCCAGAGCCATAAATTCCCCAAGCTCCATTGTTTCATTCTCAGCTGTAAATAGCTCAGTTTTATTACTTGTTTTGGAACCTTTGTTGCAGAGGTGCTGTAGCATGTCGAGGGCATCAGTTCTCATAGACAAACTTAGGGGCCAGGGAGGACACAGGATAATCTGCCATGTCTTCCATGTGTGACTTGTTCCTTCTTTTGATTGCTGTGCCTCTTCCAGGTGTGAAATAACTTCCCGAGAGTATTGTGAATTTATGCGGGGCTACTTCCATGAGGAGGCAACACTTTGCTCTCAGGTAAGTGCAGAGTAGTGGTTTGTAAGGCCACCCTTCTCACTTCTGTTCACCTATCTGCAGCAGTGTGAGTGGGAGTGTTGAGTCCCAGAGGAAGTTGCTGATCCAGGATGTAGTGACAAAATCTGCATCTGTCCTTGGGAGACCAGTTTAGAACTTGGGGCTGGCAGCCACAAAAGTCCAGCATTGGACCACTGTGGAAGCAGCAGGTGTCTGCAACCTTCCTGCTCCGTGGGTGAGCAAACATTGTCCACGTGTTGAGTGGTGAATAAGGGCATAATGCTGCCATAAGTAATGGGTGGGGACACATGAAGTGGTGCTGCAGGCAAGGGCTGGATAGCAGATAAGTGAATGGAGAACCCCTTTTTCCGAGCTAGCTGCAGCCTCTGCTGTGGCTGTGATAATTGGCTGTGCCCAGTGGTGTTGGCTGGCACAGCCCACAGCCCCATTTTGCTGCCCTAGGTTCACTGCATGGATGACGTCTGTGGACTCCTCCCTTTCCTAAATCCAGAAGTCCCTGACCAGTTCTACCGTCTCTGGCTCTCACTTTTCCTACATGCTGGGTAAGTGTAGGTGCAAAGCTTCCAGTGTCTGGGAGGGAACTGGGGGGTTGTATGAGGGTGGTTCTAGCAGTTTCTGTCCTCAGGACACCACTGTGGGGATGAACTGTTGTCCCTGCTGAGGCTTAGCAGGCTGAATTTGCTGGGAGGGATATTAGATGCATGGGGCTGCGCCAGGTGCTTTCAGCAACTCAAAGAAGACAGCAGAGAAGACAGACAAGCCCACTGTGGGGAATTTGGTGGATGCTGCTTCAGCTCCTGTACTCTGAACTTGGCAGGATCCTGCACTGTCTGGTCTCAGTCTGTTTCCAAATGACGATCCTGCGGGACCTAGAGAAGCTGGCAGGATGGCATCGCATCTCTATCATCTACCTGCTCAGTGGCATCACTGGGAACCTTGCCAGTGCAATATTTCTACCCTACAGAGCAGAGGTGGGTCTCCTACACACTAGGGTCCTGGCAGCTTCAATACAAGCCCCTGCATGCCGTGCCTATCTGGCAGAAAAATCAGAGCTGCACTTATCTTTGTATTGTGCAGATTTGTAGTTAGCAGTCAACACCACACCATCATCTAGCTGCTGAGCAGTAACATCCCCCAGAGCACGCTAGTTGGCTTTCCAGGTGACTGACCCATTCTGGCTGCAGCCCAAGGGCTGCCTCACAGCATGAGATGGGGGAGATTCCAGCCACATGCAGGCTGGGAATTCAGGTCTATAGCTGGTGTCAGTCCCTTCACATGCAGGCAGAAGGTGAGAGCAAAGCTTGCCATTCCCACACTGTCCCTGCCCACATTGCACAGCTGGAGAAGCCCAATGTGCCCGCCCAGCTTTATCTTAGAAGACTGCATGGCAGGACCTAGAGGACCACCTTCCAGATCCTTCAGTAAGGAAAAGTGTGGTGGGTGAAGGGACCAAGGAGATTGCCTCTAAGGACCTCTACCCTCTAGTAGTTCAAACCAGATTCATACTCTTTAAATATAACATCTGCTCTGGTGAGCTCACATCTACACTGATCCTCATGTCAGACCAGGCCTTCAATGTCATTATCAGGATGAAGTCTCAGGCTGCAGCATCTCTTTCTCAAGTAACGCCGAACAGGGAGCTGAAATAACCCTAACGGAGCTGGTTGCAGAAGCCAGGCAGATGGGCTGTGCCTGATGTTACCTGTGATGTTCTTCTTCTGCAGGTTGGCCCTGCAGGATCCCAGTTTGGGATTCTGGCTTGTCTCTTTGTGGAGCTCTTCCAGAGTTGGCAAATCCTGGCACGGCCCTGGAGGGCTTTCTTCAAGTTGCTGGCTGTGGTGCTCTTTCTTTTTGCCTTCGGCCTCCTGCCTTGGATTGATAATTTTGCTCACATTTCAGGATTCATCAGTGGTTTCTTCCTCTCCTTTGCCTTCCTGCCCTACATTAGCTTTGGGAAGTTCGATTTGTATAGGAAGCGATGCCAAATTATTGTTTTCCAGCTCATCTTCATTGCACTCTTCTCAGGACTTGTGATTCTATTCTATTTCTACCCCATCAAGTGCGAGTGGTGCGAGTTCCTCACCTGTATACCATTCACGGACAAATTCTGCGAGAAATACGACCTGGATGCACAGCTTCACTGAAAGCAAAGACTGGCTTCTCGAGCAGGCACTGGAGATGGACTGTCTTTGCATTTGCTGTGCTAGTTCCACGAGGACAAAGCTTCTAATCCAGTGACACTTCTAACCAGGGCTGTGGTTAATTTAAACCGTCTCTAGCACTCAGCAGGCGTGGTTTGCCTTATCTCAGAAGACTCTGAACAGAATGTTGGTGCCTTGTTCAATTGTATTGAACCTCTTCTGCTGCCATTATTTTTATTATACTAGTTTCAATACTACATTTTTAACTAGAGTTATTTACTACTGCTAAGGTGGTGATTAAATAGAAAGGTAGCGTTTTAGCTACTGCTAATTGTTTTGCATAGTCTGTGGCTACGTTTGTTACTTTATGTCACCCATGCTGTTCCATGCACCAATAGAATCAGTATTCTAGCACCCAAAGTAGCCCGACACACATTCACAGCTGGAAATAAGAGCTTTAAAAGCCTCAGAAAATGAGTCTCTTTAATTACAAAAAGCACATTCTGCATACAGCTCAGAGGGAGACGTTTTGAACAGCAAAAACATGTAAGAGCATCTGTTCAACTGGAGTTTGCTTCTCTGTGAAATCTTTCAAACTCTTCCTCTTGGAGAGCACTGAATCCCTTATCTGATCCTGGCAGGAAGGGATTCTCTGTTCTGCCTGTTAAAGAAAAAGAAATATTTGGGAACAGCAGTGTTAACTGCATACTGGGCTCTCCTATCACTGCAGTACAGGGGATCAGCCAGGGCTCCATGGAGTAAAGCAGAGCTCTGCTGTCACAGCACATGTCGTATTGCACTAGGTGCTGCAAATATGATAGCACTGAAAGAGAATGAAAGCCTCTGTGGTCGCAGTGACAGTTTCTAACCCAGCTAGCTGGAGCCAGGGAACAGAACATTGAGAATGCAGGAAGTTACCACTGCTCTCAGCAACTGATTGTGGTGAGGGAGACAGTTTTAAACCTACTGAGGTTGGGAGTCTTGGCCACTGTATGTTTGTACTAGAATTGTGATGTCTACATGGACTGCACACAGGCAAATATATATGCTACTAATGCTTCCTGTGCTACAAGTTTTCTTCAGTGCATCAGCTGCACAAAATTACCATGACCAAAAGTCATCTAGAGGTATTATCCCACCTTCTGGAAACAGCAAATCAGCTGAACTCATTGCTATAAACCAGAAAAAAAAAGAAAAACTAAACAAAAAGCTACAGGGTACAGAAGCAGAGGTGCCTTTGGCAACTCCTTACAGCTTGCAGTAACTGAGAAAGATGGCTCAGAATACACCCAGTGAGGAACAGCAACCTTTGCTGGTTGCATTTGCTTGCATACAGCGATGGGACACTTCAGGTGCTCTGAATGGTACAGGAGTGTGAAGAGCAAAGAGGGAGAACAGTCACTTGGGTACAGTGAGACAGAGACATACAGGAGGATCAAATGAATTGCACGATGGCAATCAATCAGTGCTAGCACAGAGACCTGTTCTTCCTGGGCACTGGACTTCCAGAGTTCTGTAAAGCCTAAAACCAAGGTCCAAGAAGCAATTACAAGGGCAAAGAGAAGAACACTGCATTTAATGAATCTCAGGACACTGTGGGAACAAATTCAGAGCCTAAAATGCATAGCAGAGATAGGGATGCACCACTGCTAGCACCGAGGTACTGCTGCTGCTCCCGGTGTGGTTTGAACCACAGTTCCCTGCCCAGAGAGGAGCACAAGCAACAATCAGGATGAGGACATGGGAAAGAGCCAGGCTGGAGCCCAGCAGAGACACAGAAATGCTCACAGAGCTGCTCTGTGCTATCAGCCTGAGTGCTGTGGCTCTGGGAAGGCAAAGCTGAAGAACAAGTATTCCTAACGGGTATTCAGGACTTACCTGACAGGTCACTTTCGGAGTTTCTTGATGAAGCTGACCTCATCCCGGTTCCTGATGCCATACCTGAACAGAGTCGTGCCGTTACAGCCAGTTCTCCTCTAACCACAAACTGCAGTCCTACAGCTCCAGTTCCCAGGGCTGGATGGACTCCTAGTGTGCTCCACTCCCAAACAGGTGCAGTTCTCACACGTGCAAGCGGAACACTGTCTGCTACTCTGCCTTTGTAAACACACCATCTATCACCCACAGCAGAGAGGCTGCGGATGCCCCGTCCATCCCTGGAGGTGTTCAAGGCCAGGTTGGATGGAGCCCTGGGCAGCCTGGCCTGGTATTGAATGTGGAGGTTGGTGGCCCTACATGCGGCAGGGAGGTTGGAGACTCATGATCCTTGAGGTCCCTCCCAACCCAGGCCATTCTGTGACTCTGTGATAAGGCAGTGCTGCCTCGCTATGGGCTCTCCCTCCTGCTACGCCATATCCCTTCAGACAAGCTCCTCTTGCAGCTCTGCATAACAGCTGCTGGCATGCATTGATGCCTCCCACCTTCAGTACAGACACGGGGCTCAAAGCAGCCTCAGTCCCACCAAGCGCTCTCAGTTCCCGGGAGGCGGCCGGCCGCGCTTCACGTGCTCATCGCCGAGCCCACCGTGCACTCAGCTCCGACCGGCCAACCCTCAGCACCGCCCCGAGCTGCAGCTAACGGGGCACGGCACGGAAAACCCCCCCGTCGGCCGTTTACTCACTCTCTCAGCTTCTTTCCGTCATCCGCCAGCTTCTCCCCGTTGTAAGTCAGGTGGTACGTCCTCCAGATGTACTTCCTGCGGGAAAACGGCGGTGGGAGCGGGGCTGTGTATAGCCGGGGCTGCAGAGCCGTGCCGTGCCGAGCCGCTCACCAGCTGAGATGCTGCACACCGCCACGCCGCGCTTGCCGGAGCTGCACGTGCCGCCGCAGCGCCTTCTTTAGATCGAGCACCGTCGCGTTCTGCACCACCACCACAGCTGCGGGGAGAGACCCGCTCAGCGCCCGCGGCCCCGCAGCTCCCCGCCCCGTCCCCCGCCCCGCTCCGCTCACGCATGCTCTCGCCGTCCGCCTTGCACACTCGCACCGTCATGGCCTGCCCGTACTCCAGCGCCACTTGAGAGCCGATCTCCTCCGGCGTCACCTGCGGGCGGCACCGCGGGGCTGAGCTGCGCCGAGCCGCCTCTGAACCCCAACCCCAACCGCCACCCCGACCTGCGGCGGGAGGTCGCAGAGCAGCGGGTCCTGCACGAGCCGCGCCAGCGCCGCCTGGAACAGCTCGAGCACATCGGCGTGCGCCAGCTCCTCCTCCACCTCCGCCATCGCCGCCGGAAGAGGCGGATCCGACGATGTTGCTTTTCTGCCCGGCGTGCGGCAACGTGCTGGTGGCCGAGGAGGGGCCGCGCTGCCACCGCTTCGCCTGCACCACTTGTCCGTACGTGCGGAACGTCACGAGGAAGGTGCGCGGCAGCGGCGGGCGGGGTTGAGGAGGGGGCTTTGGGGGGGGGGGGGGGGGGGGGGGGGGAGGAGGGAGAGGAGCTGATCGCTGTGCCCGCAGGTGAGCAGCAGGAAATACCCGCGGCTGAAGGAGGTGGACGATGTGCTGGGCGGAGCGGCGGCGTGGGAGAACGTGGATTCCACCGCAGGTACGGGCGGGAAGGGGTTGCGTGGATGGGGGAAGGGGGGGAAGGGGGGGAAGGGGGGGGGGGGGGGGGGGGGCGGATCTCAGCTCACCGCCTCTCCCCGCAGAGCCGTGCCCCAAGTGCGAGCATCCCCGCGCCTACTTCATGCAGATCCAGACGCGCTCGGCCGACGAACCCATGACTACGTTCTATAAGTGCTGCAACGCGCAGTGCGGGCACCGCTGGCGCGACTGACCACCCCCTACCCCCCCCCCGACTATCAATAAACGCAGCGCTGGAGCTGCACTGTGAGGTGCGGTGGTTCCGTGGATCTGTGCTTAACCTTTGTTCTCACCTCAAACGTGCACAAAAGTATCAAAAAGAAAGGATAAAAAAACTTCCTTAATCCCAGAATGGCCAGGGTTGGAAGGGACCTCAAGGATCATGAAGCTCCAACCCTCTGCCACATGCAGGGCTACCAACCTCCCCATTTCATACCAGCCCAGGCTGCCCAGGGCTCCATCCAGCCTGGCCTTGAACACCTCCAGGGATGGACAGGGCATCCACAGCCTCTCTGGGCAGCTGTTCCAGCACCTCACCACTCTCTCTGTCAAGAACTTCCCTTGACATCCAACCTAAATCCTTCCTCCCTCAACTTAAAACCACTTTCCCTTGTCCTGCTGTTATCTCCCCTTTCAAAGAGTTGATTCCCTAGAAGAAGAACCGGAACATGACACGAGAGAGCAACAAGTTACAGCATTTAATCCATGTTAGCATCTAAGGGATAAATCAATTTAACAACATCCAGCTTTACCTCTTCTACACGTGGATAACCTGCACCCATTTGTTCCAGTTCACTGCAGTGGGGAACACCCCCCCCAGGCGCAGGGTGCAGTCCGTGGTGGGCTCATAGTATGCTACAGAGGCCTCGCTCAGTTTGGGACTGTGCAGCTGCTCTGCTATAAGTGGCTGAGAGAAGAGGGATGCTGGGGGTGCCTTCTTCATGTGGAACCTTCTGATACAACCAAGAGCTTCCAGACCCTGCGGAGAGAAACTGCATTTCAGCTTAAGCATCTGCAAAACAAACCAATATAGGCCATGCACTGCTGTTTCACGTTCAGTGTTGTCAGGACCTATACTTCGGATTTTGAATTATATTAGGACAAAAAACCCAGTACCAACAAGGTTTCAATGGGCAGTAGCAGTGGTGGTAATCAAACTCCCAGATGTGGAAGGAAAAAAAAAAAGAACCTCAAAATTTCTCACCATCTATTTATGTTAAGGATGTATGCCTTCAAGTGGGTTTTTTCCTAAACAAAATAATCTTAAGTTCAGGGGCTGAAGCAGCCTGAGGTCACAGTGCTGCTTATTCACATACCTGCAGGATCTCCAGGACAGCAACGGGCTGCAGTGTCCCTGTGTAATGCTGCAGCAGCATGCTTTCTGTTATCCCTGGCTTTGTCATGATGTGATACAGCACAGCTTCCATCATTCCTTTACACACAGGTTTGTTCAGGTTCCCATCCACAATCCTCCACGGTCTCCCAATGAAGCAGACATTCTCACAGGCCCTGCAAAAGACGGTTTAAAATCAGCTCTGCCAGCTGCTAGATCCAACCATGCACCTGATGTACCCCATGTCCCTCACAGCCACATGCCTCTTAAATACCTCCAGGGCTTTGGGCTGCTGCCCTGAGCCTTGTTTCACCTCTTCATCTGCACTAGCCCTAATATCCTCCAGAAGTTGCCTAAGACTTAACTTCAATCTGCAACGTGCAGCAACAGTGCTCAGACAGGAAACAATTCCTTATTTGTAGCATTCTGGAGGGAAAGGATTGCCCTGCATGGCAATCCACACTTCTCATACTGCTGAGATTCTCTGAGGCCTTTCCTGGGCACATGGAAGAGGGGACCTGCTGACACCTCACTTGTGAAATACAGTTAATGTCATTCCTCTGGTACTGCAGCTGGTTGTGGTATCAGTGTGTATATGAACACATGAGCAACTTTAACAAGAGCAATGGGGGAAAATGGGGTTCATCTTCCATGATCTCTGCCTATGGGAACGTACAACTGAGTTCACCAAAGCACTGGCTTCAGAAATTTCTCTGGCAATGGGGAGCATTCAGTCCCACTGCAGACATCTCTGTTACTCACCCATCTGCAGCTGCCTGGGACAGACCTGGCACAGAACTGCCTGGAAAGAAAAGAACATGCAGTTTTGAAGTTAATTAGCCCAAACTCTTTGGTGGATGTTAACTAACAGGTGGCTAAACTGTGAAAGGCAACAACTTGTGCTAGAAAATAACAGAACCAAGCTGTTGTTCTGGGTTGCATGGGGAGTTCCAAGATTCCACTCAGTCTTCACCCATCTCCAGCACAGCCCTTCTTCCCACACTGTTCTCAAAACCACATCTGGCTGCTCCAGCCACGCTTTTGGTGGTTCTGTTCCCAAATCATAGCAAGGAGTTTTATTTCTAGAAGCCTCGTTGCATGACAGAACAGCAGACAGTTCTGTGTTCCAAAGAACAAAGTTCCACAGAGGCTGCAGTGCAGGGGCTCCGCCAGCAGCGCTCACACAGGTCCTCAGCCGAGTCCCACAGGCAGTCACAGTGAGGCTGAGATGTCTGAGTAACTGCAGACTCAGGGCTTGAGAATGCAAACTCGAGATTTCAGCAGGATTTGGTTTCAAAATGAACGCTGCCTCTGCAACTTCCATGATCCTAATGGGTTTTAATTACACAATTACTTAACATTGGTACTTCTACTGCATCCAGAGGCCGACAGCTTTGGCTTAAGCATGTGTGAAACCTCCTGGGCATCACCAGTAATGCTGGTAAGAACTCTGTGCTTGTTAAGGGCTACGTTTTTATCCCCTCTATGTCACAGACAGGCAGAAGTTAAATCCTCAATAGTAGTTCTCAACATGAGACTGTTAAAGTTTATGCCACTTAGGCAGCCCTGAGGTGCTGTCCTGCAGGAAGGCTCTGACCAACACCCGACTCCAACTGATTCACACGGCAGACTGCAGCTGTAAATGCAGGGTAAGGGCAGCCTGTGGCCAAATGTCACACTGTGTGATTCAGTCTGAAATGAGAGCTGACAGAAATGAAACTAGAAGAAAATCCCCAACATCCTACTCAGTGTAAATCCTGGCGAGGATTATTAGCCGTTAAAAAAGAAAATTGGCAGCACAAAGGATGGGAAAATGAAGTCAGATTGGGTCACAAATTAGGCTATTAATCTTCTCACTGGCAGGTGCTGCATTCTGGTGAGTGGTTTAATGACTTTACGGCTTTTAGTCATGGGCATTCTAGTTAAAGCACAAGTTGTGCTGTGTTTTCTTGATTTAAAGATGTCAAGCCTTTGGACTGAAGCCAGAGATGGGAAAATTCATCTCAATATGTCTTTGGAGAATATTCAAAGACATGGAAATGGGTTTTTAAGGAAAGCACATTCCTGGACTAGTCCCAAACATTCCAGGAATAGGCACAGGAAGGAAACTTAGATGTATCTGAAACTTCCAATACCCTCCAGACCAATTAGTGTAAGGCTATGATGTCTGTGCGAAACAGAAACCTCCCTCAGTGCTCAGCTTCATGAAGGATCTAGTAAGTGCTTATAAAATACCACCTGGTTGGGTGGTGGTGATGAGGCAGGTACTGTTCCTCGGATGTAGAGCACTCCTACGTACCTTTAGAGACCTCTGGGTTCTCCTGCAATTGGGAAACATCATCATGCTGCTCTGTGGCAGAGTGTTCAAGGCCAAGGACATGCTTGTTGAGCTCAGGGCTGAGATCATCATTCCCTCCTTCAAGCTGTTTGTCCTCAGAACGTGGCATACCTGGATCCCTGGGCACATCCACACTGACAGTGTCTGAAGGGCCTTCAGCTGTATGTTCTGTCTGCTCTCCCAGGGACCCTGCTTCCCCATCCGGGATGGATTCCTTCATTGTAACAGGATCAGTAATATCTGCATCCAAGTTACTCTCATTTGCACTTAGCAAACCGCTCTGCAAACCCTGGCAGAGTTGGTCACCATCTTGAAGGCCATCATTTTGAGTCCTGCATCTCTTCCTTGGCGGTTCTCCATCACTGGGATGGTTTGTGTCTTCTCCCAGCTGCTCCTCCTCTCCTGAACATTCCTCTCCCTTCTTTGCTGCTGCCAGCAGGCAGTCCTGCTGCACCTCTGAGAGGGCTGTGTCAGCACACTGCTGACCAGAATCTTCGGGTTTATTCATTGGACACACTGAATGCAATAGCCACGGCTTGGCAAACACGATTGCAACCAGTCTTATGCTATTGCCTCCTACTTCTAAAACCTGCTGCATTTCAATCAGGTCCTATGGAAAACGAAACAAGAATTATCTCAGGAAGTTACACTGGAAAAATGTCAGTATAACCAAGTACTGTGGAACTGCCATCTTTAACTAGCAGCAAAGAAAGACAAATGGCTTAGTGGGATTTCAGTTTTATGCTCCGTTGTGTCCCTTAAGCTGTTCTGAAATTACAGCCCAAAACATTTTTGTTCAGCTTAAATTAATTTAAAATGTAACTGGGAAAGAGTTCTTTCCCCTCCAAAGGTGAATGTTGGTACCTCTGGGCTTCTGAAAAAGTTAATTCTTATCTGTGACTAAGTGTTGCTTTAATTTTTGGCCTTCCTAATTATGAGGCAAGACTGCTATCAGATTATTGCTACGTTAACTCTTGCCTAACAGGAATAGCTTTGTTCACTTTATATTAGCAAATACAACACGCAGCCTAAGAGACCGTTCTGTTCAAGGGGAATACCAGACATGGAGACATTAATGTAAGTCTGCTAAACCACCTGAATGTACTGCTGCAGGTTCCTGGTGCGTGCAGGTTCCTCCTCTTCATAGCTGCAGAACTGTTTGCCCAGCTCAGCTTTGCAAACCCCAAAGTGGGAAGCAGCCTCTATTGCATTACGGACCTCCAGCACAGCAGCTACATCTCTGGGATTGTAGCCATAGCGTTCTGTGCACTCACGAAGAAACTGATCAACGTTATAATTCTCTTCTTGGATTTTTATCAGCCTGGTAAAAGTTTTGGGAAGGGAGGAGACTCCCACAGCCATGTTGTCAAGCGGAGAAGAAACTGAAAAATCAAACGACAAACAAATGGTTAAGCAGAGATGCACTGTTACCATGCAACACACTATGGAAAGATAAATATTCAGACACAGATCAGAGGTGCTCTGGACCGTTCTGATTAAAAACAGAGCTCAGCTTTCCATGTTCGTTACTGCAGCTTCCTTCCTCCTCACATATTTGTGGCTGACAAGGCCTGCAGAAGCAGGCTTTAATGGAGTTTATCCAGCTGTTTTAATGAGCTTACTCGCTTATCAAAGTGAAGTATCACTGAAAGGCAGTGTAACCTGCTGGTATTCCCTGACACTGGGCCAGCTGAGCTTTAAGTTAATGAGGGAATCATCTTTTTTGAATGAACAGCCTAGGGAAAGGAAAGGCTATGGAAAACCTTACTGGAAAATCTGAAGCAGCTGATCTATGGCAAAGCTGTTGGCCAAATGTGAGATAGCCTCCAAATTCACAATGCCTCCGTACATCCACTAAGCATAATGAGCATCTTTGTGTCTGGGGACAGGTCCACCACTGCACCAAAACTGCCCCCCATCCTGAATATTATACAGAGTATTCAGAAGCTGAACCTAAGACCTTTCATTCTGCCCTGGATAATTAGAGGTCAGTTTTGGCAGTGTTCCTATCTACTCTCTGCCCTTTTACCTGCAGGCTGCCCTTACATCATGCACTGACAGGCATTTATGTGACAGCTGCACTTCTTTCACAGCCAAGGAAAAATGAGAACAACTGTAACGAGCTGTTAGCTCAGCAGACCTGGAGCCATGCATAACAGAGATAGGAGAAATAATTTCTATTTTATCTCTATCACAAACATAACAGGAAAGGACAGGGACAGCTCTATCCCACTATAGAGCCCAACTACTAAAGTCTTTCCTGGATGCATTTGCATTACAGCACAAAGGAAGATGATCTTCAAGAAGGAATGGTGTTGATACACTGCAAATATTCAAGCTTTAAATATTTATCAAAATGTTCAATCTCTGGCCTTTCAGCCACAGTAATTAAACACCACTATTTCAGGCACTTTGAGAGACAAATCAATGTGAATTTCTGTTCAAGGAAGCCCTGGATGGTTTTTTTTTTCCCTCTTTACACAGGTGAAAGCCTGGGTGTAACATGGGATAGTATTTTAAGTTACACTGCAGGGACTGGCAAGCTTCCTGGAGGAGGAAAAACAGAGCAGAGGACAAAAGAGGTTTTGTTCAAATCAGAAAACACGTGAACCAAGGGACCATCTGTCCTGCTCCAACACATCTGTGCACATCAGGCCAGACAGAAACCAACCTGGAGAGCTGAGTCTTCCTGGGAGTGGAGTACAGCGCAGCTTCACCTTCACCTGGCAGGAGTTGACCACGATGTTGTCACTGGGACTCAGATTGCGTGTGCTGACAATTCCAGGGGCATAGTAGCCTCTCATCAGTAAGTAATTGGTATGAGATGCTTGACGAGCTTTTACTTCGATCCTCCGTTTGCCTCCAGAGCTGTCATCTAAGTCGTCGTCCTCCTCCTCCTCCTCCTCAAGTCCGTCTTTTCCCAAACTATGGCAAACAGAGGCATTGTTTGGTATTCTTTCCCCCCTCAAAATAAAACAGTGACTCATTACGCTGAGCAAAGCCAGAACATGTGCTGTTCTGCATCCCAGCAGTTAGTCACCAGCAGCTGCAGTATGCACAGCACTGAGAGCAAGCAATGAGAGAAAGCAAAATGCAGCAAAGGTCTGCAGAAAAGAAAATGCTTTCTTCTTTTAAGCATCTTCAAAGGAACCCAAAATAGCTTACAGTGCTGAATCTCTCTGGTTCAGAGGCTTCACCATGAGGGAACACCTGTCAGAGCACAAAGGCTGAGGCCATAAAGGTCTCACGCAGGATGGACATGAGATGTGACTGTCACATCCAGCAGGACTTATTTTTAATGGAAAAAAAGGAGAAAACATTGCAGAATAAACACTTCAGATACTTGGGAAAAAAAAAGAAAAATTAACTGCAGATGATAGATTTCCCAACAACAAATTTAGTCACATCAACACTACCAAATTCCAGGACAGGAAAAGAGCCACTGTGGGTATAGGTAAAGCAGGTAAGGCTCTGAACAACCTGATGCAACTCTGAGGTTGTCATTGGTTTAAGCAGGTTATGCCAGAGACAACGAAAGTATCCTTCCAACCTTCTGTAAGATGACTTATAACTGTTAGTATCTTCTCTTGAAACACATTTTGGAACAAGGCTACAGCCACTGGTCATCTTAGGATGCATGAGCAGGCACACCTGCATACCACAGTGTTATGAGCACAGACCTACCAGCCACAGCATGGCACTTGTTTCTTGATCTACAGTTCAGTGCAGAGGAAAGGAATGAGAAGAACACAGACCTGGGTAGCACACAAGAGGTGCTGCTGACAGAACCAAGGCTGCTCATCTTAAAGAGCAGCAGGTTATGGGAGGAGGACTGTGATAAACATCTTCAAAGAGGTAAAAAGCTGCTCTAAAGAGAAAGGGAACAATTTCCCATGTATACTGGCAATTTAATAGGAAGCAACAGATTCAGCACAGCAAGAGATCTTAGTTGCACTCTGACAAAACACGTGATTGTAAGGATAACTATTCACAGGATTGGACTGCCTATGGAAGGAAATTGATTTTAGTGGTATTCATTAATGCAGGTTTAAAAAAACACAAATAAATCAAAGAAGGAGCCACACACAGAACAAATATCACAGAGCCAAGTTTCATGGATAAAACTGAAACCTTGTTGCTGCTAAATCTTTGTCAGCCCTTGAAATGGGAGGTTCCAATGTTGATGAAAATACTGAAATGGCACACACTGCTCTCATTACTGCGTTAGCTCTGATGGCAGGGAAGTGCCTGGCAATTTAAATGTCACACAGGTGAAGGCAAATGTAGTCCAGAGCTGTAATGATGGGCACTAAGTACAGCACCACTAAGTCTATGGAAAGGTCCCTCAGAAATAGAAATCTAAGCAGTATCACAGTGAAACACGCCATGACACAAAGCAGAAAGCAGTAATGGTCCCCGATTTCATTCAAGTTATCCCCAATCCTAATCTGCTAATAAAAGCAAGTGTTTACCTTTTTATCACTTCATTTTCCACCATAGTGCTGTCCACCACAACTATCTGCTCTGGGATTCTCACATTCACAGAGACAAGTCCCAGGGAGAACAAGGAAAGCATTGCCACGCAGTGACCACCAGGTCCTTCCATAGGAAACGTAATCATGCCTTCTGATTCTTTGCTTTCTTGATCTTTAAACAAGAAGCTATCTGGCTGGTCGGATTTTCCTGTATCTTTGAGCTTCTGGAGGAACTGAAAGGACTCTGTACAAATGGTACTGGGGAACCGCCAGGTGAAAACTCTGGGAGGAAAGAAACAACCCAAAATCAGAACACAAATCTGTCATCTCTTCAACTTCAGGTCAGGTTCTTCACTGCACACACTTCCCATGCGTTCTCTCTCCCATGCCAGTTCTTCCATGCGCTGACGCAGATGCACGAGCTGACACCCACCTGTAGTAACTCTGGGACAGCTGGTAGGACATGGCTACGAAAGGCAGAGCCCGGCTCTTCTTTGGGCCCAGCGTATGGTTCACACGGCGCCGGTTGACCAGGCTTCTCTTCTGGCACTCCAGGAAGGCCTTCACAAGGATGTCATCCCGGTACTCGCGGTACAAACGAAACGTCTGCAGAAACACCAATGTGCGAGGCAGCGTTAGCTCTGAATCCACAGCTGGGTCTCCTTACTTGAGGTTCATATTAACTGACTGAACACAGAGCTGTAAATGACACACACAAATTCATTCAACTCATCAGTTATTTCTCTTATTGGCTTCCAGGCTTTCCGCAGCAGATACCAATTAGAATAACTAAATTCTAGAGAACACTTGGAAGTCAAAATGTGATCAGTCTCCCACTAAGGAGAGATAGGAAAAATACTAATTTGCACCATGTCTGGATAGATTCTTCCCATTGTTTTATCGGGCACCATGCTTCCATGAACTTAACTTCTCAGGCTCCCCTCTTGTGTGCTGCTAAGATACTGAACTCCTTCTGGACTTCTAACTTTATTCTTTGAAATGCTTCACAGAATCACAGAATCACAGAATCACCTGGGTTGGAAGGGACCCCAAGGATCATGTAGTTCCAACCCCCCTGCCTGGCAGGGCCACCAAACATACACATTCAGATCAGGTTGCCCAGGACCCCGTCCAACCTGGCCTTGAACACGTCCAAGGACGGGGCATCCACAACCTCCCTGGGCAGCCCGTTCCAGGGCCTAACCACTCTCCTAGTAAAGAACTTCCCCCTAACATCCAACCTAAATCTTCCCTCCTTCAACTTGGATCCATTTCCCCTAGTCCTGCTGTTGTCAGCCCTTTTGAAGAGTTTACTCCCCTCCTGGGTGTAGGTTCCCTTCAGGTATTGATAGGCTGCAATGAGGTCACCCCGCAGCCTTCTTCAGTGATAGATGATGCATTTTGGTGGCCCTTGGTGCTGGAGGAGAGGCTGACCAACAGCTGTCAGCTGGACACTGGGTCTGTCTTTGTGGTATCTCCTCCAGAGCATAATTCCAGCTGCTCAGGTGGGCACTAAATTGTGACTGGAATGCATATGAAGTTCATTTCATACAGCTTTCAACCTCACATCTTGCAATCTCATCCTCTGAATGAAAGCAACATACTGAAAAGCTGCACAGAATATATAATTTCTTAAAAGCAGAAGAGAGAATTTCACAGAAAGGGTACAAATCAAAGTTTCTGGGTTTCTTGTCTCCCATTTGAAAAAGGTGTGTATCAAGTTAAGGGGAAGCTCTTTTGGTCTGTATGACCAGCAAAGACTGGTCTAGATTTTGTACCTGAAACGACTGGCAAGATTTCATCTGGTTATCTGAGAGTGCCAAAGTGCTCTGTATAAGGTTCTGTAGCACTAGGAAATGAATATCATAGACACTGAAAGAAAAAAGCAAGAGAAAGAACAGTGGTTTTAATCATGATGATTTTTGTGCACGAGGTGCTACTGTTACATCAGCACAACAGGTAAACTGAATCACCTGCTCCTTTGAAATAGATGCCTCAAGGTCTGAGATCACTCCAGCTGAGAATTATGAATGTAAAAGAGCCTATTATATCTCCCTCAACCTTCCACCCTGAATTTCTGGACCAGTCCAAATATCAAAGTTCTCTTTGATAGCATCTCTTCTTAAGGTATAAAAAACTGCTGTCAAAATGGTAACATGACCAGAATTATGGATTACTGTCTAGTTTCAGTTTGGAATATTCAAATGGTAAACATTTATGAGACAAGTATCTCAGGTTTTCAGTGCTGGCTTTGTAAAACACCCCACACACCAGAATCCTAACCCTAGGAGACAGCCTAGGTACCACTGAGAGCTACCTGCAACTACTTCTTCCCCCTCCCATGACTCTTTTATCAAGCAGATCCTACTCAAGTCTTATGCTATGCTTCCAAGAAGTCACATAATTCTCTGATAAGGCTTACACAACTCTCTTTCTTGCCAACACAGGTAACAAACAGCACCTCAGAGATCAGAGAACGGAGCTACTCATGTAGAAAAAGTCTTTTGGGTATAAAATTCTAATTGTTGAGGGCAGGTATAAACACTTCAGTATTTCAATCTCAGTTTTCCTCCTCTGTGCCCAGTGCTTCTGTTTAGGAACAGATACTGCTTTTTAACAGAGGATCTGCATTTGGCTCTGGGAAAAAAAAAATCAGTATTGACCTGTACTGAAAAACACCTCCCTCATGTTCTACAGCTTTCTGCAGAGAGCGTTCTCAGAACTACAGATAATTCTTAAAATACTTCATGCAATGTCAATGCAGTAGAATGATGATACAGGAAATGCAATGGCAAAGGGATCAGCACAACAGGAGGGTTCCACAAAGGACAAGTGCTCTGAAAATCTAGGATAGCAGTGAAATCACCACAAGGTAGAGAACTCCAACCACAGATTCTCCCCCAGTAGCAGTCAGCCCTTAAATGAGGTCTAAAAGAGATGCAGCCAGGCTCCACCCCTTCAGTCTCACAGCTGAATTGACTTTACTTGTGCTCCCAGGTCCTTTCCCAGATGCTCAATCAGTGGTTCAAACCACACACTTTGCAATGTTCTAACTACTTTCTAAGATCTGGGAAGGACTGTAAGTGAAATAAATTTCTTTTGAAGGGCAAAGAAGATTTTGGAGATAAAAATCTGAAAATCTTAATTTCCTAATGGGGAAATTTTAAGGAGGTCATTCCTGCTGTCAGCTCATTCAATCATCAAATCCATGCTAGAAATCCCTGCAGCCTTGCAAGCGTACTTTTCTTCTAAAAAAGTTTTACATTGGAAAAACAACAAACCAACCTTAAACAGCTGAAAGACAAAGTGAATTAGAAGACTACAGATATGCCTTTGTAGTAGAAATGCTAAGTCATGTCCTGAAGCAGTGATGGAGCACCTGGGGGGAAGGCAGGGCCAACCCAGGGGAGCTCAGGTGCATGCAGTGCACTGAGTAACCAGAAGGGGTTGAGCCAGGAGCCACCCCTTCCCAGACCTCATTTAAAGGCTGGCAGTGGAGGTGGGAGGTTTCTCACTAGAGATCTCTGTGTACAGGAGACCCTTCAAAGATAAGTAGATTTTCTTTTTTTGCTTTGGTATCCATAGCTACTGTACTGGGGCTTGTTCTCATTTACTGCAGCCTAGACTTGTGCTACCCTGCTATTGTTGCTGTACTTTCCATCATGTTATAGCATTACACTCTTTCATAGATCTGAGGGCTTGGAGTCATAGTGGGGGAAAAAAAAGGTATTGCTGTTCCTTACCTGCTAAGACTGTCTTCTTTTGTGGTTTGGTTTGTGTCTTCTCCAATTGCCATAACTCGAAATCTAATCAAGGGAAAAAAAAGTACTGTAGCAGAAGTAGCGTGAAGCAATGTACCTCGTGCTGATCTCTATTATAAGATCTTTATTTTATATCAACTGTGAAATGCAGAAGTTGACCATTGGTCACTGTAACAATTCTGCTCCAGGAGCTCTCACTGTGTTAGGGAAAAAAACCACACACAGCAGACACTGCAGAATTGTACACACTTGGTATTTTACTGAGATTGTGGCCTTGCAGTTATGATCTACAGCACTTCTGTAACATATGAGGTTAAGAGAGGGTATCAATAATGCATGTGTGTGCTCTGAACTGCCCACGCTGTCTGCCCATGTAGAGTCAACACCACTGTCACTAAAATACCTGGCAAAGAGCTCTTGCAAAGTATCAGGAATCTCCAACTTGGGGTTTCCCAGAGTTGAACTGAATTTTGCTTTCAGTCTTTCCACAAACTGCTTGAACTCTGCTGCACAAACCTTTAAAAGCAAGAGGAAAAACGTTACCAATCCCCATTTCTCAGGGCAGGGAAAGGTGCTCTACTTCTGAAGTGCTCATAGAAGAATGCAGTAGAAATAGCAAGTGTTGAATTATCAAGTCAGAGAAACAGTCCAACAGACAATAGTACGTAACAGCTTTTCAACTTGAAGTTGAGACTGATTTAAGCCCATTAGAAGCTCAAAACTTTTAACTAATCAAATCAAGCATCATAAATTGTGCCTACAATCCTGCATTTACCCATACATGCAGAGACAGTATTTCAGCAGGCAATTGGATTAAAAATATTATGTTCCTAAGCAAAAATGTTGTTTTCTTCAGGTAAAAAGGAGGCAGAGAGGATTAAAAAAATAATCAGTGCACATGGATGCTCAGTTGTGGGTACTGAGAAACAAACACACTGAAAAAATGTGGGTTTTGGTGCCTTGTTGATGTGTCTTTGGAAGGCTGTCCGTGTCCATCTCACTGCAAAAACAGCCATGATGCTGCACTTCTACAATGATGCTGTTTTTAAACATAGTAAAGAGTACAAGGGAGAGATAAGGAAGCAAATCACAGTAATTGAAACAGGGCAAGTACTCAGTAACACAAGCTACTTCAGCACTCTGTGACCTTTCAGATTGTTTCCCTCCTACCTGTGGTTCTTCGTAGTTATTTTCCCTATTCATGAATTCATCAATGAGGGCTTTATCTTGGTAAACCTCAGCAAGGCAAACTCTGCAGTAGATAAAATTGAAGGTGTCACTGGTTGAAGCTTTCTCAATTTGTTACTGCTCAGAGAAAATAACTTCAGTTGAAAAACACAATGAATGGAAATATTCTGCCTAACTTGTCAGCATCCCATCATCAATGCAATCAAACCAAGTGCTCATTTTGTTACTTCATTACTTACATGGAAGTGTAAGAGAGCCACCTCTCACTAGTCTTTCATATCCCTACACCTCCAGTAAGAGCTACCTGACAATCACATTGATAACCCAAATCAGATTCAACTAGTTCTGCACGCATCTGTCTGGCTGAAGATTAGCAGGCAGTAGAACTACATGCTGTTTGATATGTTTCACATATCAATGTTTCACTTTTTTTTCCTAGCTTGGAAAAAAAAGCAGCGACAAACACTTCTAAGCACCTATCAAGACACAAAATCTGTGATTTCCTTTCATGGTTTTGTGGAATTTCTACCTTAAGAACAAAGGTGCAATTGCAATGGATCAAGCCAAATTTTCATTTCAGACAGTGTCCTCTTGTAACAGACACCAATGGGACAAAATGGAAAGATGGATGAAGAGGTGGTGCACAGAGTAACACCCTGACACTTCTGTCAAGGAGTTCTAAACTCAGCTGTGTTGCATTGAAAACCACCACAGCTTGGAAACTGCTGGCTGTGGTTTTTATGTGGTGGACCCAGTTCTTATGTTGGTTAAGTAATTGTTCTCCCTCCCCTTAATAGCACAAATATATTACATTATTTGATGGCTCTTTCATATCTCCCCTTAGTTCTCTTTTTCAGCCACATGAATAAGTTCATTCAGCCAATCTTTTTATACAATCCATTTCTATCTGATTGTGCCTTTCACTTAGCTCTGATTTTTCAATTTTATGGCATCGTTCTTGGAAGTTATGGGAGAGGGAATAGTAAGTAGAGCACCAGCTGAGATGAGAGGTGTGCAGGACTCTGGAGATGCAGTTGCACGATAGATTCATTTATAGCCACATGCTATTTCCTGTACTGTTCTTTATGCCTTTGATAAACCCTTCCCAGTGAAAGGACAGGTTTGATAGCACTCTGCATGCAGAAAATTAGGAGTTTATATTCCCATGAAACAAGACATAGACATGGGGGAAACGTGGCCCTTAATTTCAGGAGAATTTAGCTTATACTGAGAATGTAGACAGAAACCTCCTTACTTGTAGTTAAGATAGGTCTGGGGATTTCTGACAATGTAACGAGCCCTTCTTCCAACAGAGTGGGAAGTTTTATCGAGGGACTCCTCAAAACTGGCATGCATGATATCCCGAACTACTTGCCATGGAACAAAGGGCCCTTTTACCTACAAAGAACGAAAACACTGAGAGTTAAACCTCAGCTTTTATGGACACAAGTGATGGTTGTGAACCAGAAGGTTTCCAAGCACCAAAGAAATGTGTTCAGTACACAGACATACAACAGAGGTGCTGGTGAATACCTTTGCATTTAGCACATGACTGGCAATTCGGCACAGCATGAGTAAGACGTCCTCCTGCACAGTCCAGGTGACCCGCAGACGTGTCATTCTCTGCAGGGCACTCTGGTCAGCTTCATCGTGGTAACGCAGCCTTTTGCTTTTTTCTACAGGTTTTTCTTCTAACAAATCAAGAAAAAGATAACTCAGCACTGCATATTTCAGTGAATTCAAACTTCCACCACGGGCAATCACAGAATGGCTTGTGTTGAAAAGGACTTTAAAGACCATCTAGTTGCAGCCCCCTGCTGTGGGTAGGGCTGCCAACCACCAGACCAGGCTGCCCAGAGTCACATCCAGCCTAGCCTTGAATGCCTTCAATATAAAAGCTATGTGCAGCTCCAAGGACAGAAGCCAAAACTAGAGAATTACTGGGCTAAACATGCCCTCACTGCTTAGATAGAAAATCAGCTTCAATCTTGGGATAAATGGGCTAAAGAATTCCACAGAACTTGACTGGTATATGCATGGTAAATGGTTATAATGTGCAAATTGTACAACAAGCAGGTGCTTTGAGCAGAACAACAATTTTCTTTCCCCAGATCTCATTTTATTTTAATTTACACTGAATTTTTCTTAGGACTAGGTGCTGCTTCAGAGTAGGAAATAGAATAACTTGCCTTCAAAAGATATCTGAGGAATAAAAAAGGTGCAAACAATGGTTCTTGTCACTATAAGCACAATACAGCACGAATTTTCAAGTTGTAGGAGGAAAAGGTGCTCATTATGACAAGGATGAAAACGGAAAGCAACAGCTGGGCTTTCAGTTCTCACCAATAACTTGAATCACAGAATGGCCAGGGTTGGAAGGAACCTCGAGGATCATGAATCTCCAACCCCCTGCCACATGCAGGGCCACCAACCTCCCCATTCAATACCAGCCCAGGCTGCCCAGGGCCCCATCCAACCTTGAACACCTCCAGGGATGGATGGGGCATCCACAGCCTCTCTGGGCAGCTGTTCCAGCACCTCGCCACTCTCTCTGTAAAGAATTTCCCTCTGACATCCCAGCCAATTCAGATGATAAGAGCTTTCTCTACTGTTGCTGTCTTTTTTTTATTTATCTCAACCTCATTAAGATTAAAGTAAGATAGAATGTCTGATAGGAAGAAATTTTCTTAACTACAATCTTTGTTTTGTTTTTTTTTCCTTTTGTACTGCTTTGTCAGCCTTGGTTCTGTCATTCAAAAGTGAAAAACTGATTGTATCAGGGTAGCTTATTGTGAGATACAACCTCTGAAACAAGGAGCAGTCTAGCTATGCACAGACATGCAATGGATTAAATGATGTTTATCTGTCTGGATGTGAATTCCTAAGAGGACGATGAGGATTATAGGACTAGGAACAATTCCAAAGTTGAGATTGTAAGAATGAAAACTCAGATCAGGAAGAACTACACAGCAACAGTCGAGGAAGTGAATGCATTAATACCTTGTCCAGAAATGAGAAAACAAGCCTGTAGGTAGCAAACAGATTACCTGAAGATTCTTAATGGTATGATGCTCTAAGCCAGCTGTCTGACATGTTATTAAATTGCAATAAGTTCATCTGCCTGAGGCACAATTAGAATTTCTTTAGCATTTATAGAAGCACAATCAGGATTCACACACATGTTAACAGCTCAAGCAAGCTTCTGGACCTTTTCTCTACAAGTGGCAAACCAGAGAGCTGGCCTGTAAATTTCCATTTTGCACACTGTCACCTCACCTTTACTAAAGGGAACCACATTAAGCAGAGGCATCAAAAAGAATGCTTCCTCTTGGTGGTATGTGCTGGTTACTTACCTTTCTTCTTCTTCTTTGTTGTCTTTCCTGTATCTTTCTTAAGCCTCTTCCTCTTTTGGTTCTTTCCACCTCTCACTCGTTTGTTTCGATCCTGCGTAGCTTCCTGACTTATTTCAATACATTCCTTTTTCTGGACAACAGACTCAGGTCCTACCTTTGGTTCTCCCAAAATGTTAATTTTATTACCTAAGATGACACGTGATTGAGGTAATGAATCTTTATAGCAATTACATTCTGCAATACTAAGGTATAAAAAGCAAGTGCCAGTTTCTCTGTATTTAAAGACAGAAGCTCTTTCCAACGTGCCCTTTTCATTCAACATGGTATTTCAGCCTACTTCTCAGCAGCTTACATTGAATAAAATCCCACTTAAATACGGAATTATCAAGTTATTAAGTCTCCAGCACAATGAAAAAGCACAAGGGAACTGAACTGAGCTTTTATATTCAACCTGAAGCATTTTTTCCTACTTAACTTAGATATAAGGCTACACAATTTTAACAGTACGTTTTCTTTTTGAGTCCCTCTGGACGATCTGCAAACTGCACATTACAAAAGACAAAATACTGTTCCTGATATTCAGTAACAGAAAAGGAAATTATTTTCTTATTGATTATAATGCCCCAGGAGCAACCTAGGTTACTGCAAGGAGATGGAAATAACCCATGCAATCGATATGGAGTGTGACAAAGTCACTGAGTCAGTACATTACAGCCCCACCAGCATCACCACCTTACCTCCAGTACTGAGTGGAAGAGGGTGTTTGGTCAGGAAGGTTTGGAGTCTTACTGTCAGTCTGTTCTCAGAAACTGTATTTTCCTAGAACAATACATCTTTTAAAAAGTTGATATGCAAAAGGAGTGCAGCAGTGTTATCATCACCATAAATAATTCCTTTGAGCAGTATAAGTAAGTTTTCAGGATAAACCACAGAAAGATCTATGGCTACGATGAAGAATTCATTTGTCCTCTTACTACCACATGTTTGAATGGCTCTAGTTTTATTCTAAGATGACCACTTGATTATGAAGGTTTGAATTTCAGTAAATCACTTGCTGTAATTATTAGGGAGCTTAAAGTCTTTACGAGGAAGTAGTGGCACGCAGTAGGTCTTTGAAACTTTTCACTACATGAAGTTGTGGATACTGAAGATCTAAACATGTCCAAAAATCAATTGCACAAGCTAATGCTGGATGAAAAGTCCATGAAATCAGAAAGGCCTCAAGCCCCACTTGCAGTATTCCAGCACTGTCTGCTCAGAACATCAATTTAGGGAGATCATACTATAGATATCCCTTCCTCCTACATCCTTTCCAATCAAACTTTTATTGGCAGCCATCAGAGACAGGACATTAGCCAGAGCTGTGATGGCCATTTGTATGGGCTGGGCTTTCCAGTATTATTTTATTATGGACTGAAAACAATCCTGCAGAGGACCTGGGAGCACTGGTGGATGAAAACATGCCATAAACTGGCAATGTGTGCTCGTGGCCCAGAATGCAACATTTTGCAATCAGTGTCTCAATCCTTAAGTGAACAAAAATCTGCAACAATCACTGAAGTATGAGATGGTACCTTCTTAGTTT
This sequence comes from Lagopus leucura, assembly GCF_019238085.1. NCBI lineage: Eukaryota > Metazoa > Chordata > Aves > Galliformes > Phasianidae > Lagopus > Lagopus leucura. The sequence continues at coordinate 11,819,549 of NW_024962257.1, read as the reverse complement.
TATTGATGATGTAGCTTGTCCAGATCCAGTTGCGTTTTAAATGCCCGTAAAAGCTGGAATCCAGACCTGCAGCTCCTAGCCCATCCCCAGGGATAGTTCCATCATCAACCACTTCTCGGCTGCCTCTAAGAGACAGAGTAACAAAACAGTGATTATTTGGTAAAAGCAGCTGAGAAAGCATTCCCCAAGTCATGTGTGTGCAGAGCTCACCTCTTACCTTCCCTCTGGTTTGGAAAGAAGGGGACAAAAAGCTACCTCCCTCTTTTAACTCTCTTCCAGAAGTAGAGTAACAGTAAGGCTTTTCATTAAGCATTCATGCCTGATATTTAATGTTTAAAAACGATACTTGAATCACTTTCATTACAGTTAACTAAGTTCCAATGGTCACATCATACGTAATTGTTATCATTCTTAGCACAGAAATACTGACAACACCTGCTCAGATGAGAAACTCTCTCAGGACACAAAAGGCTACTATGAAAATATGGATTCAGTCAAGCTTTTTGTTCATGAAAACGTTACGCCATTCATCAGATCCAAAATGTGGTGTTGCAGCTACTTCCAGTCAAAACCAAGATATCCCATTGCAAGAGATTTGTTACCATGTAACATGCTGAAAAGTGGGCTGGTAACGTAAAAACAAGGAACTTGTCCATCAAATGGTAATGAGTGACACAAGCATGAAGCAGACATACGTGGTGTATTCCAACATTGCACATTTCCGTTCCAGATTGTGTTTATCCACTGCTGACTGCTGCTCCATTGCTAGTGCAGCCTCCTCCTCCTGAGGATTGCTTCTCTTTGAACGAGGGCAGCGGACAACTCCTACACAACACACAAATGGTTTGGACTATCAGGATGAGGAGTTAGGCTTCAATCTAACTTTAATCTGCTTTGCTATGGCAAAGTACTGCTCTGACTGATGGCCCAAACTACACTCATGTCTGAACTGCTTCTCAGTAACACCTGCCACCTCCTTGCAGTCCATGGTGCCCCAGCTAACTCTGAGAACAAAGCACTAAACTAACTCAGTGTCAGCAGGAGCAGAATCTCATCCCTCTATTATGTTTATGTTACACCTGCTGTAGCTGTATGTCCTATTGAAAAAGGACCAAACACGAAAACAAACTGAAAAAGCAAGGCGTAAAACTCCCTTTGCTTCCCAGCTCACTCAGGCTGTTTGCTTGAAGGTTAGGAACACATTATACTCAAGAGAAAATTCTGTTTGAACTGTGGAGGATTATGGCTACTGTTTTCAAAAAGGGTTTTTTCTTTTTACAGCTGGACTGAAATCTAACAGGGCTGTTATCACATTTATTACTTGCAATATAACTGCAATAATTTTTCCTCTAACGTTGCTCTGAAAATATTACGTGTAGAGTTTGTAGTTCTCAACTTTCACAGAGTTAAAAGGACAGAACTCCAAGTTCCAGCTTTTTTTGGTGCAGCAGGGGAGCAGCCATGAGAGCAAAACACTGGCAATTACAGAACAGAGCCTGCATTAAGTTTAAGGAAAAATAGAGCAATCGTGGTATAAACAGAATAAACAGCAAAGGTGGTAAGAAGGCACAGTAATATCATACCCAATGGTGTGTTAAGGCAGACACACTGCAGATCAAACCAGAAGTTCTCCACGTCCTGCATGGTGTTGAGGACATACAAACGTCTCTCAAACGGGCGGCTGCTCTGAGCCAAGTTATAGTGGGGGTCACAGATTGTGGTGTCAACAATCACAGCGTTTCTCTTCATATACACAAACACCTGGTAAATACAGTGTGTTTCAGGCTGATGGAGATCAATGAAATAGCATACCTTACAGAACACAGCGTTTAATACAGTATAGGAATTAGGAATGAACCAGAATTATCTCAGCCTTTGCTGTTTCGAGCCAATACTCCAATACTGTTTAAAGACACCAACGTCCACTGTATTGCATTCTATTTCCAAACCTCCCTTACTAATGATCCAGGAATTTCTCTTGCAGTCTTAGAATGATTTCTTTTCCCCCTTGTGCATGGGACTATTCCAGGTTTCCACAAAGAGTGACTACTTCCCACAGCCTCTCATTTGGAGGCGTATTTACCTATCTTATAAAATGTACATAGGGACTGCCTCTGCCTTTGCATGTGCTCTTTATTTACAAAAAGGATGCTCACGAATGTTCTTATTTTATTATGATAAAGGACTTTATTCTGTGTGTCAGGCATCCAACACCTTAATGAACAAGAATGTGGCACGCTCATTTCTCATAAAATGCTGCCAGTCTGCAAACTGCCAAGCCATTATTTACTGCAACTTTCAGCATTATACATCTGAACAGTATCTTTCCAAAGAAAGTCAAAACAGCCAGAGAAGAAGCAACCTAAAATACGTTGAACTGAAGGTCTGCATGTATGTCTGAAACGTCAGTAGGTATCTACAGTCCCCCAAATCTCGTTCCATTGAGCCAATATCATTAATGGTTAAATTTTCAGAAGATTACCTGATCTTTCTCTTGAAACTTCTCTGTTGGGCCGAACTGTATCAGCCCCATATAACACAACCGTTGGAGGTTTTCTACCACTGAAAAGATGTACCTCCTGCAGCAACATTAGAAGCATTGCAATTAGCATTCATGAAGACAGAAACGATACCAGAAAACATGCAATTTTCAGACAGCAACCTCAACTTTCAGGAGAGCAGCTGCTTTTCTGAAACACCAGGTTTTGGAGTTTCTGAAGCCCTATTTTCTCTGAGTTGTCAGTTCACAGAAAACTTGGAAAGCAGAAAGGTTACAGTTACAGGCCTTAGCTGAAGACAAGTTGATGCTATCCAACACCATTCACTCCCAGGTGACATGCCTGCAGATTTGGAAACATTGCACAAGTCTCCCACCATCCAAATCCATGCCTTTGGCCATGATTTCCTCAGGAAACTGATGTTTGCAACCTTAATGATTCTGTGTGATTCTGATTTTGTGTTAACAAATATGCATTGAAACTAACAGCGCTATTAATTCCATGTACCTAAATGAGTTTCCTTTAATGCTGCTTCCCCTTTACATCTGCCACCTCACCTCTATTTCTGAGCCTTCTAGATGAGGAATGGCAAACAATGGCAGACATGCCAGTCAGAGCACATGAGCAGAAACTGAATGCTACCTACGAGAGGCATGAGCTAAGTAATGTGGCACCTTTTAAAAGATTTATGAAGGACAGCATCGTTTAGACTCTATTAAATTTTGAATTTCACAGCAGTGAGGAGTGTGTTTTGAACAGAAATAACATCCTGCTGATGAGTTATGAAGGACAGTGCCTCCCAGTTCTCAAACACTGCCTGACAGCATGCATGAATGCCATTTATTAGTTTCTTATTACCTTCCATTTGGGAGAGAAAAATAGTTTGGCACGCTACCCTTAGAAGATTGATGATCCTTGTCTTGGGTAACAAAGTTCTCTTTGACACAAACAGGAAATAACTGAGAAAACTGTCAACCACTTGTTTCCTCCCTAGAGGCATTTTCTTTGACTCCCCTGCTCACCTTTTGTAGAGAAGCTGCTGTCGGACTGACCTGGGCAGAAATCTGATCAGTGTGTGCTTTTTTACTGGATCATTCAAAAAGTCTTCCAGACCATCAACCTAAAATTATTTGTTAGTTAATCAAAATACGAAATATAATTGCATTTTAAAGTATCAAGCTTTGATATCATCAGAGCTGTTGATTCAAATATTGTTTACACAAAGGTTACTGCTTTTGTGAAATGGTTAAACGTGATCCATGCGAGTCTATCAGATGGGAGATTCAGGTCACAGAAAGCTCTCTGTAAAATACAAGTTTCAGAATGTGCAGTGTTACACAGCTATCCGTATTTCTCACACAGCTGTTTGAACAGCTAGCTTTTTTGGAAAAGAGACTATCAAGAATTAAAATCTCTACTTTCCACTGCCTAGTTTTGTTCAACAGCCAAGACAATACCTGTTACTGCTCATAGGAACAGCTGAATTGTCAGACTTGAAATGAAACCAATTATGAAAGAACAAAACAATAAAGCACTATACCTTGTAGCTCACTTGCACTATCTGAACAAAGAGTGAGAGAGGCAAGCAGAGAAGAATGTCACTGACAAGAGCCCATCCAAATCCAAACTCTCTGTGAACGGGCAGAGGAGGGACGTAGCGCATCCATGATGTGTCATCCACATACACTGGGAACGAGACAACTGGCTTAGATTCAGATAGCATGAACACAATTCTTACTGCAATTGGAACTGGAAATTTCATTGGTAGAAATCTTTTGGCAGTTCATTGTTTAGTTATCTGAAAATTACCTACTTCATGGATTTTTTCATCCTTTTTTGAAGTGGACTTCTATATTTTTCAGTGTTGGGAAGGACTCTTGAAAAGCATATTTAAGCCTATTAACAGTAAGTCTGCTCTTGTTTCTTTGCTTACAGACACTTTAGAGGATGCCTGAAAGCTGCTAGTACAATAAGTTCCCAATATAATCTGTTCCAATGCTTAACTATCCTGTAATTATATTAAAAACCTAAATATCCCATCCAATTCTTATTCTTCTCTAGTAGTATGAGGAACAGTTTATCAACCAACTCCAATACCTGTTTTCCCTTTAGAAGGCATGCATCCTGTATGACAATTTCTTTTTATACGAGAAACAAAAGGTGGCAACATACTGTACATTAGTATAAGCACAAATTATGCAACTGTGGCCTCAGTGTGGACCTAATAAAACAAAATCTAAACCATGTCTCCAAATTAAGACAATTTGGAATTCAAAACCTGCAAGTTAGAAATAGCAAACCTTCCAGCTTGTTGTCATCCATAATTTAAGCCTATTTTATTTTGTTATGTAAGTCATTAAGAAATAAAGTAGAGCTCTTGCATGATATCCTTTTCAACTTGAGAACAAGTCATTAATCTCTCTCAGTACTTTTCCCAAGCGATTGTGTCCCTACCTTCATGTGTTGCCACTGAAATCATACTGCCAAATGGTTATGGAAATACTACACTGAACCTTGACAAAGCCACAAGGTAGGCCACTTCTTACCTGTTTGATTAGACAATTCTACTTCTGAGTCCTGTGCAGCAATTTCAGGATTTGTCCCAGTCTTCATGATTTGTACGATTCCATCTGCCTGGGCTTCATTCACACTCGGCCTTTGTTTGCTGCCTTTTTTCTTACCATCACCATTTCTTTTTCGGTCTGTTCCATTTAAAGGATGTCCATAAATTAAGTACCAGAGGAACATGTGGACTATTCTTAAACGGGGCATTTTGGGAAGAAAGCCAAGAAAACGCCCGAGTCCTGGAACTGGGAGGAAAGATCAAGTACCAGAAGAATTAAAAAGTGAATTAAAACAGGAGAAATAGCTATCCCTGCAAAACTGATGTGAGGAAAACTGGAAGGCAACAGGGGAAATCAAAGGCATCTCTACAAGAGAAAGAAAAAACCCAACCACTTCTATCTTAGGAGAGCCCAACATCTGAATCGGATTAATAACAAATAGAAAAGCGAAAGATGGGAGCAAACAAAGTTTGCTGTACCTGTAACAGGGTGATAGTTCTTTAGTTGTGTTATGCCCATTTTTTCATCGGTTTTCTCTGCACGACTATTATTTTCATCTTTACATGAGCTCTCTTGTGCATCTCCTGACTCAGGAAATGCCTCTTGCCCCAGGTTTTCTTCCTCACCGTGGTCCTGGGATGATGGTGTCTGGGGAACTTTAACCCTGCATTAAAACCATACAGCACTTTGTTAAAACTTAGGTAAGATATGATTGTCTGCTTCAGTTGGAGAGAGATGGCATCACTGCAGCTGGTAATTAAAAGAAATGCAAGTTTCTTTGCAAAAGGAAGGTCTTGAACACTTACACTGGATAAGAGCACTTTGATAGAAAAAGAGGTCCTTTTATGGGCTTATTTGAAAAGATAAACTGGGTGGTGTAATTTAACATGCACAACACTCTGCTCTCTTGATATGAAATTTCTTTTTTTATTTTAATCTTTTCAGACAAAAGGTAAAGGTGATTTTCATTTGAGAATGCATCGACAGATCCTAAATAATGGACTGGAATATCGATGTAGAGAATTAGCCTCCTTACGAGGCTACCCAGTTGGAGTGGAAATGCTAAGTCATGGCTTGAAGCAGTGATTGAGCACCTGGTGGGAAGGCAGGGCCAAGGGAGCTCAGGTGCATTGAGTGCTCTGATTGATCAGAAGGGCTGGAGCCAGGATCCACGCCTTCCCAGCCCTCATTTAAGGGTTGGCAGTGGAGGTGCTGGTCTCTCGCTGGAGATCTCTGCATACCTGAGGCCTTGCAAAGGTAATTTTCTTCTTTTGTTTCTGCATCTATGGGTATATTCTGTATTTGGACTTATTCTCATTTGGAGCAGCCTATGACTTTGCCACTCTGCCACTACTGCTGTTTTCCATCACATCATAGCATTAGAGTCATATTCCTTCTTTTATGCTTTGTGTCCAAAGTCATGAATATTTTCTACTCTCTGCCTAAATCCCAAATGAAACAGAGTGGGAATTTCTTCCTCACTGATCTCTACATTTCCCATACTTCTCTGTCTGTTGTTGCAGCGAGCTCTAAGTTTCCTCTAAATACTGCACCAAGATTATAGGCCTAACTTAAGTCCCAAATCCACTATTAACCATACAGTTAAGAAGCTTAGTGTTGCCCATAGGAAAGCCCCGTCCTCTGTGAAGGGCAAAATTCTGTGCATGATAGCATGCCAACCAAGTCTCTCTAAAATGTAAGCAAAATGAGAATGGAGAAGCCAAGAACCTGAAGCTAGGACAAGAGATTAGTGTTTAGTTCCTCTTCTTGCCTTTGTCTTTGGGTGATACTCAGCACCTTGCTTCGTCTCTGTGCTTTCATTTCTCTATTATTAAAGAGAAAGCTAATAGTTCTTTTGCTTAATTTGTATTTATTCCCTCTTTATGTTTTTGGAAGCACCAGTTGTAATAAGCCAGTTTCTCCTAAAACCATACAAGCCATCAGTGAAACTTGCCTGCTTGCTGTGCTTGAATTGGAGATCCGGAAACGCACCTGCTCAATGGCACTTCTTACAAGTGGGTCACTAGGACTCACTGAAGGATGAACAACAAACTCTACCTGTTCAAAGAAGAAAACAAGAGATATTTATGGACATGTTAGCTTTTCTATGTTTCAACTCAGAAGCTTGCTTAAAGTTTCTCATATATTCTTTGTTGTCAAAATGAGATTAAATATAATTGTGCTGTAACCTGACAGTGCAAGGAGAGAAGCAACAGAACCACTCAGAAGGGAAATGCAGGGACACTGATCTAGGGACTCATCATGATCCACTGCAGTACAATAATTGAAAGTAACCAATAATCTGGTTTTCACAATAGTTTAGTTCGGGACTAAGCTGCCCAAAAGGGCAGCTCACTTCTTGTTTCTTCTACAAGAAGTAAAGTTCTCCTTGTATATCAGACAAAAAGGCCCAAAATGGAAAATAAAAAAGTTATGAGAAAAGCTGCTTCTGTCACCAGGATTTAAGCAGTCACCTTTTTACTAATACCATCCTGAATGACTGTGGTACGATAGATTCGGAGGAGTCCTTCTTGTGAAAGCTTCTGTACCAACCGGATGATGGATTTCTTACAGCATTTAGTGGAGACACCTTCTTGCTTCTCTTGATCCATGACCATTTTCTGAAGCCTACAAGATACAAAAAATGCAGCACTTTAAGCTGAGAAATACTACAAACTGCCTAGGCAGTTTGCTAGAACTCAGCCTTAATCTGTATTTTCTCTGTTATTAAGCTTATCCTTTTAGATGAACAATGCTATTCTATGCCAGGCTGGATGTGGCTCTGGGCAGCCTGGTCTGGTGGTTGGCAACCCTGCACATAGCAGGGGGGTTGAAATAAGATGATCATTGTGGTCCTTTTCAACCCAGGCCATTCTATGATTCTTATGACAATGCTGTTCTTATGTGAGCCCAGGCACTGGCATACTATGAAAGGAGAAAAAGCTGTTAATCTCTAGAATAGTTCCAATTGATCTCAATACAGATTCCTGTTCTATTTATGTGACATACAGCATTTAAAATTTTGCTTGTTTAATGATCTGCAAAGCAGATCCCCTATATTCTTCCCCTATATTCAGCACTCGTGAGGCCGCACCTCGAGTACTGTGTCCAGTTTTGGGCCCCTCACTGCAAGGAAGATATTGAGGCCCTGGAATGTGTTCAAAGAAGGGCAACAAAGCTGGTGAGGGGTCTGGAACACAGGCCATATGAGGAGAGGCTGAAGGAGCTGGGAATGTTCAGCCTGGAGAAGAGGAGGCTCAGGGGAGACCTTATTGCTCTCTATAACTTCCTGAAGGGAGGTTGTAGTGAGCTGGGGGTCGGCCTCTTCTCTCGTGTCATTAGTGATAGGACCAGGGGGAATGGTTTCAAGCTACGGCAGGGGAGATTCAGGCTGGACATGAGGAAGTATTACTTTTCAGAAAGGGTGGTCAGGCACTGGAATGGACTGCCCAGGGAGGTGGTGGAGTCACCGACCCTGGGGGTGTTCAAGGAAAGGCTGGATGTTGTGTTGAGGGACATGGTTTAGTAGGAGCTATTGGGCATAGGTGAATGGTTGGACTGGATAAGCTTTTAGGTCTTTTCCAACCTTGGTGATTCTATGATTCTATGAAAGCACTATTATTGCTTCTAAACAGCTGCCTAATTTTTAAGGTTCGGTTTAATTCTAACCTTCCCCCCTTCCCCGTTGCAGTGTCTGCACCCTTACTGTATATTTCACTATTAGGCAGCAGAAAAGCCAACAAGAGAAACGGCACACGGGACTGTTTGTGCTACCACAGCCCAGCAGGCCCCAAGCACGCTGCTCTCCATCGCTCACGTGAACAAGCTTTCAATCAGCCGCAGGTTTCGCACAGCTTCCACGATGAGATTTCGGCGCTTCAGCAGCCTGTATGTTTCACGAGATCGCTCAGCTGCTGCAGCCCTGGAACGCTTTTCCTTCTTCTGGTCACACATCTTCTAGTGCACAGCATGGGCACAAAAATATTTCACATAAGCTATTAAATGTCCTTAGTCTAATGTTGTTTCATCATATAGTAGCATCTCAGCCATTTGGGGTTTTGAGGGATTTATTTGAGATTGGATTTATTTTAAAGAAGTCAGTTGGGGGATTATCTTTTATTTCCCCTTCACAAGTATGGAGCTAAAGCAGAAAATAAGACTTCCATGCACTTAGATTCACTTTGTCTGCCTATTCTGAGCCAAGCTAATTTGAAAGTTTTGGCCTAGAGAGCTGGTAATTGCACTGACGTAGTGCTGAGTCAAAGCCAACATATCCTGTCCCTCAAAAAGGTTTCTTGTCTCATGCTCTTGCTCAGCTGTAAGGCTGTACAGCATCTATGCTGAAGCTCACGTGTTCCTCCTTTAGAGGAGACAAACCAGATAATCTGTGCTACCTGTGTGCACCAGCAGACAATAGGCAATAAGACACATTAAGTCAAATGGGGAATCTGTAGAAACCCATGGAACTAACCCAGAATGGTATTTGAGACATCTCCCTATCTGCTGGAGTAGTTTTCTTTCATAATTAACTATAACGCAAGGAAGATACAAATATGCTTTAAAATGAAATTTTAAAAGATAATAAGGAATCCTATATACTAATTAAAAATAACCTATAGCTGCTAGTCTTGTGAACATGCAGGACTTTGCTTAGACAGCCATACTAAAAGGAGAACATTAAGACCTGTGATCTTACCTTAGGATCTTCAAGTCTGACCTCCTCAATCACAGCCACATCTCCATCTTCATCAGTGATAGGAGGACAAGTAGAAAGACTGGACTCCTGCTTTACAGTTTCCAGAGTAGAACTCTCCCCTGAAAAGTTGTCTGGGGCTTCATCAGGTTCTTCAAGAATTGGAGGGGAAGGCAGCTTCTTCCCTACGGACTTCACAGCTGCTGGCTTCGAGCCTGGTTTAAAAGCAGTCTTGTTATGCTGTCAGTTTCCTCTAAATGTTCAGCTCTCTATAAAAGGCCTTCCCCATTCACATGGGTAACTGTACTTAAAAAACATTCTGCAACATTTTTCATATGCTATTCTACTCTGCTGAAAGCTGTGGTTTGACTGTGAATGACTGCAATTCAGTGTACAAAGCTGTACAAAAGTTGTTTCTTTTTTTTAAAAAGTGAACTCTGAAAGTGTGGTCTTCAAATAATCCTCTCCACATAGGGGAGGCCACAAGGGGCCAGATCAGCTTATCTAGAAAGCACTGTCTGAAGAAAGAAGAGTCACAGAGATGCTCAAGTTCTGCCAGAAACCTGAGGGGACCTCTCTGGCCCCAGAGCAGATTTAGTATTGCTCCAGGAACATGCAAAGAGGTAAAATAAGCCACCACATCCTCTTTAAAACATGACCCTAAAAGGCTGGCAGTTTCGCATTAGGATATTCCAAATAACTCAAGAAAAAGATGAAGCAATTAGCTTAGGAAGACATTTTCTTTTTAGAATAAGCTTAGGTGAGTAAGGTTGTGGGTCAAATCATCCCAAGATAAGATCTCAGACAAGAAATCAGTATTAGCCCACGTATAGTCATATTACTGGAAAGCTGTGTGAAAGACATTAGTGCACATATTGATGCAGACTCTAGAACTCGATTCCATACTTATTCAACTGAAAAACAAACAAAACATTGCTAAAGGGGAAATATTCTTTTTAAATGTTTAACTAAAAAAGGAAGTTAATTTGCTGGTCTGTCAGTTTCTGTTCTTTTTTCTGCACCTAAGATAGCTGCACATCCAATGGAAAGAAATGATACATTTTAATGAGAGTCATTTCTTCTGAGGAAGAAATGAAACGTTTCAAGAAACACGAAATCTGTTTAAATCCCTTCTGAAGTCTTCAGAGACTTCAAAAGCTAAAGCTCCACCAAGATGGTTCTCTGATGGGCACAGGCTGAGTTAGCATCAGGTACTTTGAAAAACAGATTCCGTGACAGAAGCCTTGTCAGCTCATCAGGGAACATCCAAGGCAAATATAAAATTTACCCAAGGTCAATGCTTCTGTGAGCAGCCTAAGCCAACCTGGCTGCTAGCAAGCATGATCTCTGCAGTGTGCTCAGTCTTAGGATACAAAACTGTGTGGCTTTCTCGTAGCCATTTGGAAATTTGCCTGACCCTCTTCAGAATCATTTCAGCTCTTACACCAGCTGAAAAATAACTGAGTATCCAAAGAGCGAAGACCGTGAGCCCATTTCATTGCAGGGAGAAATATACAAGGATAAGGAGAAGCAGTTTTATTTTCCCAGTGATTGGTGATAACCTAAATGTTGTCACGCAGACAGCAGAGGACATTTCAACTCTGAGAATCTCCAGAGATCACCACAACAATAGTATTATAAAATATCATCAGTTTGAGGGGAAAAAAAACTGCAAAAAAGCACAGAAATACTCAAATAAATATATGGCCAAAAACCTTAATGGAAGCTAATAGCTTTTTCTTTTTTCTTTTTTAATAGAATGATCCTTAAGAAAAATGCAGGGCTCTTTGCAAATCTCAAAATCACAACCTACCTTTAGCTGGTGGCGACTGATGAACAGCATCTTGGGAGCTTGATTTCAACAGAGAAGCTGAATTGGCCTTCTGACCTTTTCCTCTCTTCTTGCCATACTTCACTTCCTCTTCGTTATCAGACTCTGAGACCAAAGTGTCTTCTTCTCCAGGGAAAGCATCTTCCAGCGGTGGGGAATCTTCTGGCACTAGAGCCAAAGTAACTGTAGCTAACTGCTCACTCCTCGCCTTCTCTCTCTCAAACTGACGGTTCAAATCGCTCTCCTCTGCAAAAATGTATGAAATATACTTGGTTGTCCTTTGCCGACCTTCATCTTCCATAAAACCCTATGAAAAAAGTTGGAATGTTATTTCACTACCTTATTTCTCCATTTTTGCAGTCTCTTCTCCAGCATCGGTAGTGGAAATTTCTTCTAGCTGCTCTCCCTTCATATAAAAACATGTCATTTTTAGTACTTTTTTTTTCTAAATAACAAAAACGTTGACTAACCTTAGCATATAGAAAAGAGAAGAAACACTGTTCGAAAAACACATTTATATTATCTGTGTATTAGAATGAAATGTCTAAAATATGTGGGACACATAAAATTCTAGGGGAGAATAAACTTTACGTAATTAGCACAGAAATCTTTTCAGAAAGTCATTCTGCAATGTAGAAGTTGATAGAATGAATCATTCTTAGGTAGATCTGCTGCTATTGTACCACACCAGGTGCTTTAAAGCATCTGGAAACCCAAGTGAGCCATCAGTGAGGGAAGATTTCTCTGCAGTTTGTTTAGAAAGTGTGCTTACACATTCCTATGATTTACATTGTTCATTTGTCTTTTATTCTACAGAACTTCTTAGTAAATGACAAGATCTTAGCAAACAATTCTCTGCCGAAGGAAGATGGCAATTATCCTCCCTTTGTGGAAAGGAGTGGGTGTTTGCATGCAGGAATTTGTTCATCTGTAAGTCATAGCCCTGATGAAATGAGAAAATATTGAAATATTTGGCAATAAGGAGTTTAATTACCACAATCTCTATATATAGAGGAAGGGTATGTTTTGTTCAGATTTTTTTTACAGAATTAATGCTGTTTTAATATGTAAGTAGACTGATGACTTTAAATGTATAGAGGATCTCTGACAAAATCCTACAGTACAGACCAGGAAAGCAGCCAATCTTGCAAAACAGAAGTTGCCTCATAGTCAAAAATGAACCAAAATGGCTATTTAGAGTGAGACATTTATGCTCACCTCCAAAACATATTCCAGAAAATACAGGTTCCCAAATACCAGTAGGTTACCAGGGATTACAGTAAGTGTGCTTTAGTGGTCGAGGCCCATTTGTCTGCCTTGCCACTTTTTGGAGCCTAAATCTGCCCCATGGTGCTGGGAACTCTGGAGTACTGTGAAGCTGCATCTGGTACAATCCCATCCATTAGTGTAGATCACCAGAACGTGCTCTCAGTATAGACAGCAAGCAGGATGCAAGATGCATTTCCTACTTCCTCCTTCAGTTCAAATTTCAACTGAACGCTTTTTGATCACTTCTGCTTGTATCTTTTCCTGAACTGAAGTCAGCATCTTCTCAATCTTACCAGAATTATTTCCATGCCAGTTCTTAAATCCTGGCTGTTTCTAATGTTTGAGATGTAATATGTTGTAACATTTCACCACGGTGACCACAGTTAAATTTTCAGTTTCAGTAAGTATTGAAATTATTTTATCTTAACCTTACTTTGACAACTTTGTACCTCTCCAGAAGACGACAGAGCATCCTTGATTCCAGCTTCCCCACATTCATAGCCAGACGAAGTTCTGCCTGAGAAATACCTTTGGTTCCTCTACTTTCAACTGTTTCAGACAAAAGAAAAAACAGAAAATACCTCGCAGAGATTCCTGGCCCAATTGCATACGCATACATCCGTATATATGCTCGCATTTGTTCTCTTTAACTATTACTAAGGCAAACTCATCTTAAAAGCTACCTGATTTTGAAACAAACATCAGAACATAATCCTTAACAGTCACTGCTAGCAACTATGTAATTTTCAGAGGCATGCACAAAATACAGGCAAACACTGTCATAAAATGCAATGCAGCATCCCAGTAGAAGGAGATTCAAAATTAGTTTCACATTAAAAGCAAGAGCAATGTAGGAGGAAAATATTTTTCTCTGCTACACAGACAACTGAGATACAAAGAAATGATATGACTGCCCCACCACCTACAGGAAGCCTACAGCTCCAGTCTGATCAGAACATGAAGTTCTTTTCCATACAAAAAATAAGCACGTTGATGCACAGAAAGCATCAAACATCAAATTAAAGAAAAAACAAACAAAACAACATCTTTCTTTCTTCATACTCTATAAGGAGTATGAAGGCAGTGGGAAAAATCTTCAGCATGTCTTCCCAGTGATACTTTAAGAGCCTTAGCACACAATACTGTAATTTAGCTTAATATGAAGTTAAGAACCCTTTGGTACTCCAGAATTAAGCAAATCAAGGGAACAGTTCTGTTAGTCCTTGTAAAAGTAACAGATAAACTGTACTGCACACACAAACATTCCACTCCATCACCTACTTAGCTCATAAGCCTGGGTGAGCATATCCCTTTCACAAACAATATCCACGGGCTGAACAACTTTTGTGATCTCTTCGTCGTCATCATCATGATAATCTTCCATTTTCTTCCGAAATTCTTTTAGTAACTTAAGGCAACGGACCATGACATCAGTACCTGTGGGCACGTGGGGAAGAAAAGACCAAAGGCAACTGCTTATTTCTAGGAAAATGTTTGCAACAGCTTTTCCCTATATATGAACCTGTCAAAACACTGACTAGAAGCATTCCTGACGTGCTCCAAACGTTCGTGGCTATGGTAACCTTAGGACTCCCTGGTGCAGTGACTTGTGAGAGCAATGAAGAACACTGCAATAATGGGAAAACTCTGAACGGTAAAACCAAATCAGTGCAGTGTGTTTCTGGATGTACTGAGCCTCAGAATGACATCTTCAGAATATAGATCTGACTGCGAGATCCCTCACCATGTGCAAGTCCTCTTCTTCCCTCCCTCCCTACAGATTCCTACCACGTTTTTGCCTTCTATAGATGCAAACTACATAATGACAAATATGCATGCAGTACAGAAGGAAGTTATTTACCAAACACCCAGCATACTGAAGAAAAGGATCAAATAGAACAGTCCTACTTCCCCATCAGGATCTTAGAGCATAACCAAACTGTACAGCTGTTTTGTACAGTTCCAACATCGCTATGAAAAGAATAAACACGGTGTACTATGAATACACACAATGAAAACAGACATAAAACCTCAGGTTGTGGTATTTGAGGACAGGACACACTGCTGCCATGAGCCAGAAGACAAATATACGATTCAGTTAACGTGTTTAGGTAACTCTTCATCTGCTTATCCTTTTGGGATATCACAAAAGTGGGGACATGACTTCAGCACAGTGTCAGCAGTTCCCTGATACAAAGATGATCCACCAAAGTCACTTAGCTGCTGCTGAAGCATTCAAGAGATCAATGTTTAAGGTAAACTAGAACTGTGTCACTGTGCAATGCCAGCTGATCAGGTGCAGCGCTTCAGTAGCTATGGCAGAAGCAGCCAGTTCATCCTGCAGCAGTGGGTGGGAATATCTACAACCATCTTGACTCCTCTGTCCTGCTGTTATAAGTGCAGAGTGAAAAGCTTTAGCTGAAATTATTGAGCTTACAATGAATGAATTCTGTTTTATGCTTATATATGATGACTTACTGAAGCCTAGCTGACACCAAGTTAATCCACAGTAACTTAAACACGTGACTGAACTCCAGGCCAGATGATCCCATTGATCCCATTCTTTTTCCTCATCTGAATTCCTCCCCTGCCAGATATTGCTTAAGATAGAAATAAAGCTCTGACATTTTGGTGGGGCTGTAGGCACTGCTATCTCATCCTGTTTCTACAGTCCATTAATTTCCACTTGAAAACAAAAACAACAAGAAAAAAACCCACATTTTTTTCTTTTACTTCAGCTCCTGCTGCTTGATAACATGCTTCCCATAGCAGATGCTTCATTTCTATCTGCTTTCCTGTATATCTCCAGAGATTAAAGTATCCTGAACTCTTACGAAAATCAGGTACTATTAATTAATCCTAGTTTATTATCTAGTGTTTTTTAAGGCTTTTTTGTGGATTTTCAGCTTTTACATCCATAAGATGGAATTATCATTCAAGTTAAAGATTCACCAGGTGGCATTTTTCATGGTGAAATGTTAAGAAGTAAACGCAGCTGCTGTTGTGCCAATCTGTAACAACACAAAATGTCTTCTGCCTTGTGTGCTGCCACACTTATAAATGGATATGTATCTTCTTTCCTTAAGTAAATACTCTGGAAGTCAGATGTTTAATTAACAATTATAAAGTCTATCTCTTTATAGTAGTTCTGGTCTGCCAACTTTTCTTTGCAGATGTACTGAGCTCATTAGAGCATTGCTGACACAATTTAATACAAGAGCATATACACAAATACAACATGGTACAATGCACTCCAAGAGAGTGTCAGAAAGAATCTATTATTTTTTTTTTACAGTGGCAATACAAAGTGAAGGCTCTGGGGAGACCTTATTGTGGCCTTCCAATACTTGAAGGGAGTGTATAAATAGGGGGGGGAATGGCTGTTTAGGTGGTTTAGGTGAGATATGAGGAGGAAGTTTTTCACTCAGAGGGTGGTGAGGCACTGGCACAGGTTGCCCAAGGAGGCTGTGGATGCCCCATCCCTGGAGGCATTCAAGGCCAGGCTGGATGTGGCTCTGGGCAGCCTGGGCTGCTGGTTGGTGACCTGCACACAGCAGGGGGTTGGAATTGGATGAGCATTGTGCTCCTTTTCAACCCAGGCCATTCTGTGATTCTATGATAAACTGTATAACCAAAAGTAAAAGGTCATACAATCCATCTGTGCTGAGATGCTTCCTTAAACCAGAAATACATTAAGTACAATATATACTTGGCCAAAGTATGATGACAATTTTTCCATGTATCTTATTGAGCATCTTTTGAGTATCTCCACTGTGTTCCTGAAACCCTGAACTACTTGATTTCTGGTATATAAAATCTGTGATATTCTTACACCATGAAGATGGACCTTTATATTTTGTGACAACTGATCTTTTCAGGCCAAAGCTGACCCTATCAGAGCTTCCTCAAGCATTTTCGTATTTATTCAATGCAATATGGGAGGTTTCTCTCTGACCTTTGCTAGATGTGGCATCTGCTTTTGGATATTGCTTCTTCTTTGTTTATAACTCAGTTTCCCTTCACAGAACATTCCTTTATCCAGACTTCAAAGAGTTGCAGGAATTTTCCTTATAAAGAGCCTAAATCCACTTCCATGTAATTGACACATTTGTCCTCTCAGTGTTGTTACATTTTTTTGTTGATTCTTATCCCTCTTCCTTTATGATCACTCCTGGATGGGAACTGCCACGTCACAGCCTGAACTGCTGATAGAGCACCTGGAGAAAAAACCTGGTCAGCCCTGGGAGCACAGGTGAAGATAATTCAACTGTGAGACTGGAAAGGGTAGAGCCTGGCTGCACCTCTTTTCAACTTCATTTAAAGGCTGCCACTATGAAAAAGACCTTTCTGTGTTGTTTTCTCTGTGAACCTAGATCCTTGGAGAAAGGTGAGCAATCCTTTCCCTTTATTTCTAATATCTACCCATTGTGCTGGTCTCTCTGTCATTACACCTCTCTAGTCAGAAGGGTTGTTTCATTTGTGTTGTTTGGTTTTGTATTCCAACTATTCTGTTCCTCCTGCTCTCAAAGCAGTTCACTGCATTTCTTAACGTGCTCATCTGAGAAACTTTCTTTGCGATTAAGTACTTAAATGTACTTTAATTTAAGGTTTGAACCCTCTACAGAGATAGGTATTGATATAATTATACCACAGGAAAGCAAAATATGGTTCAGTTACCTTTCTTTGTCTTGTAAGGCCCTCCATTGGGTTGTATTTCTTGCAGTGGGATGGATATTACCTTGGCTAGGCCAGCATTCATCATATATTGATAGAGACGTTTGAAAGTTCTCTCACAGAGACCCTAATGCACAAAGAAATGATAAAATGCAATGCAGGACAGAACTCTGAATTTCAGGAATTCCACAGAAATACCTGTTGATCTTCACAATGAAAACAAAACAAGAACAAACCAACAAGACTAAGAATTTCTCTAATTTTATAGCCTTTGCCATCACCAGCCTCTATACACTTGGTGAATAGCATCAAAGACATTCATCATATTGTCTGTTTTGAAACAATATTTTGTGTTAGGATAGCAAGAAAGGGTGTTAAAAGCCTATTAGTGTGTATGCGAGGCAGAGCTTGAGAGGATTCTGCACTCTGCTCAGTCCTTCCTGCCTTACGCTCAAGCAGAAGCAATCAACTCTAAAGAACTGCACAACTACATTCATTGACTGTATATACAAACAGTCTGTTACTGTGGCAAAACTTTTCTGAAGTTGCAGACAGAATAGAAATTCTTCCTTACAGCAGGCAATGACAGAAACTTGATTTAGAGCAACACAGTAGCAATAAAGAGATTTTTTTAACTCAATGAAATCTAAGATCCTACTTTTTGGTATCTCACCACAAAATACTATGCCATTTAAAAACAGAGTGCCTTTGATACGAGTCACCTATGTTCTGTATGAGACAGAATTAGAAAAAGAATAATGAAATCTCACCAATTCTTCCCTCAAGTTTCCTAATGTTTCTATCTGGTTTGGACGAGCACTTAGCATACTGGAGAGCTTCTCCATCAGAATATCATATTTACTCCTCCTAACCCAGAAAAGAAAATAGACATGTTACATACAACACTATAAGCAGAAGTTACAACATTCTGAAGTGTTAACTATTAGAGAAGGTACACTGAAGTGTTCTTATTTTTAAGTGAGAACACTTAAAATTAACAGGTGGATTAGAGCTATAATGAGAGAAAGGCAAGCGACAGGCACCAAGAATACCATTTTTCACAGTTCAAAGGGAAGTCCAGCATCTTCAAGAGGAGTCAATAAAGAAAATGGGAATAGTTGAGAGTGGGGAACTATGGTGATTTGATGACCACAGCACAAACATTCACTGTAGTAAAAGGTGACAGCCTACCCAGGACGTGCTTTAAACCTGTCAGTGGCACATACCTATCAACATGAAAGCGAGTCAGAAGCAGAAGAATTGAGTGCTGCTGAGCTCCACTTGGAAGTCTTATCACATGAGACTGCATTGTTATGAGACCATTTCTGTCCAATACTCTTCGGTGATAATGAATTTTTCCAGCATCCACTCTAAAGAAAAGAATGCAAGTTATCTAGGAGCAAAAGAAATTTGCAAATGAATTCTAATTATCCAGTATTCCAATGCCATTAATTAGATTACCCACAGTCTTAGTGATGTCTGTTGTGCTAATTTTCAATGCAGCAATCACAAAATTAGGAAGTAACAAAATTTAACATGTGAAATTGATTTACTGTACAAAGTGTTTTATATCACTTTCTCTAAAAGCTTTTGCTTTATTCAGTGACCAGGAAAAAGAGTGGCCATACAATAGGAGACCACTTGGGGATTCAGGTTCATTTTGTTGTTGTTGTTATTTCAGAATTATAGATGAGAATTGTAGGAGAATAATATGCAGTGCCTGAGGAAAGAGAACTGAACGCATTGTTGTAAATTCTAAGTCATAATAAAGAAGCCACCTACAACCAAGCTTTTTAGAATAGCTCTTAATTAGGAGTTAAAGAAAAAAAAAAAGAAAAAAACCTTTAAACATACAGCTTAATGCATCATGACCTACAATTGTGCCAGAGCAAGAAGAGGGAAATGACTTACCTCTGTATGTACAGTATTTGTAAAATTACAAGCAAAATACAGCACAACATAGCACTTTACAAAACGCTGCAGAAAGATGACTGTTATTACCCTCCTCTGAACTATATGCGAAAAAAACAAGCTTTGGAATACAATATATGAAAAACATATTCTTGGTGTCAGATGGAACGCTCAGCCATGATTTGATCCCTGTTTGTAGATACCCAACTCACAGAAGGGAATGACCTCTCAATCTCTAATCTTCCCTACAGAGAACTTACAGTATCATCTAGCTATTCTGTCCCTGAAGCAAAGAAGCTGGGCTGCTGACTGATGATTTTGGCTTTTTCCTTAAATTCTTTTCTGTTGCAGAAGCATCGGGCTTTATTAGGAGCTTAATTTTTCCTGTTCTCTACGTTGTCTTTAGTGCTCTGAGAATAGGAATCCTTCAAGCTCTGTCTACTGACCCAACAGAGAATCTCTGATTCCATGAGAGAGTATCAGGAAGTATAACAAACTCAAGGAAGAGACCAGTACTTAGAATCAAAGAATCATTAAGGTTGGAATAGACAACTAAGACCACCAAGTTCAACCCCAACCCATCCTGCCATGGATACAGCTTTCCCTGTAGAATGGCCTGGGTTGAAAAGGGCCACAATGATCATCCAGTTTCAACCCCCTGCTATGTGCAGGGTTTCCAACCAACAGACCACGCTGCCCAGAGCCACATCCAGGATTAGCCATGCTTGCTAACCATGTCCCTCAGTGCCACCACTTCCCTAGGCAGCCTATGTCAACGTTCCACCACTCCTTCTGAGAATTTTTTTTTCCTAATATCCAACCTGAACCTCACCTGGGACAGCTTAAGGCATCATCTCTTATCCTATTGCTGTTACTTGGGAGAACAGGCCTACCTCCACTTCACTACAACCTCCTTTCAGGGAACTGGAGAAAGCGATCAGGTCTTCCCTGTACCTGCTCTTCTCCAGATGGAACAATCTCATTCCCTCAGCTGCTCTCCATAAGACTTGAGCTCCAGACACCTCGCAGCTCCGTTGTCCTTCTTTGTCCCATTCCAGGGCCTCACTGTCATTCTTGTGACCAAAATTACAAAAGAGGCCCCAAGAATCAAACACTCCCATTAGTAAGGATAAGGTGCTACCAGTACAGATAAGGGCTTAAACAATACACAGGAATACAAAATTTTCTAAGCTATCAGTAGAAATTCACTCAATTTAATTTAACTTCTAGAGCAAAATATAAAATTACTTGAAAGCCCCACTGTGAAGGTCTCTCTGGAGCTCTCCTTGCCACCTGGCACGCCCCAGGCGCTCCAAGATGCAGTAGGAGAAGTCAGGAAGCTTTAAGTCAGGATCTCCTTCCCAGCCTATCAGGGCTCTGTAGCGTTGGTCCTGGGAAGCCACGATGACCAGCTTGTCTCCCCATCTAACAGAAGAAAAAGAAACAAAAGATTATTACAGAATTATAAAGGTTGGAAAGGACCTGAGGTTGTTATCAAGTCCAACTCCCTGTCAAAGCAGTTTCCCTACAATAGGCTACACAGGAGAAAGTCCAGGTAGGGTTGGGTATCTCCACAGAAGGAGACTGCCCACCTTTCTGTGCAGTTCCAGTGCTCTGTCACCCTCACAGTAACAAACTTCTTCCTCGTATTCCTCATATTACTTAAATCCACAAAAACAGAGAGATAAGTTGCATTCCCCCCAAGATCACATTCTTCATAGAATTTTTCAAAAACAAAGTTAAAAGATCACAGTTTAAAAATTAAGTTAAATATTCTTTAATGCCAGGTGTTGGGATTTCACTCACTTTTCAACAGCTTCTGTGTAGGTACAGCAAGGCTGCAAGTCCTTCCTCCTTATCTGATCGGTGATGTCCACTCTCTCTTTAAAGAACTGGCAGGAACCCTGCAGGCCATCTTTATCATCCAAAATCATGTGGACAGGGTAGATGTCATCCAACGGCAGGGGATCCCTCTTGGTTTCCAGTATCCCCGTCTCGAGGTCGATCTCCTCATACCTACAACGAGAGCGGCCAGCATGTCACCGGGCAGCTCCGGGGGGCTGCGGGGAGGGGAGCGGGGCGGGGCGGGGTTCGCTCACCGGTCGTGCAGGCGGAGCGGCGGACGCGCCCGCGGTAGCAGGTAGAAGCGGAGGTCGGGCTGGGAGCTGAGCGCGGCCCACAGCAGCTCTCTGGTGGCGGGCTCCAGAGGCAGCGGGAAGGGTGGTGTGCGGGCGGCCAGGCGCTGCCACAGCGCTCCCAGAGTGATGCCATCCAAACCCTCTAAAGCCACTTCGTCCAGCAGCGCCCACAGCGCCTCCATGCTCCGCGCCGCTCACTTCCGGCACCGCGTAGCGGTGCGCCGGAAGTGACGTCGCTTTCTGCGACGGTAACCAAGGCAACGGAGAAACAGGTCGGTGGCAGCACGGCCTGGCCTGGCGTTGCCCGTTACGCGGGCTCTGGGCGCGGTGGGGCCCAAATCCAGTACGTGGGCGGCTGGGCCCGGGCTCGGGCCCTGTTCCGCTGCCCAGCTCCGACGTTGCGCTGCCTCGGTGGAGGCGAGGGTGCGGTGTTGTAACAGAGGTACGGTGCGATTGGTAAGAGCCAAAATACGAAGTTTCAGTTTTTTCATAAGGAAGTAAACGTTTTAGCCACAAGTTTAAACGTCTCAGTGCACTGGATATTGGGAGGAAATTATTTTGAGGGTGGTGAGACACTGGAATAGTGTCTAGAGGTTGCCCCCAAGAGTTTGTGGATGCCCCCTCCTAAGT
Source organism: Lagopus leucura (assembly GCF_019238085.1). Classification (NCBI taxonomy): domain Eukaryota; kingdom Metazoa; phylum Chordata; class Aves; order Galliformes; family Phasianidae; genus Lagopus; species Lagopus leucura. The sequence continues at coordinate 11,797,341 of NW_024962257.1, read as the reverse complement.
GGTGTTCAGAGCTAGGCTGGGAGAGGCTTTGAGCAGCCTGGTCCAGAGGGAGTTGTCCCTGCCTATAGTTGGGAGGTTGGAACTAGATGATCTTAAAGGTCCCTTCCAACCCCAACCATTCTATGATATGATTGCACTCTACCACAACTTGTAGCAGCAACTCTGGAATACTCAGTAGGAAATGTTCGCATTTCCCAAAAGGCAAGGTAAAATCTTCAACGTATACATTTTTAAATGTATACAGGCTCTAAAGTGAATAAGTCTTAGATTTAACTGACCCTGTAAATGGTACCAGCACAGGAATGGCAGCAGGGAACTGTTAGGTCCCATCTTGAACTGGTGATTGAGCACCTGGTGAAGGCTGCCCATGGAGCACAGGCAGATGGTTTGCACCTGTGACCAGAAGGGGTGAACCCCAACCCACCCCCCCTTGGCTTATATAAGGCCCAGCCAGTAACAAGTGCGCTTCTCTTAGACCTCAGTTACTTTCTGAGATGTGCTGTGTCACCAAAGAGCCCTTTCACCAGTGGGGGTGAGTTCAACTCTTCTTTCTGTATATTATTGGCCTACCTTTAAACATTTTGCCTCCTGTTGCTGAGAACCTGTCAGAAGCAATTTGCTTCTTTGTGAACAGGACAAACGGTGTGGCCCTTTCAAAGGAATGTCAGTTCCTGGATTGAAAACACACTGTAGAATCTGCTTCTTCGTTCTGTTATTTTGAGAAAAGCAACTAATATATTCTCTGTTCATCCGGAAACTTGTTAAATAATTTGTTTTATACTCTGTTGAAAGAGGAGCTTCTCTCATCTTAGAGTATTCATGGCTATGGAGGGTGCTGAACCAGTAATATTCTATAGTGAATAATTTAAATACTTGACTGTGACAATTCTATATTCTTTTCAGCTTTATATTAAGGACATGGTAACTAACTTTGATGAAAAACATGATGAATATTTAATAGCACTTCAGCAGAGAAACCGGTAAGCATTGTTCCCACTCTCATTGAGTACATAATGTATGTATGGTAACTGCTGAGTCACAGCCTGAACTATTGATTGAGCACCTGGGGAAAGGACTGGGTCAGCCCTGGGAGCACAGGTGAAGCAATGCAGCTGTGTGACCAGAAGGCGTGGAGCCTGGCTGCACTTCTCTTAGACCTTATTTAAGGGCTGACTGCCACTGGGGAAGGATCTCTGGTTGGAGACCCCTCCCTGTGGAGTTCTCTCTGCTCCCCTTGCTCTTTAGGGACGTGTGAGCACTTTTCCTTTGTAACACCATTCCATTTGCTCTGGTCCCTTTGCTGTTACGCTCCTTCCACGTTAATCTTTCATGAACAGTGAACAGTGGTGAATGTTTGTTCAAAAGTTGGTTGTAATGTGAAATTTGGTTTGCTGTATTGCAACACCTGACTTGGTGTGACTTGTTTGAAATAGCTGAGGTAACTTTGAGACCTCAGAAGGAGCCTTTGTTCAGGTGTCAGGCTGTTGTGTTGTGTGATGTCTGTTATGTACTGGGAGGGAGGTGCAAGCAATACCTAAGCAGGTGAGAAATAGAACTTGTGGTTCAAACTCATGACCTAGGTTTGTTTTGTTGTTGTTTTGAGAGGAGCTCAACTATTTTAAGATTTCTAAATTTCTAACCAAAACTCTCAGAAGTTTTCAAGTAGCAAGTTTAAGCATATAGAATACCAAGTGGGGGGAAGAAAAGTGAGATGATAAGCAATCTAGTGGAAGTCTTAGAAGGGAAGCACTTGATTGAGCTTAAGTCACAGGGTGTCAGTACTCATACAGGCGTTGTTGAACATGAAGATCCTGAAAGTTATGTCCTAATTTGTTACTTGAGCAATGAAATACATTTTTCTTTTAACTCTGTCACGCTATCTTTGCATTTATTGCTAACTTTACCTGTATTTGTACTGCAGATGGTTGAGTTATTCTTTCTGCTTTAGGCTACTGAGATGTTTGAAAAGAAAGGATCCTGCACAAATCAAACTGGAGCAGTTAGAGCAGGGGTTTTCTCTGTATATGAATGGAGCAAATTCGGAGCTGAGAAACTACCACAAAAAAATCCACTCATTTGGTTGCTTCAAAAATGAGACACAGTCCTCCACTACAAACGGTGAGCTACACAAAGACAGCAGTCTGGAACTGTTTAAAGTATTTACTCATCAGAACTGTCATCTAATCATTGAAATTACTCCCTGGGCTGTGTGGCAGAGTACTTACTCAGCTGCTTGTGTGTTACAAAGCAGTCTCTGCAACTCCCTATAAGTTGGTTAGTTGATCTCTAATTCCAATGCTTAGTTTCCTCACCTTCCTGCTTTTAACTAGAAAATTAGAAATTGCCATTGTAATGCCTTTGATATGCAGCACTGGTCTCAGACTTTAAGAACTGATGGATTCCCATGTTTTCTAGTGTCCTGCAGATAAATGGCATTTGATAGAATGGATTGAATAGACTGTAGTCAAATTACAGACTTAAATTTTGTTTAAACTATCGTAGTCTTCTTTAAAAGTCAGGTAATCTTTGTTCAAATATTTGAAGTAAAGACAATTTGTCATCTGCTAGTGATTAGCTGGCTCTTCTTGGAATGTGTATTCTAGTTCCAGTTAAAGTCTTTCTGTCAAAGAGCAGAATAGTAGTAGGTGTAATTTTGCATCTGTGAAATTATGGAGAGTGAGCTTAGTGGCCTTCTAATCCATTTAGTTTAATGAAAATAAATGATTTTAGTAAATCCCAGTGTAAAGCAGTTTATCCTCATATTAATATAACCTATCTCATAGAGTATATCTTTTAAATTTGTTGCTATGTAAAGTGTCTAAGCTTTATTATTTGCTTAATGATGAAGACAAACTTAAAAATAATGTCAGAATTTCTGATTGAAGGCTTACTAATCTCAGCAATACAGAAAGCTAGCTTCATTCAGTATCCATACTCCAGTCTCTTTTGGGATTTTTTTATTTTTCCCTCTCTCCCTTTTACACTGGGAACTACTTGTTTTCATGTTGAGTTCAGATTTAGCTGTCTGTTATATGACAGATATCACACAGCATGGAGATAGGGGACGAGCTCATCACCTGTGTCCTGCCTTGGTTGTGTGTAATGGTGCAAATACTGCACGTTCTTGAATATTGGAAAAAAGAAAAGGAAATTGAGTGCTTCTGTCTGAATTAGGGAGATATGCTTTTGGGTATCTGAAGTATGTACAGACAAATACCTGATTTTTTTTTTTTTTTGTCCAAATATTGTGCTGGCAATTGTAACAGATCACTCAGGAGAGATTTACCTCTTCCCTAAGCTTAACTAAAGAATTTTTTTGTTAGCCTGTTGTCCCTTGATTCAGCTCAGGTAGAATACTGATCTTGTCAGTAGGACCTGAGGTGCTGTGGTGTTTTTTTAAAGGTATCATGGCAGCCTTTTTTCCCTTCCTCAGCTCTGCCAACTTAAAGAGATAAAGCCACTGTCTCTAAAACAAGTGTGTTCTGCTGTTTAACAGCCACCAGGTGTTCTCATCTTAAACATGAGTCGTGACAATGAAAGACACCAACAAAATCATCATCCTGTCATTTTTCTTCTTCAATTTCATTTTACCACCACAGTCCAGAACAGCTGTCTGTGATCTTTGTAGAATTCTTGCCCTAGGGTAGTATCTTAGCAATTCTGTAGTCTGTTTCATTTTCAAGCATTTCTTCTCAGTGATTGAATGTTATTTTACTGACCAAAATGATTTTTGGCTAAGGTACAGTGCTGAATTTTTTTCCCCATCTCTCATGAGAGTTATTGCATCGTTTATTACTTCTAAAGCATCCCTCTCTCCAATCAGTCTTCTCTAAAAAATTCAGAATGCATGATACTTAATAGTACAGAAGGGGCTCTTTATGCTTCCTGAAACTGCCCTTATTCATCTTTGTGTTCCCTCAAAATAATTAACAACAGTGGTTGACACACACCTTAAGCTTAGGCTTGGTAAGTGAATTGATATGATAGTGAAGCTGGTCTCCACGTACACTGTCATTGATTTGGATGTATAACCCAGGTATACTTTCACAACAAGCATGTCCTTCCAGTGAATGTCAATATAATAAAAATGATGTGGCTTAAGGGTAGTCTGGGATCTCTTCCTAATGTTTTAATGACGTACAATTAAGTTGTTGGCTGCTGGAATACACACTGTCAGTTTGCACTTCCAAATGTACTCCTGCTAGAGAATGACTACACTAACCTATTTTGTGTGTTGAAACAGGTAACAGTATTCACATGCCATCCATCTTTTGGGAAGGATGTTTTTGTACAGAATGAATGTTTGGCACAGAGGCAGGTAGCTCAGTTGCATCATCTGCTGCTTGGGAGTTGAACTACTGTTTTTAATGACTTAGAAAAATGTAGTCATGGGAATCCACCACAAAAAAGAAAAGTTGCCTGACTCTGAGGTGGTATGAGTGTTACCATGTCCCTTTTCTTCCAGGCACTTATACCATACATCATTGACCTTCTGGGCAGTTGCCGAGAAAAGATGAATTGCTTAGGAATGAAAACTAAACATCTTTCCAGTTTTGTCCTGAAGCAGTGACTGAGTCAGACCGTGCTTTTAGCATTGTACTTCTAGCACTGGTCACCCTTGATGCCTGAAGAGCCTCGTATCAGTCTTTGATGATGGCTGCAAGGTGTTCTTGGAGTTACTTAGGAGTAGCCCAATGGTGTAAGGGGAGCTGTAGTTAAAAGGGATATTTTGCCAAAGTATCAAGCATCTTGTTTCCTCCCTAGAATGGTCCATCACCTTTTCCCTCTGTTCTTTGTCCTATTTCATGCATCTGGGAATGAGAAAGATCCTTTGGGCTGAGGCAATAGAACAAGTATGTTCTCTCACTCTAGTTTTACTATCGCCCTAAATTGACATAAGCCTGCACTGTTGCCCTAAGAATGGCCCTTCCTTCTGGTGGCTTTCTCAAATGAGCTTCTACTAGAAATGACAGGGAACCAGAAAGCGTAAGAGACTACAGTTAAAAGTAATCATTTGTCTGTATTTTTCCTCAGTTAAAATTTGCTGTTAGCAAATTTTTTGAACCATTCACTGCATAGATGGATGTAGGGGTTGTCCAGCCTCCCAAAGAAAACGTGACATTGGAGGCTGGGATGAGCCAACTGATGTAATTTTGAAGTAAGCCCCGCTTTGTATTGAAGTTGCACTAAGTGACCTCCAGAGGTCCCTTCCAATGTAAATCTTTCCTTGGTTCTATGACCTTGGTATGAAGACTGCTTCTTTTATTGGTTGTACAAGTTCCTACTGGCTTAAGATGACCATTAAATTATGGCTTAAAGAAGAAAGGTTTTGCATCAGCTATTTTTCTTCACTGAGAAGAAATGGAAGCTGTAAATCTGTCTTGGACATAGGAAATGAGATGCCTTTATTTAGGATGGTATTGAGAGTGTTGATTATGTCCTTGCTCTCTTGGGGATGTTGCTGTGACCTGCAGGATGTAGGTCTCTGTGTCTTAGTCAAAGTATCTTCTGAAAAATCCATTGCTTCACTGGGACCATTTCCAGTGCAAGGACTCTTGTTCTTCTTGACCACACATGGAATTTTCACCTAGGTTTTGACACTCTTTGTTGCCTTAGGAAATGAATCATTTTCCTTAGTCTGACTAGCACACAAAGAATACTTCTCTGCACAGTATGTTAAACGTGTAGTACGTTCTATTTAATCTGCCAATAACTTGTTTCCTTAGTTTGATACTCAATACTTCCTTTGTAAACTCAGTGTAACATCTACTGTTCACCAGGACCTTGTTTATCAAAGTCTGCCTTCAGTTTCTAAAGACTCCTTAATCTACCCAGGTAGGAATCAGAAAGATATGCATATGTATGCTAGAACATACTTCAGTACTTTCATACCAGTGAATTTGTGGAGCTTTCCAAGCAGTTTATGTAGCTTTAAGCAATTTACACTCTTGAACACACAATAGTAGTAATCCCCAAAGGAATCAGAACTCTTGCCACTGGTACACAACTAGCCGGTTTTTGGAGTGGAATGCCTTTCTAATTGTTATTCCTGCTCTTGTATCAGAAACATTCCCTTTTCTCCTCATCTGAGGGAGAGAAATAATTTTATGCATCTTTAAATACTGTATTTCTCTTTTCTGAATCCTAATTCTTACCTCTGGAACAGCATCCCAGCTAAAAGCCAGTGAATTGCAAGTGCGCAGTGCACAGACTGCACCAAGGAAAATACAGCGCAAAGGATGGCTTCAGGTAAGAAACAGCTTGAAGTAATGCATCTTTGAACTATTTCTTACGACACAGACTTACAACTCCTCTTGTTTGCTCCCCATGTGTTTGTTCTCCACTGGTATAGAGGTATTTCAGAGAGGCACCCAAGTGTGCCAGCTTCCTGAGCAAACTTTAATGCCTTCCCCATGAGACTATTCTGCAAATACTTCTTTATATTCCTGTGCTTTAAGAGATTTAACTGTAGCTGCTTTGTTGATTGCTGTGTTCCTTTTCCTGTCTTTTTTTTCCCTACTCTGGTGCCATAGGTATGACTTGTGCTGGATGTGAACTCCTCCATGGAACAGCTGAGGAAAAGATTGCTTGATCTCCATATTATCTACAGATGTTTATTGATTATAGTACTGCTGACAGCAAGAAAAAATATTCAAATGATTTTGCCTGTTTTAACAGAAAGCTGTGGAGATTAAAACAGAAAGAGGGACCAAACTCTGTGTTAAACCTCCTCTTGAGTACTCCGAGGATTTTGAACCTTATGAAAGCATGAGCATGGAGAGAAATAGTGATGATCCTCTCCATTACTCCCAGGTATGATGAGCGGTTGCCCTCTGTTGTTCGTGCTTTTGTCAGTCAATTAAAATGTGAATGGAGACAAGTATCAGTATTGACTAGAGCATTCAAATCCAGCATATATTACTTACACTTAGTTCACAACATTGTTTTTTTTTTTTTTTTTCCCCATGTTGGAAGTGTGACATGAAGGAGAAAATGAAAAGAAAAAGTAAAGCTACTTGAAAATCTATTCTCAGTCAGCAACACTAAGATGTTAAGGCCTAATTTATAGAGGCAGACTGTTTCTATTGAACAGAACCAACGAGTCTGTCAGTTTACTCAGTGTTTGTCCATGTGGACTTTACTGTTGACTGTCAGATTAGAGAAAGCTTAAATAATTTGTTTTCTTTGTAGCTTATTTTTTGGACAGTCAAGGTGAAATTGTTGTATGTCATGACTTTACCTTACTGATGTCAGAGTAAAGTTTTGAAATAATCAATACTTTTTTTTTTTTTTTATCAAGGGTTATTACTGTGTTGACTACATTGGCAATTCTGCCTTCTATTTGGTTACTATTTTTTGTTCTAGCACATGTTGTGACTATCCTTCTTAGAGCAGGGGGGAAAAACCCTGCAACCTCTGAATCTCTGCATGACATCACTTCTTGGTAGCTTTTGTATAGTTAACATCAGATGAACTTTAAGTGCATTTTCCTAGCTTACGTTTTCAGAGGTTCAGTATGAGCTTTCATTTTTATATATCCCATGAATTATTTTTACTGGCAAAGTTGCTTGTACTAAATCAACTACCATCTTAATTAGCAAACAAGTAAATCCAATACCACTGTGGCTACCTTCTCCTTCTGCTACCCCTTTGCCTTTCCTCATTGTGTGCCCTGGTCCAGCACATGCTGTCATAGAAAGATGAGCAGCTGTTTTCAGTACAGAAATTGCTAAGCTGACTAGATTTAGAATGGGAAGTCACACAGTATTTAAGAAGTAAGAGTTAATGTTATGAACTAGAACATCAAAGCTCCTGTAACAGAAGATGTGAATAGAGCAGGTCATGTTGTAAAAGCTTGTGGGTCTCTCAGAAGACATGACTTGCAGTTTTTCTGTGTTTTTAAACCTTTATCTTGAAGTTAGACACGTGCATATAGTCTTAATGCACTGGTGGAGTGTTCGTGCATTCCATGTCTTTGTGTTCCAGTGGAATGATAGAAAAGCAGACTACCTCCATTATTCTGCATTTGTACATTTCCTGTATTGCTTTTGAGCTTATGTTTTTATTTGTCACCCTGTAAAGCTGTAACTTGCTTTCAGTGACAGATTTTTATAATTACTTATGTGTAAGTAACAAGCTTTTAATTTTGAAACAAAAGTCCACTTTTCTTTGTACCACAGCTGGAAATATGTTTGGTTTTCCTGAAGCTGAAGTTTGTTCTCTGAACTGTCTTACAATGCAGCTGCTGTGATGTTTTAAACTTAAAAGAAAGCTCATAAAATTCCCTGTCAAATAGAAATATTAGCCTTGCCTATCATTAAGACATGCTCAATATCAAGCTTCAGGTTGTTCATAGACCCTTTCTTGAACTTGAATTTGCCTTTTCTTTGTAGTATGTTTCTGTCAATATGGTTTTCCTAACAAGTCTAATCTGTAACAGGAGAGCAGCATGCAGTTTTCATTACAGACTAAATGTACGCTGTCACAGTTCATTTGTATCTAAGATAGCTTTGAGGTTTTTGTTTTACTCATGCAGTTTGCTTACTTCTCTCAAAGTTGTATCAGCAGAGGTAGAAAAAAATGCATTGAGGATAGATGAGATCTTTTCCTTTAGCAGTCAAAAATGAAAGGCTCTCCTGCATCTTCTATGCTATTTGTGGCATTTGCTGAGCGATGCTGGGCAGTTTATTCAGTAGTAAATTAATAGTTGAATTTTTGCAAAAAAAATCCTGTTACAACAGGTCTAATTAAATCAATTGGACTGTCTTTTCTACTGGTTTTTTTTTTTTTTTTTTTTTTTTTTTTTGCTCTTTAAGTATAGATGTCTACAGTATTACCATACATTAAATTACGTACAAAGAAGTTACCTTTGCAGAATCATGGAACAGTTGATGGTGGAAGGGACCTTGGAGCAGAGGACCCCAATCCCTGCCCTAGCAGGGCTGCCTAGAGTAGGATGCCCACATCCAGGCAGCTCTGGAAGATCTCCAGGGAGGGGACCCCACAGCCCCTGGGTAGCCTGTGTCAGGGCTCCATCACCTCCATAATAAGGAAATGTTTCCTGGTATTAACTGATAAACACAAAATAAAACATAAGTTCTATTGCCATGCACTGTTGTCTTTGCCCCTTCCTTTCAGTATTTATAGACATTTATAAAATACCCTTGAACCTTCTCTTCTCCTTACTGAATAATTCCAACTCTCAACCTCTCCTGATGGGAGAGGTACTCGAGTCCTTTCATCTCCCAGCTTGGACTCTCTGCAGTATGTCCAGGTCTCTCCTGTACTGGGGGGGGGTCAAGAACTAGATGCAGCCTCACCAACACTCAGTAGAAGGGAAGAATCTCCTCTCTTGACCTGCTGCTGATAGCCTGATGCAACCAAGAGTGCCATTAGCCTTAGTGGTGAAGGCACGTTGCTGAAACATTGTATTAACCTCACAATCTGAGGAATACTTCTGAAAAATCTGATAGTCCTGAAATACCAAGCCAAAAGTTTTATCTATCTGTGTAAAACTAGAAAAATATATGCCCTTGGCCTTTCAATTACGTACCTCGTGTTTCTAACTTGTTCCTAAATTTCTTGGCCTATAGGATTTTCCTGCAAGGACTCTAATGAGAAAAAACATCCTACATCTCCTGTGTTCTTTCCTTAAATGTCCTCACCAGGGAAGTGAAAATATAACATGGGAATCTGAGTATTTTTAGCTCCATCTCATCTCTTAAAGGAAAAGGCAGCCACACTGGTTTATTTTAAAATAAATATTTGAGTTTTCCTGACAGATTTGTTTGTCTGAATTGTGTCAGAAACTGGAAAGCAGCTTGCAACTCAGTGTGGAAGAGGAAAAGATGCAAGAAGATTCTTCTAGTGAGGATTATGACTTTGTTGAGGAGGAAGTGTTTTCAGAACCATCTCTTACTGAAGAAACAATTACAAGCTTTGGAAGCCTTCAATTGCACAGCAGTAGATCATTGCAGAAGGAAGCTTCTGAATGTCAGGATGCTGGAAGATGCTCTGGCCTGGTTTCTGGTGCCCTTACTGCATTGGAGTACAAGCAGGATCAAAGTAGTAAGCCTCTGTTGTACATTATTAAAGTTCTCTAATACATCTTTGAGAGTGTTGCTTCTAAGAGAATTGCTATGAATCTGTGCCATAATTCACAGTACCAGTGTCCACAGTTATGTGCTGGAAAGGTGTCATACAAGGTAACATCCTTGCTTTTTAATAACTGTGCATCCTTATCACCTCCTTCCTTGGATAACGTAAAGAGAAAGCCAAGTATGTGGTATTGTCTTTGAGGAGACTTCTGCCCGGGGGAATCCTTTCATTGTATGTCCTTGTAGAAATAATTCTTCTTGAAGCATATTTGGAGTTTAATAAGTTATAGGGGACAACCTTCTTGTAGTCCCAAGGTCTGTGTCAGGCTTGAATATAATTAAAATTATAAGTGCAACATTCAGTTTGTATACATGGATAGGCATCGTATAATTTGTCCTTTTTTATGTGTAAGTACAAAAATATTGCCATGGGATATTTAAAAGGTCAAATACATTAATGGCTTAATTGCTAGATGTTACAAATTTCTTCAGCTAGCAAGTTCATTATACTTTGAATTAAATGCAAACTTCAGCCTTGTGAAGAATGCACTGTATATTTTATATTTTTCCCTGTGCATCTGCTGCTCACTGCTGTCAGAGACAAGATCTTAACCATAGCTGGTTATTTGTTCTGATCCATTAGGGTTGCTGTTATACCCAAGGGAGTTGTACACTGGGATTTGCTATGCTGTTTGCCAGAGGAAAGACAATTGAGGCTGTAGGCACACACAGCTTCTTAGCGTTGACAGCTACATCAGCTTTCAGCTGAGGCTTCAGCTTCCTGGGCTAGCTCTTCCCTCAAGAATTTAGTAACAAGTTTCAACCCCTCTGATAGGCCCCAGGTATGCAGGTTTCAGGTCTGAGATAGGAAAAAATAACCACCATTAAACTAGTGTCTATGTTACATTGTATTGAAAGTAATATGCAGGAAGATTTAACTGGTTTTGACAGATAAATGCTTGCTTCTGATACAGAAGTCAGAAGCACAACAGTGCTGACTGTCTGGCAGCCAGGCTTTGGGTCCAGCTTTGATGTAATCACATAAACAATACTGAATGACTCAATCACCTGGTCTGAACCTATACAGCAGTAGACCTAACACTTGTGCAAATGAATTCTGGGTATGGTTTGGGGAAGTTTCTGTTTGTTTCAAGTGCTAGCAGTGCATACAACAGAGTGGTCATACGTGGGCTGCTACTCCAAAGCCAGAGTGTTTCTGGGTTAGTAATATCTGTGTGACTACTTAGTGCTTTGCTTCTCCATGTGCTACTTTCAGGATGCTGTAGGAATGAGCTTTACCCAGTAGTATTTCAGTTCTCAGCTATCTTTTCCACTGATTAAAAATCATTGTTTCCCACTCAGAAATTCATATCTTCTATTGCTTCCTCATTAACTCCTATTGTTTCACTTGATGGGTCTTTATTCTCGTTAGCACAAATACTTGTTTTCTTCTGTAGCAGAAAAATAGCTCTTTAGCAATGCCACCTAAAACTTGTGCTGGTGTCTAACTTCTGTCTTCACTCATTTCCTTTGTAATATCTCTTCATTTCTGCTGTCTGACATCCTTTTCTTAGATTGGCTTTCCTTCTGAAATTCCTTTGGGTTGTGTCAGAGAAACAACATCAGACAAAGCTTCTGTTTTTATTGCTGGCATTATATCACAGTGAGGTAAGGGTTGACACAGCTGCTTCTTTCTTCATCTGTCCTGTTAGTAATAGCCACACGTCAGTTGTGGCACAAGACAGTGCCCTGTCTTAAGATGATTCTGTTGTTCCAGGTAAGTGTAGTATTTTTGGGGCACTGAAGTAAGATCTCTTTACCTACGCTCAGTATTTCTCAGAATTACCTCCCCACTCATTTCAGGTGCATTTTGTTCTTTTTGTTTTTTTCCCTTCATCCATACTTAATTGCTCAACTTAAGAGAAACACTTTTTGAATCAATTGAGTAAAGGAGGATTCTTATAGAAGTAAGCAGTGTGTAAATAGGGAGAGCCAGAAGAATAAGGGGTGTAATGGCAGTGAGAACATGAGCACGTGGCTTATTACTCCCCCCACCTCCAAAAGTAAGAGCAGATATGTACTCCTATGAACTAAATGACCATTTACTTTTAGTCTATGCTTCAGGAATAATTCTGGTACAATTATATTAATGACTCAGGGTTTCTCATTTATTTTTGCTCTTCTGGTCATCAATGTTTGAAAATACCTGGCCCCGTCAAGATATATTGGTCTAATGACCTACCTTATAGTTGATATATTTCACTGCTAAGTTGGTTGGGCTGTGCTTATGAATAGAACATAGAGCTGCATCAGTAAAAGGCAGGGAGGATGGAGGTTATCACTTTACCTATGCCAGCATAATTCAAGTGGTGAAACTTAAGCATTTAAGGTCCAATAATTCTTCCTGTCTCACTACTTCTGAAGATCTCTGAAGCTGATTTGCTGTTTCCTTGTCTTACAGAATTGAAGCCAGTGCGAATTCTCTCAGCCAAAAGAAAAGATAATGCTGAAACGTACATTCCTGTCAGACCAGTTGTGGTAAAAAGTAAAATCAATCGACCGCTCTCTGCTGAGTCCTTGCAGCCAGATAGGCAGGAAAGAATTTGCTATAGTAAGAAATACGAATATATGTCAATAAAGAAAGTGCTCATGATTTTGTTTTTCAATCTGATTCAGGTGTAATTTCATCTGTCATTATGAGACTTCTTTACCTTTCTTTATTTTTTTTAGCACTTCAGAAGTTCTGACGTGAGTAGAATTGTGGGTAAAATCCAGAGCTTGCACACTTGAGTCTGTGCTGTGTCTCTGTTAATTTCCTTCTCTTTTTGCTTCTATACCCTAAGACTTTCTCCTCACTTTCTGATCCTTGTGTTTGCTCTATTTTCTGCTTCTCTGCTGGATATCGATTCTGTATGATATTAGCAGAAATGTATTTTAAGATCTGGAATTCATGCTTAGTTGAAAGTTTTGAACGCAATGCATTTATAGCAAGAAAGGAACAGAATTTTTCCACCGCCAAAGTTGATGCTTTTTGATTTTTTTTTTTTTTTTTAAGTCTCCTCTCCTTTAAATTTTTTTTTCCAGTCTGTGATGTTTCTGTTTTTCTGTCACGTTTGGGAAGAACTTCATAAGGTCACTTATTTTATGTTGCAAGTAGCAATGTCTGACTCTTGATTTTACCAGAAGAATCTTGGGATTCCTCCAGAATAGCTGGATACTGAAGTTGCATTGAGAAATGTTGGTGTGCTGAAATCATATTCTATTTCAATTAACTGCTGTGAAGCATTCCCATTAAATATCTGAACAAAGTAACTACATTTTTAAAGCATAAACATCCCATTTCTCATTTTACAGTTTCGCTTCTCTTGTCATACAGTTTCAGCTCTTGTTTAGGGTAGATGTGACCTGGAATCCTAATGTAAAAACAAATTAGAGTAATTTAGCCTTGCTTTAGTTGGTTACTGATTCGTTAATGTAGCCCTATGCTAGTAGCAGAATTGGATGTTTCAGATGTATGCTGTTGAAATATTCCGTACTTGTTTGTCTGTACAAATGGATATTCCTTTGTTCTTTTTCATGGCAGGACCATTAAGTCGAGCAGAAAGACCACTTTCAGCAGCTAGAAAGAATGAGTGTGAAAAGGACTCTGAACTCTCCATTTCAGCTGTGGTTAAAGCTATGCAAATTGAAAATGAAGCCTTGCAGAGAGATTTGCAAAGCCAGTCAGTTTCCACAAACCCTCAAAAGGTATGGCAAAAAAAAGTGCTTAATCAAGAAGGAGAAAAGACATTTTCCTTAAACACGAATTATAATAGTTAATTCTTACAGTTTTACAATTGTGTAAGAATAAACAGTGATATTTCAATTGTAATTGGATTTGTATTACTTCCACGGGGGTGTATGTGTGCATGTTCATTTGTTTTTTAAGTCTGGTTCCTTGGATATCATCCCACAGCCTTCTCTTGGTTTCAGGGATCACTGAGCTGATAGCTCACTCACGTGATACGTCCACACAGCCAAGTGCACAGCTGTGGGCCCATTTGAGCCATTTTCATTCTGAAAGCTTTTTAAACAAGATATGTAATTTCCTTGCCAATATTTCCTACCTTCTTGCAAAGCTCATTAATAAGAGCATATTCTCTTGTTAATAATACATACTCAGCATATGCAGTGTGTGTATTATCTCTTATCTCCAATTAGCATGTTTAAAAGCAATTAAAAACTTACTTAATAAACAAGGCAATAAGCAAAAATTTACTCTCTTCAGGTCAGGCCATTATTCCATCTTAAGTAAAAGAAACAGGAGATTTGTGCAGACAGTCCTTGCTAAACACTGGGCATAATAATTCTGTCCTTTTAACAGGAATACAGTACATGAAGAAATTCAGTCGTAAGGTGTTAAGCTTGCAGAACTATCTGTTTGGGACGGTGTTCATAGATTCAAAATTTGTTTAATCACCATTTCATTAGGAAGAAAAAAAGAGGTGTATGTACATAATGGTCTGATTATGGTCTGTTGTGGTTTTTTTTTGGGGGGGTGGCAGTCCTGTGTGACAGGAATTGGACTTGTTGATCCTTATTTGTCCATTCCATCTTGGAATATTCTATGATTCTATATCTTCTTGGAGCTAACTGAGTTCTGAGAGTTTCCAAGACTGTTTACAGTTCTAATCTAAAATGATGCTCCCTGAGATAGTGAGATATTGCTGTTTTGAATATGTAGCCACCATTACCTCTGAGCCAGCATTAAGTTTTGATCAGAAATTGAGGCAAATCAGGACCAACTCTGCTGAATGTGCTTTAACTCTGTGTATAGAGTTACAGATTAACTAAGGTTAGCAGAGCCCAGAAATTAGCATGAACTCATTATTTTGAAGGTACAGACTGATAATCACTGGTATATAGAGAACAATGTGAATGAAACATGTCTTTTTCTTACGTAGAAGAAATTTTCTGTTCCATCTGTTCTCTCTGCAATGGTTGAACCTTCAGAAAAAACCCAGGCAAAGACTGCTGTCACAAAAGATGTAGAGAGCACCTGTCCTTTTGGAAACAGGTATCTGTATTTCCTCTAAGACTGACTTCCTTTCTCAGGGGATGTTTTTCCATACTGAGCACCACTTCATCCGATGGCCTTTAGATGCCTAAGGGCAAGTATTGGCAAAAACATGGAGAAGACTCTAGCCTTGGACCAGTGGCTGTTAATCAGGGAACTGCCAATAGTTTATATTAGCTATGTATTGCCTCTGTTCATATTATTTTGAATTATTTCTCCAACTGTTTCATATCTAGCAGAGAAGTGGAGCCTGGTCTTTTAACCAGACCGTGTTTATCAGGTGTGGGATGCTGTGACAGCTGTTGTTCAATATGGGGTACTTAAGTTATTCTGTGGGTGTATGGGTTTATTCTGTCATCTGTTCATTTTCACACCAACAAAATTATTTCTTAAAAATGCAAGAATTAAAGGGAAATAATATACAAAAGAACATGTGTTTCAGACAACAGGAGGAACTTCTGGAATTTCTTCAGGAGACTGAAAGCAGTTCTACCTGTGATAATGACATACTCCTATCTGATGAAAAATCAGAAGCAAATTGTGTTTTAACAGAGAAGGTCTGTATATATGTGCATTGTAATTAATGCTTCCAAGTACTACTGAAGTACAAACGCATTGAATGATCAGCATTACCCTGTGGCAGGGTAAGAGAATTTATCACCCTCACAGATTACAGCCCTCTTGAAAGTGCAGAAAAGCAGGTCTCTGTCTTGTTGGTAGGTTCTTTGGATTGTTTAATTCCTGTGGTCTTTGAAGAAGGAGAACATAAGGGAACCTCTTTAGTCCATAGTTACTGCTACAGCTGTTTCTGTATTACATTCTCTTCTATACAACTACTAGTTATTACCTTTTCTGCAGTAATAGGACTTTGGGAATGTACCATTGAAGTTCTCCTCTTACTTACCCAGCGATTTCTACTCTCAAGAACTGCCTATCAGTGTTGGATATGTTGCTGACTTCCTCTTTTGATGATTTTGCAACGTAATTTTTGTGTTTCTCTGGTAAATGTGGTGAAAGTAATGGAAAATTCACATCCATACAAAGGGCATTAGATATGTGATATTTGTAAGGGGGTCCATTTCATAAAGCTCTTGCAGAAACCCATGTAACCAGTGTATTGGGTTTATCTAAATCGCTTAATTCACTTGTTAGCTTTCATTCTTAGTGGTTAAAGGAAGCTGTTTCTTTGGCATATTTGCTGCTCTAGAAGTTTTCCTAAGCTATTTATTTTCTTATTCAATAGTATCAAAGCAGCTAGTACTTCAGAAATGTCTCAGTTCTTCATGAGAACATGCTAATGTTTATCAGATTACTTGAGCTCTAATATGTCTTGGATTGATTAACCATAGCAATCTGATGTACCTCTTTTTAAAATGTCAGCATTGGGTGCTGTCTTGGTTGAAGTCCTGTTCTAGTTTAGTGGTCTCTGTTAATTCATGCTTTTAATAGACCTAAAAATTTTCATATTAAAACAGATTCTTCTTTGTTAGTAGGGGTAAAGATCCATTATTAATCATCAAGGTGAATGGTCTGACATGCAGGAAAGCCCAGATGTTTAGCAAAAGTTGATCTCTGAGAGACCTTACGTAAATAAATTCCCTCCCCACTTGTTTTCTGTTGGTCTGATTCTCTTGGACTGCTTATTGGCAAAGAGATGTAAAAGTTGTGTGGTTATTTCTGCCCTTCGGGCTCTCACGTGCTGTGAGAGCCAAAACATCAAATATCAGCTTGTACTGGCTTACCAAAACCTGCATGGTGGTTTCAATGTTTTAAATTTAAGATGGAACAATTTGGCTGATGTATCTTAATATTTACAGTCTGCAGTACAAATGATAATTTAAAAAAGAAAAAAATTATCAGATATTGAATCGTCCCCAAAAGTGTTTAATGAGGAATGTTTGGAAAAATATAAATCAAAAGCTGTGCAACAGTAGAGTTCTCTCCTGCCTCCTTACCCCAAAGTTTTACAGTACAGTTTGTAATCACAGTTCATGCATTGTTTTTGGAAACAGAAAATAGTTTTCTCTGTTCATCAGAGCTACAAAGGAATAAGACAAAGCTGTCTGCTCCTTAGTGTAGGGGGTGGATGAAACCTAAGAGGGGGTGGTAAGTTCTCTTCTCTTACCCTGGGTTTTTTAGTTGGTGTGGGGTAGAATTGGTGGCATGCAGGATGATTAAATATCCAGATAGGTCTGAATTTACAGGCTTTTTTCTTCTGAATCAATAGCATTGTAGTCTTAACAGTATATTGCTGCAGATTTTATTGCTTTGTCACTAATGTGTATACTGTA
Source organism: Lagopus leucura (assembly GCF_019238085.1). NCBI lineage: Eukaryota > Metazoa > Chordata > Aves > Galliformes > Phasianidae > Lagopus > Lagopus leucura. The sequence continues at coordinate 11,779,897 of NW_024962257.1, read as the reverse complement.
TTTCACTTGGGTCCAGATGACGACAAATGTGGAAATACACAATGCCATTTATGTGACTGTGGAACTTCTTTCTAACTGGGGAAATCCAGTAAACATTGGCTTGAGAGAGGTGGAGTTCTTTGATTTATACAACAAAAAGATATTTGTGTCTCCTCATGATGTGGACATTCGAAATGCTGACTACCCAGGGGATTTATGCTGCTTGGTCAATAACTTAAATGTAAGACAACAGTTTATTGCTGGATATGACAACTTCTGTTTTTAATGTTTAATATTCTGTCAAAGTTTCTTGTTTGGTTGCATGATTGCATTTTGAATTAACAAATCCAGTTTTCATGTCCAAGATGTTGCTTTTCAGTTATAATGTTTTATAATTTGATTAATTTGTTTGACTTTGTTAACTGAGCAACTGGAGACAGGTGCATTTAACTGTGTTTCTTATGTATTAGTACTTTGATATTGTCTTGGGTGAAGGAACGCGTTTTTTACACTGGAATAAAATTTGGAAGAAAAAAATTACAACCTTAAGGATAGAGAATTTCACATTTTTACAGTATGCCTGCTGCTAAATTAATTAGTTCTTGTGACCTGATGTTTCAGATGTTTAATGTAAGTTTCAGTAAACTCAAGACAGAAATTCTTTGCTCCTGTTCCCTTGTTTTGCTTTTACCTGGAGAAGGACCCTGGAAGAATGGGTAGATAGGTTGACTTCAACAAAAGATAAAGAGAAACCTGTGGAGTGGTAGAGGAAAATTACTTCATTGTTCTTATGTCAGGTTGTAAGATGAGGTGCTCTTTCATACTGGAGACAATGGACTTCAAATTACAAGTGAAATCCCTGAAGCATTAGCAAATTTACAGAGCCTTTTAAGCAGCTATGATTTCAGTTGTGCTGCAGATTCTCTCTATGTCTTCTGGCCACTCAATGGAGAGAGCATTCAGGACTTCAGAGGTAGGATTCTAATGAAAGCTAGTGTGACTGCTAATTTGTGTATGTGTAGGTCTTTCAGACCTCAGAATCTCAAGAACAAAGGACTGCAGTAGAAATATCTGTATGTGTGAAAGATGTTTCTTCACAATGTTGAACTGTGTCATTTCTCTTTAATGCTCAGCCCTTTCTTCCCTGTAAATTGGGCATAGCTCCAGCGATGACACAAAGCCGTGTCTCGGAGGCCGGTCTCCCAGAAAACCAGAAATCAAAGTTTCCTGCTCTTTTTTTCATTTGATCCAGTGCAAATGTAGTGAATACTTCCAGGGTATCACGTTCACTTTGTTGATTCAAAGGTATTTTTCAGTGCTAACTGCAGTGACAGTAACTCCAGAGCAGGGATACTTCATGTATGATGATGTGATAGAACATGACACCTCCCCAGTCTGAGTTTTGACAGGGATTCATCAAGGTGTCTTGAATTTCTGATGTCAGATCTTTGACATGAGTGTGTTCATTCATAATACTTCCACTGATGAACAGCCGTCTCCATAGCTGCTTCTCACTCAAGACCAAATGAGTCTGGCTCTGTCTGCTATTAGTTGGAAGACGTACTTCCAACTGTACATGACATACTGTAACTTTACAGATCTTCTGGAGAGCAGCACAAACATGTCTATGCAGTGTCCATTTTAGCTCTGAGTTTGGTGTGAACAGTACAACCAGATAACCTAGTGCTTTTTCAGGCTGTCAGGTCCTGACTTGAGAGGTGTGAAGATGGATCACTCATGTTATCAGCCACTGGGAAATGATTTTTTTCATTATCTCTGTTCAAAATATGTCTCAACTGACGTGATCTAGCTTTGACACTGATCATAGAATTGGGTTCACGCTGGCTTGAGGAATATCTTTAACTTCTTCACTGTTAAGAAACTTCTTTTTAATTTTTTTTTTCTTTAAATGTAGAAAGGAACAAACATTTCTGGTGCTTGTATGGCTGTTTATGCCCCAACCTGATGTTCAAAACAACAACTGTCTCCTAAGACTTTTTGAGTGGCTCCTGGGACAGAGACATTGTCAACCATCAGAACTTGGAATGGGTGAACCACTGTGAGAAGTGGTTCTGTTCACATTATCTCTGCATAGACTGACAGAGATCTGTCCTTACCATCACCAGGCATACGTCTGAATTACCTGATAGGGACGTTTATTTCCTGTCTTTGGGAAAATCTGAAAGACTCACTAAGTGAAAGGATGTGGAAAAATAGTGATTTTGTGTACATAGTGTATTTATGTACTGTGGATCCTTGAAAATAGAAAGTGCTGTAATGTATCTACTAATCTGAGATCACCAAAATGTTGTTTGCATGCATGTTTATGTTTTGCCCTCATTTATTTCTGCTGTTGGCTAACGTTTGCTATCAAGTATACCAAAGTTCAACATTTTGATTCCAAAATTCCTTTTTTTTCTCTTAGTGAGCTGCCACATACTTTTACTTTTTTGTTCTAAACAGGAATAGAGAGCACTTTTTAGCAATGTCCAGAGCTTACTTGGTACTTTAAACTGTCTATAACAACCATAACCAATTGTCTGTAAAATCTGTGTTCAAAGCTTCTATTTTATCTTGAATTCTAAATGTAGCTCTAAGGAATAGATCTGCAAGTGAAATTAGTTGTCTGTAAAGACCGCAGAAGATAGAGGTGGTGAAATAAAATTGATAAGATTTCCCTTGTTAGATGGCAAGATAGAAGCATAAGCACTCTTAAGAAATTGTGAAATGATTAGTGTCCATTCTGCTCAGTGATCCCCTTTAGCGCTTGCAAAGCTGATTAATTTGATTAAAATAAACTGGGCTTGCATTGACCCTGCAGTTACAAAGCATGGCAGACTGCCTGTCATTTGTGAGCATGCAGATGTCTCTCTGGGATGGCAAGCAGCTGACCTTTATCTAATTGTCAGGTTGTGAGCTGTCCTACTAGCGGGAGAGTCAGATTTATTGTTTGGAGATGAGGTTAAGGTTTTGCTTTTAATATAGAAGAATTTATTATATGATTACTTTTCTAATTGATTTTTCTTTCAGTGGGGTGGTAAATTAATCAAAATATCCTGCTTCAGAAGACAGAGTATTGGTGACATTCTGCTTGTGTGTTTTTAGACGACAAAGGAACGCGTCCTTTGGATGTGCCCTTTCCATCCGCCCATCCAACTTTACTTTGTTATCCGCAATCCCACTCGATCCCATGACTTTGGTGTATCCAAGATCAAGATTTGGAATTACAGCACAACAGCTAGTGTAAGTAGTCTTTTTCTCACCTCCTCTGCATGCGTGCTCTCCTTATTCTATACAAACCTCAGTTTGATCTTCACTCTGAAGTATGAAATAAAAGTGGGTGATATTTTCTGATAAAATACAGAGCTTGGGGGGCCCATGTCTACTGTAGATTTCTGCTTCTGTTGTTGATTGTAAGAGGTAGAAATGTAATGCTAACATTTTCATAGCATTTATGTACGTATTGCAAGCCTAATAGAAGAGTTGCATCTTCTGTCAGGTAGTCTTTTACTGTGGTGAGAAATAGAGAAGGTGAGTGCATTTTAGTGTTCAGCATATGGAGTTTTATCACAATATAGGAAAAAAAATCCTTGATTTCTTGCCTATATAGGTATAAATAGGCTGAATGTTGATCAATTCTGGTTTTATTATTTATTTAAAAAGTATACTAACTACATGTACATAAAATAACTAGTAATCTAGTGTTACTACAGAGACATCTGATGGCAGATGGTCTCCTGTTTGTGTCTGAATGTTGCCATGGAAATTATTCTTGTTTGTGTGCTGCAACGTTGAGGAAAAAAATCCCAGGTACTGGATCAAAGAGGATTTGCTGCTCTGGATTATCAATAAGAGGCTTTATCTCTCTGGTTTTCTTCTCATCTGTGTTCTTATATAAGCATATATGGTAACTTATACATACAGAAATGTGGAATGAACAGCTTAAAGAAGTTTACTATACTATGATGGGTATTCATTTTCTGGAGTTGTAATAGCTTTTTTCTATTTAAACATGGGCCACAGAATGTTCCATTTCAGTTAGAGGGTGTGAAAGGAATTGCTGGCTTTGGAGGTAAGAGTATGAATTTGGTACTGAGCCTATTGAGCGTAATATGGGAAATAGGTATGGACATATTTGCAAGTTGCAAGGCAATGATTTTTTTAATAAGCCTCTATAAAATAAATAGTAAAATCCATTAGGAGCATACCCCACAGATTTCAGTAGCAGTCCTGCCATACACGTGGACTGAACATGTTTCATTCGTATGTGAAAGAATAATACCAAGCAGTTCTGCCTAAATCCGTAACTTTCCATGAGGAAATTTTGTCTGAGAAGTAATAAAAACTAAAGCATGATTAGATACATTTTATTCCCGCTAATGTAAATCTAGAGCTGTATTTTGTGCTTCTTTTGGGTACTCATTCTAGTCACCCTTCCCTGAAAAGCCACATAAGTGAGAGGTGCCCATGTACTTCTTCAAACAAAGGGTGGAAGAAGAATTCAGGCCAGTATTGTTGAAAATATCTGAGCTTTAGATTTTGAATTGGAAAGTAGAAAAGAGTATGTCTGAAGGAAGCTGTAAAAGCCAGATGACATTGACATTGATTTAGTGCATTCCAAAGAAAGTCTCAGGGAATGCTTCACCTTGCATCCTTCATTTACTTCCCTTGAGTTCTGTAGAAAACAAAGACAATTTTAATCTGCAGGAGCAGAACAAAAGTAAGGGCAATCCATTTTATTTATTTATTTTTTTTAGAGGTTTCTTCCCAAGTTTATTTGAAATATTGAGGCGTTACATAAATGTGTGCCGTGGCCTTGAAATTAAATTTACCTTATGCTATTAAACCTCTTTTCCTGAGAGCTGCCATAGTGCCTGTGGTATGTATGTCTTCATAATCTGTGTATGGAATTAATACTCAAATGCAGGAATATTTTAGTTGCTCTCCAGCTGGATAATTTTACCTTTCAAGTGCTTGTTTGTATTTCATGTCCATTCTCCTGAGTTGGAGATCTTTTTACCCAAGCCCTTGCACAGAAAATGCATCCCTGTCCAGTTTTACAGCTCTTGCCTAATCTGGAGCTTTGTTCCAGTAGAGTTAAGTTTATAATTTTTGATTTATTTCCTATTGCTCCCTTTTCCTTTTTTACTTTGAAAAGTCAGGCAGAGGCAATGTTCTCTGTCTGGGTGTAATTCACAGAAAAGCGTCTCAAGTTTTAAGCTCTGTCCTTCATGCACAAATGTTACTGGTGCATCCAGGAATACCCCCCCTGTTGCTTCATTGGGAAAACACTGCCCCAGCAGAGGCACCCTGTGAGAGCTGAAGATGCAAGCTGGGAAGGAATGTTAAAAAGAATCTTAAAACTATTTTCACCAAATCTCTTATTTTTCTCTCTGATCATATCTACTTGCTAGTTAGGAGACACTGTGTCATTCTAGTAGTTTTGGAAGGAAAAAAGGCTTCCTCAGATGAAGTCTTCGGTGTTTGCAGGGTGGGTTTTTCATGAAATTACTTATTAATAATGGACTTCTCTTCCAGCACAAGGAGGTTATAGACTTTTGCATCAGTACTGGGGAAACCTAAGCGTTCTGTCAACCTTTCCCTTCGCATCTGATCACTAAGCAACTCGAAGCTCAGAAAGGGAGAACAGAGAGAATATTAATTCCAACTTCAAGTGAATAATAAAATAAGATTTTTAATGGGTGCCACAGAAAACAATCACATGGAGATTTACTGAGTGGCAGAGCTGTGTCTGACATAAAGGCCTTTTATTTATAAGGCTAGTTAAGTGTTTAAATAGGCTATGAAGGCATAGAGTTGTCTTATTTGAAAACTATTAAAAACAGATTTATTTGCAAAGGTATTGGTTATTTTACTTCCTTAAGTGCTAACAGGTGAATGAGAATTTTAATATCCTTTCCAGCCTTGCATTTCTATAAGTCTTTGGTGGCTTTGATGTGGGTAACTATTCACCCTGTAGTATAGATGTGAAATAAGTGGTGGTTCTTAAAGATGTTGAAGCAAAATCTATCCACCTCAGGAATTACATCCTGATCAAAAATAATTATATTTAATCTAGGTGTCTTTAAACTTTTTAAATATGTTTATTTCCTAGATGTCAGCCAGAATGATTCGTAGTAGTGTCTAGCAGCATGGTTGATCTTTTTAAATACATTCTTAAATATCCCACAGTAGATTTCACTTATTTGAGCTTTTCATTTAAGAGGTGGTTATAGGCATGTTACTGATATGAGCATTTTAGTGCTTTCATCTCTTGGTCACAGTTTCAGAACAGTGATATCTAATATTTGAACAGCTTATTTGAAATCTCCATACCTTTATTTTTCCAGGACCTTGATGTTGGAGCAAAGAAGGTGAAGTTATATGTTGATGAGAGACTTGTATTTGATGGTGAATTGGAAAGAGCCTGTGGAGATTTCACTGCAGACCGTGGCACTACAATTGATCTTATAGAATGCAAGCAAGGTATAACATGTTCTTCAAATGAAGATAAAGAAGTAAATGAAACTGCAGTGAAGGATGAGGAAGTGGACCTGTGTTTTGAATGCTTACAGACAAACCATACATCAGTAAGCTTGAAATCTCTGCCAGAAGAAAATCATCTTGAGGATAAGGTGAACTCAGTCAGCTTGACTAAGGAAAACTTATCCGGCTTAGAGGATGATCTAGAAGTGTTACCATCTCACGTTGGTATAAAAGATACGAAAGAAAGTGTGGTAGGAGTTATTGATCATGATCAGTCTGATGATGAACTTCCTTTGAGTGGGCAAATGGAAAAGCTAACAGGAAGAAAACTGTCTGATTCTGCAGGTGCAATTCCTTCTTGGTTACACTCATCTTCCCAACAAACAGAGAATCCTCAAGATAGTTCTGGTAAGCAGAAGCCTCCCTGGCTTGCTTCAGAACATTGTTTAGACTTGAAATTTCAAACACATTTGGATGTAATCACAAAGAGTTTCCCTGATCTGACTAATGAAGATGCCAAATGTCACAGAAATGAGCTGGGAAGATTGAGTAGTAGAAATGCAAATGGAGATGTGAGATCGCAAATGCTGACCAGAAAGGACAGTGATGTTGGCTTGGATATTTCAGAGCAACTTTCTAACAAGCACGGCTGCACCTCAGAGTACCCAACAAGTGGAAGGAGAAGTGTAAGAAAGCAGGGATTAAACACCATAAACCTTAGAAATGATTCAGTACTCAAAGGTAAGAGCTCATAGCAGCAACCTTAGTGTAAGGGCTGATATTTTTCTCATTTTGCAGAAGCACAAAATCACTTTGGTTGGAAGATGCTTCTTGACATCGTCTTGTCATATCCCTTGCTTAAACAGTGAACTAAAACAGATTACCCAGAACTGGTGGTTCAGTGTTTGACTGCCCTCACTGTAAAGGCACTTTCCTGTTCTAACATTGAGTTTCATGGTTTTTAATTTGTGTCCATTGCCTCATGTTCTGTCGCTGAAGAGAACCTGGCTCTATCACGTTCATTCACTCCCACCAGGTATTTAGACACATCAATAAAATGCCCCTGAGTTTCCTCTGGGCTGAAGATTCCCAGCTCTCCCAGCACACTCTCATAGGAGAGGTGCTTTGGTCCCTTAATCATCTCTGTGGCCCTGCTATGGACTTGTTCCATTAAGTTTGCTTGAAACTGCATGCAGTGCTTCCACTTTGGCATCACCAGTACTGAGTGGAGAAGAAAGATCAGCTTTTTTACTCGCTGGTCATTTCTGGGTGTATAAACAGTGGGATTTTAGTTGTGTTATTTGCAGTATTCAGTTTTTCTCATTTGTACTCAGCGATGCTCAGCCTCTCACCTTGTTATACGCTGAACACAAAATGCTCATTTTCTAAAAAATTTGCACTTTGGGGTAGTGCTTTAAAATTATTTGGAGAAGATGAAGGACCAAATGTACAGTCCTGATATTCTGAAAATTGGTAGTCTTGCAGACTGCAGATGTTCATCGATTTAAATGAAAATCTGCAAAGTGATGAGGAAGAGTGTGACCTCAAGGTACTGAGTGGACTTAGAGTTTGTGTAGTTAGGTTTCTGTCTTTCTCAATGAGAATATATGCTGTCTACAGGAATTCATACTATTGCTACTCCTTTCATTTCCTTTGTGCATCTCTCTCCTTTTTGTGTATGCAATACAGAAATCAGATACAGAGAGAACCAAGAATCCATTCAGATTGTGATCCAGTAGTCCAAAAATCTATCAACTTTGGGTATCATATGCTGTCTTGTTCTTGGGACTCTAGAAGCAGGATGTCTAGACAAGGCATGTTGAAAGAAGGTAAAATGTTTTGCTAGAAGCATGTCATATTTTGCTATGTAAGCAAAACAGGTTATTTTTCTTTTAACTGAATTTCCAAAGAAAAAGCTGTAGCTTTCTGTGTTTGCAATTTTGCTCAGGTGTATACTTGAAGAGGGGGATTAAAAAAAAATACACTGATTTTTGTTGTTGTTGTTATCAGTCTCAATGTTTTAACCAAACTTACGTTCCTGGATTCTCAGTTTCCTCTTTGTGACATGGTCAGGTATGCTATGTATAGGTTAATCCACGAGCCATGTAATGCAGCTCTATATTTGATAGACCTGATAGGTCTAACTCTCTCATTTCTATATATATGAAGCATAGAATTTAACAGAATCTAGAACAATATAGAATGAGAGATTTCCCTGCACTAAAAGCAGAAGATTTGTCCGTATCACAGGATGGCACAGAAAGCCCCTCTCACTGTTACATTCTTACAACCTTTGTTTTGATGCGTGCCTAAATTAAGCGGGAAACTAATACTGAGGAACGATACAGTGACCTTATAGCAACTTGGCTTGGCTTTTGACTTTTAAGATTCAAACTCTTTCTAGTTAATACTTGCTTTCATTACAGAAATTGTAAATAAATCCCACTCTAGTAATTTCTGTTGAGCTGTAAATATAGTGACAATTTAGGAGCTATGATGTCAACTATCATGATTCTTGTTAGTGTCCTCTAATTTTGCCCAGAGCAGCTTTAGTTATCTATTACTTAGAACTCTTAGCAGGAAGAAAGTGACAAGAAAGCTCTCAATATGTGGTTGTCACTGGGGAAAATCACATCTTGCAACTTTTGTTCTTCCTACTATAATGTGCAGGAAAAAGTCATTTTGAGAGAGCATTAACAGTGAGATGGCTTTACGTGTTTCCTGAAGAATGGTGAGTTTAAACTTCTACAGGGCTGTGGGAACTTCAGTTTCCCAACAGAAGCATGCAACAGGGGGATTGCTACATGCCCCCATACCCAACATCACAGCTCTTCTTTGGTCATTAAATGAGGAATAATGAGAAAAACGGAAGTTAGAAATAGCACATACAGGCACACTTGGCTTGAGTTACTGTTGCTATAAAAACATACATTTTTATCTTCAGAAACTGCTTCAGTGTGCAAAGCAGATGATAAAAGTATGTTGATAAAATTTGCGAATAACATAATTTGTGGTGTTATGAGTTGAGAGGATTGAACCACTGCACAGCAAGAGGAACTTGAGAACTGGAGTAATAAGAGTGGAATGTAGTGCAGAAGTACTGCTTGCAAGGGCATTTGGGGACTAACAGAGAATTAAGTTGTAAGCTGAGTAATCATCAATTGCAAATGATTGAGGAAAAGAAGGATCCTGGCTGAGTAGCTGATCACAGATTGACTATGAAGTGCTGGTGTGACGCAGGCATGATTATAGCGAGGCACTCGAAGGATGGATCAGCAGAGGCTTTTCTGCTAGTTAGGGAAATGTTAATATCTCGGCACAGGCACTTGTGAGACTTCAGTTGGAAAACTGCTGTTCTGATCATCCGTTTTCAGGAAAGTTGATTGCAAAGTGGAAGAGAAGAGAGCATTTAAAATGATTTGGGAAATGAAGCGTGTGATTGCAGCATGGAAATATGATTGCTATTTTTAGCTGCAGGGAATAGGCATGAGATTAATACAACAGAGGAGAGAAGAAGAAAGATGTTGTTTTCAAGCTTGTGTTGCCCCCAAAATGTAGTTTACTGAAGTTCTGAGAGGAATTGCATGGCGTGTGTTGCTGGCAGAAGTAGGACATGAGATTTGGTGATTGAAGGCACTCGTCCAAAGCTCACAGGGGACATTCATGCTAATGGGATTGTTATTTCTGGATTCCTTTGGATGGCATCCATCACACAATCAGGCATACAGAAGATTAGGGATGTGTCTAAACACCTGCAAGTGGATATTCTTTATCAAAGTTGATGGCGGGAATACTGTGACTTGTTCACAAGACTCCAATAAAAGCAGTATATTTTAGGTGCCAAAAGGAATGCCAGACCCTCTGAACGTTCAGCTATTGACCTCTGTTTTCTTTTCAGAACTTCTCTTTTGCTGGTGCTGCTCTTTAATATAGCCAGCAAATTCGTTAACCTCCCATTGAAAATCACTCCAATTCAACTCTTGTAGAAGCTGTAATCTCTGCAGTGCTTGGAGTACTTAAAATAAATAAAAATTTTAAAAAAAATCATAGCCAGGAAAAGCCAATGGATATTGAATACGCTTCTATACTTCCCTATTCTGAAACTGTCAAGCTTTGCTATTTAAAGTGGTAAAGAAATATATAGTATCTTCTTTTACATTCTGAGAATCTGGGAAGTACTGTTTGTGATCACCCACCCCAGGAGTGGATGTACAGACACAGATTTCAACAACAAAGTGATTTGCAAATGACTACTTTTCTCTGAAATCACTCTCTGAAATTTGCTTCCTATTTGTATTTCACTTGTGAAATGGAGGATAGTGGCCAGGTTGGTCTCCAGACTTTCATGCTTATGCATATGGAATACAATACTCTTTCAGGTAGTTTCCCATCTGCTTTAGAGTTCTTATTTTTACCTCAGTTGTCCCCTGTGCAATGATTATTGGCCATAGACAGATTAGGAACATTGCTTCTTTCCCTGTGATTCCAAAAACAAAGTTAAAAATTAGCCTTAAAAAGTCTTTTGGGAAAACATTATTTTGCATTTTATTACAATTGGCATTTATTCTTGAAAACCATTTGTTTGACTGCACACTCAAGGACGTTGTACAGAACTGAAATCTAGCCCGTGGGCCTGTAATTGTTCAGTACTACATTTGCTTTTCTTCATTTATTTGAAAAAAAATACAAAAATGACAACTTTATTGAAAATCATAATTACCTGCTCTTAATTGTGCTGAGATGGAAATTAAGCAGCCCCCTGGTGGGGTCACGAGGAGAGCACTGCCCCTACACAGCTTCTCTGTGCTGCCCCACTGCATTCCCATGAGATCCATGGTTATCCCCCCTCTGCATCTTACTGTTGTTGAAGTGAGAAAAGCATTTGGGTCCTACGTGTGTAGAATGCAGCGCTCGCCTCATCCTCACTGAATGCTGAACCTACTTCTTTTCTCCCCACCTTTCTTCTTGTGCACGTGGCTGAGATGCTTTCCCTTTTGCTGATTAATTATTTGTATTTGCTTTGAGCGCTGTCAGTGTAGCAGTTCTCCTTAGACCACCTGAGCACTCTGTATCTTCCTTTTGCCAGATGTGAGAATTGGACCAAACTGTCCTGCCTCTCCCACAGCCTCTTGTGTGTTCAGAATAGAGTTGCAGTATTTTACTGTACCTAGCAGAAGTAGAGCAAATGCAGTGCATTTGTTTCATAGTCTCTTCTGTTTCTCATCCTTCTTTCTTATATTGTTCTTCCTCATCTCTCCTCTTCCTAATTCCTGTCCTTACCTTTCCTCCATCGAGCTCTTTCCTTCTTCGTCTTTCTCTTGTATTTAAATAGTGCTCAGCAGTGAGGATTGCTAATACAGGTGTAATGCTTGGGTGGCTGAGATGCAGGAAACCTGTATGGAAGACATCTCCCATGCAGGATAGTGGCAGCAGAAACTGCAGTTGAAGATAGACTATAGAAGATGGTGGCAACAGCTGAAGAGAAAAGGGCCCGCAGTTGTGTACACCTGATGCTAAATGTATAGAAGTTACCACGCTAAGTTCAAGCAGTATTTATGCTTTCTTTCGTCAGGCCTGCTAAAAATAATCTTTAGGTTTGTATCTCTCCAACCATCATTCTGAGGGTTTCTCAAATGCATTTTTAGGTTTGAATATCAATGCTGCTATGGAACCCACTGTACCTAAGGTGTTGGATTGATATTTTTTAAAGTTACATGAAAGTGTTACACGTGTAAGAATTCTGATTTCTGTCAACATAAAAGCTTGCATCTGCAGCAGAGGAGTTGTATGAATAATTTTGTTTGTTTTTCATTGTGCTTCTCTGACCCCTTCCTGGTGGTCCATCCCCTCCATGGAATGGACTTTCTTATCTTATTTCTTCCTATTTTGCTGAAAAAGGAAGCACTGGATTTTCTCAGTAATGCTTTAGGAACTTAAACAGTTTAGCTCCAACTGTTTGACAGACCTCCTGCAGAAATGCAGACAGATGGTACGTTTTGATACTCACCCAATGAGTATCTCTGGGACTTTTTTCCAGGGGTCTTGCCCAAGGTCTTAAATTATGAGATTTGCATAAACATGAATTTCTTTAAGTATTAAGTCAAGAATTGCCAGTCTAAAACTGTAGTTTTGTTTATTGTTTATTGTTGCTTTTTAATATTAACGTGATTATTTTCATTATGTCTAAATGGAAAGGGAAATTGTGACATATAGCCTTTATAACAGAGGGGCAATATAAAAGTGCTCATATAACAGAATTTCATAGTCAGGGAAACACAAATGTGACCTGCATAGTCCTGGAACATCTACCGTTCCATATTCTTGGAACATCTACTGTAGTGGTTTGCTTCCAGTTGTGTCAGTATGTTAAATGCATATGCAATGTTGTTTGCAGATGAGGACTTGTCTATCAAGGAAGTTGGTACATCTAGAGCAGAGTGGCACAATGAACAAGAACACACTCTGCAGGAGTCCTGGAACTCGTTGGTGAAGTTTAATTACTCCCATCGTGGCCGAATCTCTAACATGGATTTTCAAGGGGATATCTTCGATGAGTTTCTCCATCAGCAGAAAATCAACCGGCTGGGAGAATATCATCTCATGAGAAAAGAGGGAGTACAAGCACCACCAAAAAAGCGAGAAGAAAATTCTGTGGAGGCACATGATGGAAATGATTTTAAAATACCCGTTTTACCTTATGGGCAGCACTTAGTAGTAGATATTCGAACAACGTGGGGAGACAGACATTATGTTGGTCTTAATGGAATTGAAGTTTTCAGTTCTAAAGGAGAGCCTGTTCAGATTTCAAAAATAACAGCTGAACCACCTGATATAAATATTTTACCAGCTTATGGCAAAGATCCCAGAGTAATAACCAATCTAATTGATGGGGTAAATCTGACACAGGATGATATGCATCTCTGGCTAGCACCGTTTACCCCTGGAAAACCTCACTTTATCTTTATTGACTTTGTGAATCCCTGTCAAGTAGCTATGATTAGGATTTGGAATTATAATAAATCTCGCATACACTCTTTTAGGGGTGTGAAAGACATTATAATGATGTTAGATGAACAATGCATCTTTAAAGGAGAAATTGCTAAGGCTTCGGGAACCTTGTCTGGAGGTATGCTATAATTTCTTTCTTACTTTGTGGAAGCAGCAGCACAATATAAACAAATACATTTATCTTGTTTGTTATCTCTTTACTCTTCAATGCAGATTGGGCATTTTATATAGTACTTAATCCTTTTAATTTCAAAATGTAATGCAAAACTATCTAAGGCATTCTGTAATGGTGTTGTGAATTTTAGTAGCATATAGAGCTAATTTTTATTCATAGTGATGTCTTAAGATCATATTTCAGTAACCTCAGATAGTCACTAGATATTTGTAAGTTGCAGGTTTTTTAGTTTTCACAGATAAGATATTTTGGAAAAAGTGATAAGCTTTTTTTCTCATCTTCAAGGTTCGTCTGCTGGGCAATTAAGGTTGAAATTGAACATAACTGTCTCAGTAGTCAGTTCCTATTCCCCATATATTATCTTTAACCACCGCTGTAGATTAAATGTGAAGGACTGAATAGCATTTTTTAGTACTCTAAATATTCTTCTACATAGCTTCTCAACTTAATTCCATATGTTGTCTTCAGCTCCAGAGCACTTTGGGGATACAATACTGTTCAGTACCGATGATGATATTCTTGAAGCTATATACTGTTATGATGAGACATATGATGGAGAAATGGAGAATGCCAGCTCTCTGAGGTATGAAGAAGAGCTAAAGAGGCCAACAACAGCTGATGGGGATGGAGATGAAAGACCTTTTACGCAAGCAGGGTTAAGAACAGAGGATCAACAGGTAGGGATCTCTGCATTCAGTGCTCTTATAAATGTGTCTTTCTGAAATATGAGGTAGAAATAGGAGGCGCTGATTTCTGTGGTGCTGTAAAACTGTAGAAGGACTAATAAAGCTATCTGTGTTTTGAAGTTATTTTTTTTTTTCATCAGCTTAATAATTCATGGGAGTTTTTTAAGCCCAGAAGTTCTTCCACAGTTTGCTTTCTCTGGTTAATGAGGCTACCAGGAAGGCTTTAAGGGATCATACATTTCTTTTTTTTTCTTTACTTACTTGAGCAGAGAGTACAGGGTTGTTTGTTTTTTTTTTGTCTGGGTACTCCTGAAGATTTATACCACTGTCAACGATTTTTACCTTACATTTATTCATGTAATGAGTAGTTCTGTTCCCCGTCACTCCAAATGTTGTTTTCCCCTATTTTCCACACAGTATGCGCTTGCTTGTTTCTTTCTCCTTGAATGAAATAGCTGAGGTGGGATAGGATCTAGCATAATGTCATTTTATATCTTCACAAGTTCTCCTTTATTTTTTCCTCTTTTCTTTTCTAACTAGCAGCTTCACAAATCCATATCCCTTTTGCAGCATTAAGGTGTTCCTTTCTATTCCATAGAGTAGATATTTTACTGCTGGAGGAGGGCTGTATTTTCATGCACTGCAGTCTTGCTTCACTTCATCCTAATGGCCCAGTGACTGAGCAACAGTCCTGCTTGATTTTCAGCTTAAAGTGGTATGGTGTAGTCTTTAAACTGCTTTCTATCTTCTTGCAATGTTGATGAGCACCTGCTCTTTCTTCAATGAGGACATTTTGTTCAGTGGGACACTCTTGCACAACTGTGAGGAGATGCAAAACTGAATCAAAATTCCAGCTGGTTCAGTTAAAGTACTCCTAACATGAGGTTCCTAACAAGCCTTGTGCTGTTTTCAGGCTTGGGTGGTCTATCTTAACCTATTCTGTTGGCTTACATGATGTAGGGAAATGCTCTGGTCTTGCTGTCTCAAATCAGAGACTCTAAGCCTTTGACTCCTCCAGTGCTAGTTAATAGCAATGCCATTAACTGTTTCCATCTTCACTTGCATCACCTTAAACTGTTTGGAGGCTTTGTGTAATGCAGGGTTTCACCAACACAAATTGAGGTTCACCTTTCATTTATTGATCACTTGTTCATTGCTAGTATTCACCCAGGGCCTCTTTCATTACAGAAGTTCAGGCGTGGACTCCCTGATCCTTACTTAGATTCTGCTTCTCTTTTCACTGTTCATCTGTGATGCTTTTCTTACTCCTTTTTTAACTCTGAAATGTGCTGAATCAGCAGTGGATAGCAATAGCTATTCCAAATGAACCTCTGATCTCTCTGTCATTCAGTACATGCTAGGACCATCAAGATTTTCTGGATGTGTATGCTATCAGAATGATATGAATCTAGATGATTTGTCTTCCCCAGTGTAACATCATCATTCAAACTAGTATTGGGTTTGAGCAGTCTCTGCCTGTTGATCATTAACCCTTTCCAGCTGTTACATCTTCAATGGATAAGAAAGTGTATTTACTGCACTGACTTTCAGCTCTTAGCAAGGCATCTTACATTATTGTCAGTATTATCTATGGTCATCTGTCTTTCATCTCCTTAACCATGATTTCATTTAAGGGAACCATTTCAGAATGGTCATGTTTAGGAGCTTGGTAATGATTTCTACTTTTTATTTCTTATCCATTAACTCCCATACAGTGATGATATTTTGTTCTACTGTAAGGATCTGAGAACATAAGTAGGTCAGTGTTCACAAGGAGTGTTGAAATAGTAGAAAATTAGGCTAAATCTGAAAGAAAAGATACAGGATAGTAATGGAATGGAGGGAACTGAGTGGCCAAGAAATGAGGAATAGGGAGAAAAGAGCTGATAAGCCACTTTTTATGGTCTGCAAGAGTAGGCTCAATAAAACCAGTACCTTTACTAAGTCCACAGATTTTGATATTCAATAGAGTTTTAAATTGTAATTACCAGATTGGTCTTGAAAAGTTGTTCTGAGAAAAAAGCATGAGGCCTCAAAGATGGAGTCAGTGTTCTATGCTGTTACCCTCAGTAGCAGAGTTGTTTTCCATCTTTCCATCTTGTGTGGATTGTGTTTTGCAGGATGTGGTTTTCTTGGAGAGACTGAAACTGTGTGATGGCACTCTGTGAGGGCTTAACTTCCATTTGCAATTCCATCTGCAATTCTTGTCTCTGTGACACGTTTGCAGCGTATTGGCAATGCTATGTGTCATTTGCTAATGGCAGTCTGCAGGTACAAAAGTGCCTGAATTTCAGACTTTCCAGGAAGAATCAGCCCACATTAGGGAGTCTCCTATTTAACTTTCCCATATGCTCTAGCAAAAAATCCCATGTGAACAAAGTATATTGCATAGGCAATATGTCTCTAAAATGCATATCATCTGCATGTTCATTGCGCATCTCGGTTTGTTTTTTAGGTGCAAAAGCAGGCAGTCCTGCTGGATTCTGTCTCTGCTTGCACACCCAAGGAACCAGGAATATTTACTGGAAAGTGTAAGTTTGTTCTCTTTCACTTTCTGTGTATGCTGCTTCCTACCCCTGCTAATGTTATCAAGGAGGATCTGATTTGTCGTTTGTGCAGACCTTTGTGGCAGATGTCAGGTCTGGAATAAAGAAGAGTAATTGAGTACTTAAGGCAGAAGTTTGTTGTGTTTTTTTTTGTTGTTTTGTTTTGTTTTGTTTTTTACTGTGGAATTTAGAACACTGTATTGTAACAGATGGCATTTAATCTTAGAAAATAACACTAGCCATTTGCTTAGTCCTTGAATGGGATTTGTGGTAGCTGTGTCCATTACCAAGTAATTCTCTTCCAATCCTACATATTTATTTAGACTGATTTTCTCAGATCAGATTGACAATAGAAAACCTAGAGAGAAACTAGACCAGAATGTTGCATCTGTACTGAAAGCACTTGGTTTGTTGATACTGCTCAAAAAACTGCCACCCTTTCTGGGACTTCAGGTTATTTTCAAGAGAGCTTCTGAATGGCCCAGAAGTACCAATTCCTGCTCCTTTGACCCAGCAGAGGGGAAATTGGCTTGTTGGGCCTGGTGCATATAAAGTGTTTGGCAACCTGTGTAAATATACACGATACGGTTATTCAGCCACATATCTATGGACTATTCCTATAATCTATGAAGTTCATCCATAGCTTATAGATGGATATACATGTTTGTCATCAGTTTACATTTTTGTGAACTTCAGATGCCTTTCCCTGCTTCCATTTCTCAAAGTGGATGAAGCAGATAGTGAGGATGCAATTCAGAGCTCAGCAGATGCAGTCTCTCATACTGACAAGATATTGTTAACTAGCTGATTGGGCTAACTTGTCTTTACCAAACAAAGAAATCCTGATTCCCACTGAGTTCCTGCAGAGAAAGAGATGGAGAAGGTCCCAGCTGTGGTAAAAAGAGTAGCTTCCCTTTTACCCTGAGGGCAATCTGACACAGGGATTGACAGTGTTGTTGAGATCTGAGGGCCTGGAGGCATTCATACCTCCACTGAGTGGCTCCTGGGAGACCTGATCTAATAGGCAGGAGTTAGATCTCCAGAGGTCCCTTCCATTCTGCATTAGCTTATGTAGAATTTGCCTATGTGCTGTTCAGAATGTGAATACTAACCTTGTGTGGATAGCTGCTAGATCCTATCTTTTCCCAGTCCGTTGGAAAAAAAAAAAAAGTATATATACCTATATATTTTTGCCTGAGAACTGTTGCATATTTCTATAATAAGAAATGGCCTTGGGAATAGTAGCTAATATCACTGTAGCCATGGTTCTTAGCTTGTCAGTTAATAGAACTCTTTACTTCTTAGCGTCCTTGCAAATATGAAGAGATCTCAACACCCGAGTGAATTTATGTGTACTTAGTCTCATGCAAATTGCTACTGCTATTTATAGGTAATTGGGCTGGATGGCTTAACAGCTCTAATGCTGTTTGTTTTACAGTGCATCATGACTATCGGTGCTTCATTAGACATTGTCCAACTTGATTCTCTCTGGGCTACATTTAATGTATGAAATGAAATATTTTAAATTTACAGTGGTGAATTTTTATGGAACCTGATCAGACTGGAATATTGCTTGTTGTATCTGTATATGTTCTTTATATTTTTTGGAAAGCGTGAAACAGGTGGACCTGAAGATAATTTTATGTTGGTGCAGTATTTTCTTTTTAATTTCTGGAAATGCAGGGAAATCAACAGTGCTGTTTTTCAGTGGTGCTGTGCCATTAGAATGCTTCCACGTGTACAGTTTGGACAGGAAGTTAGTGCATTCAATGCAATAGTAAACCACATCTTCTTTCAGTGTATCTATGAATTGGTGCTCTCTAAGCAATCTACTCATGGGATTTATGAGAGACTGAATTTACATAAGTCCACATAGTCACCTAGATGGCAAAAGATAACGGATAGCCTTCAGACTAATAGGTCTTCTGTTTCTGCATAATCTCAAAATCTGTCATGTCACTACTTAAATGTATTATTGAATTACTGTCACTCTGCAATCTGAGTAATGAGACACTTGATAACATGGTTGATTGGAAGCAGTATGGTTACAAGTGAACAAGACGTCAGCAGCCCACTAAAAGTCCAACACAGATTTACGACAGTTACTGCACTATTATGTGGAGGTAGGCAAGCAAACCAGAACTATCCAAAAGCAGGATATACAGTTATTTAAACAAATAACGCGTGGTGCTAATTAATGGGAACTGCACTTATATAGTGTATATATGGAGTATGGAATAAATATTTAGCTCAATAGAAGTTGTGTTATAGAAAGCAGTAATTGATTGGACAATACAGAGTACAGAATGGAAGGGGTTTTGGCTTAAATTAAAACTGTTGGCGAGTAGGCAGCCATGAATGTATGATAATCTTGATCACTAGAAAACAGTGATGCACGTGTTATCTACCACACTCTACTTAGCTTTATTTAGGATAGTGAGGTCATGTGGCTGGCCAGTGCTAATTGAGTCTGATCTTTGAATGAAGTGGGTTCAGAGGCAGACTATGAGCTGTTATTTGTGCCAGAGTATGAGCAGTTGGACTTAGTGCATTAAAGGGTCACAGAGTGGAGAGTAAGTAGATCCAATAGCACTGCTAATGGCAGTGACAGACCCCACTCAGAGCAAATTGCTAGGTTTCTGGCTCGCTTAGGAGAGATAAGAGAAGCCTTCTGCCCCCAACGATGTAGGTAAATGCTACAGCATTTCACTGTGCTTTTATCCATGTTGTTGTGAGTGCTCTGTATTAACCCATGGCACAAAGAGCAGCTTTTGAAGTGTTTGAGATGTGGGTTTGTAAGTAGCAGCGTTCGTTGTTGTTCTGCTTTTTGGTTTCATTTTTTTTATCTGCTTTGTACCAGTGAAATTGATGCTGATTACCCTCTTTTGGAGGCTTGGGCCCATGCTTTAAACTAGTATGCATGTAGGTATATGTGTATATTGTATGTATATTCTTTTACATAGGCCTGCAACTGAATTTTACCGTGACTTGGGGAGATCCTCATTACCTTGGACTGACTGGACTGGAAGTGATAGGAAAGAACGGCCAAGCATTAAAAATAAGTACGGAACAGATTTCTGCTTCACCCCAAGACTTAAATGATCTTCCAGAGTATACAGGAGATTCTAGAACATTAGAAAAGTAAGTAGTGAAAGGGGGAGAATAGGTGGAATAACAAGTAATTTCTTCAGATGTTTTTTTGTGTGTGTGTTCTGTAGCATCTGTCTGTGCATATGGAGTAATGTTTACGCAGCATTTCTGGATAATTGCAAGGAAAACTTCCAAGTTAGCGGAGAGTAAGAATGTATGAGGGAATTGCAAGTGTAGGTGCTGCTCTCAAATTCTGCAGCTTTTGTTGTTATAATTTTAATGAAGTCTTTGCTTCCCCAAATTATGTATGTACATAATGTACAGAAAATCTCTCCTGTAGGCATCAAGATCAAAGAAATCTTCCCATGAGATCCCCCATGATGAAAAGGCTCTGGTGGTGTAGTCTGGAGAGGCTTTGATGGACCCAGATGCAAAGAATTCATTTACCTTTTCATTCAGTGTCTTCTCTGGTGCTCCTTTTAAGCCTAGTCATCTGTTGATCCTACAGAATTTCTGGCAAGCTTTTTGCTCCTGATATGTTTGATGGATTTTTATTTATGGTGCCTTTTGCTTGCTAGTCTACATATTCTTTCTTGGCATGTGCATATACATTTAGCCGTCCAGAGTTTATGATCCTATTGATTTAATTTGTTTGATCATGACTTTTGGTGAAAGATGATTTGTAATAACTTTCTTTATCCTGCCACTAAGCTGGGCTGGCTTCTATTTTCATTTTTTTTTTATTTTATTTTTTTTTTTTAAGTCCTTGCTTTCTCTTTTATCTGTCTTAGAGAGATAAATTTGTTCTATGTTTCAAATACAACATCCATAATATCCTGTCTGATACATGTAATGCTTTTATTTTGTTGCTTTCTTGCCTTTTTTTTTTTTTTTGACAGGGTTCATTTTTACTTGAGAGCCTTTTTGAGCATAAGACAAAGGGTCTTAATTTTTTTTTTTTTCTGGCTTTTGATATTTCTGTAAGCATGTTGAGCACTTCAGTGCTCTTCAACTTAGCATTTGGAATGAGTCCTGTGTAGTATTGACTGTTCAGGACTAAGTCAAGTTTTGTCTCTTTCCTATGGGCTCTCTAATCAATTCCTCTGTGAAAGACTCATTATTCATATCTATTTCTTGAAGAAACTGCCAAATCTGGTACTCGTTCTTCTATTACACTTTAAAACAGTATGCACATAGGGCAGCGTACAAAAGTAATTACAGTAGGGCAATTGAGCCATCTTCTCCTTAGCTCTTTGTATATCATACTTTCTGGTAAAAGTCAGGATTCCAAAATGGGGAAATAATGGAATTGAACTTACCTAGTCAGTCTGAGGTGTGCTGTTAGGAGAAGATGTTGTCATATTGTAGAATGGTGGGAAAAAGGGCTGTTCCTTAATGAGCCTAATGAGAGCTGATAAAGGATGTGAACAAACTCTGCTCCATCTCTGGGCTCTTCAGATACCATCTCAGTCATGCTCAGTGTAGAAATATGCTGCTGACTGCCAGATAAACTAGTTTAGGCATGGACCTCTATTAATAAGTTATAAAATGTCTGGGACTGAGAATTTTGCCTTTAGTAATTTTGGTGCAGAGGTACCAAATGAGCTTTTCTCTGCTTGTTTGCTCAGGGAAGAAAACCAAAGGATTTTTCTGTTTTTCTTCAAACAGAGCCAACTAAAGGAAATGTTGTTCCCCCCAGCCACTGCATCTTTCATTCAGCAGTTCTGTATTACTTTTTATGTTTAATGTGCTTTTTAGTTGCATGCACATAGGTACAATAATGGAATTGGTAAGTGGAAATAAGAGGAAAATTGACACCTAGTAAAACACCTGTTTTCATGAGAGGAGCAGGCTTTTCCTTTCTGTCACTAATGGATTTTTCTCCTTGTAGGTTAATAGATGGGACTAATATTACAGCTGAGGATGACCATATGTGGCTCATTCCTTTCTCTTTTGGAGAAAATCATCTACTCACAATCCATTTTGATAAAAGTGAAAGTATTGCAGGGCTTCGTTTCTGGAACTATAATAAATCTCCAGAGGATACCTATAGAGGGGTAAGTAAAAGAAAAGGAGCACTGCCAGCAAAAATATACAGCGGTGCATTGGAAAATTGGTACTGTGATAAATGAATATAGCTGCCTTAATGGAACACCATAAATCTTTCTAGATTGTCTGAGTCTGAGTTTTGTGGCAGGTATAATGCATTTCTGTCTCTGCAAACAGCAAATATTGAAAAAAAGCCAGAGACAGTTTAAAGAAAACTTCACAGATGATTTTTCTAAGAGACACATAGTAGCACATATTACTTTCAAGATATATGATTCCAAAGTGGTATCCTCTCACTATCCGGTATTTAAGTCTCCCATATGATTCTTTATTTCCTGCAGCACGAGGAATGATAGAACAGGGGGCACTTCAACAGCAATTTGGTGTAGATAAGTTGAAGAAAGCAGTATCTGTGTATAAACTTGTGTTTTTCTCTGACTATGGGGATCCTTTTGTTTTTGAGCATCATGCTTTTCTGAAGTCTGCCACTTAATATTTAGTCAATTGACTGTAAATGCTATTGAACTATTTGCTTAATTGGTAGCATTTGGTAACATGATAAATAGAGATTTGGTAAGTCTTTATAAAATTAGGAATGTGATGAAAAGTCTTTCAGTGTGCACAATGAAACCCCCAGGCTCTATCTCTGTGGGCATGCAATGCAATTTTCAAATTTGCTTTCATTTTTCAATTATGTACTGTAGTAGAGTTTATGGTACCTGAAATCTGTGTACTTCCCAGGCAATCCAATGGAAAGCAGTAGGTGATGGCAACGCTATACTTGGCTAACATGGATGAATTTACATGGATGAATGTTAGGCTCATCAATCAGTTATCAAGAAGCAAGAATGTCTGGGACTCAACATTTGTTTTGGAAAATTGATATCTTCAAACAGTTTGGCTGATGTAGGTTAGATAAAATTGCACAGTGTACCTCCTCACTTATTTTCCAATTTGCTTTTTTTAAATTTTCTTAGTAGATAAGAAAATTGTTCCTGTGTGTGAAACTAGAGAGAGACAATACAAAAAATTCCAGGAAGTTTCTAGAATGATCCAGGCCTCCAACTTTAATTCATAAGACTGTGCAAGGGGTTTTTCAGCCTGGAGAAGTCTGTGAGGTGACCTGATAGCAGCCTTTCAGTATCTACAGGGGAGCTGCAAGGAAGAAGAAGACAGACTCTTTAGCAGGTTCTGTGGTGATAGAATAAGGGAATATGGTTTCAAGCCCGAGGAGGATAGATTTATTTTGGATATAAGGGAAATATATTTTACAGTGAGGTTGGTAAGGCAGTGTAGCAGGTTGCCCAGTGATGTGGCTGATGCCCTGTCCCTGGTGATTTCCAAGGTGAGGCTGGATCAGGCCTTGGACAACCTGATCTAGTTGTGCTGTCCCTGTTCACTGCTGGGGAGTTGAACTAGATCGCCTGCAGAGGTCCCTTGCAACTCTGAGGATTCTATGATTTTAGATAGTAATAAATATTGGGGAACTACTTTTCTGTGTAAATTTACCTTTCACAAATGAATGTTCCCTCTCTGAAGTTTGGCCTTGGCCTCTTTTAGTTCAAGCATGGGGTGTTGCAAAATGCTGAAGACTGGACAAGGACTCACAGAGGTTCAGAGGGTGACTTCTTTCATTTTAGCCACAACTCCTCTATAGGCTTTAACATTTGACATCTCATTTTTGTAATATAATGCAGTAACCCAACATGTTTGACTTAAGGGAGGGTTCAGGAGCATTATCATGTAAACATACCCCTGGGTAATCATGTTTTTTTAGTAATATTGCTTAGTTAATTTGTATGATTGGGCTTAAAGGGCTTTCTCCCCTTTATCTCCTTGAGAGTGATATGGCACTGGGGCAGCATGCAGTGATGGGATGAGTCAATTTGAGAGACCCACAACAACCTGATTTACCTTTGCAGGCTTCTCTGAGCAGGAGTCGTGACTGGAGACATGCAGAAGTCCCTTCTGATTTAAATCTTACTGTGATTCTGTGTGCATAATGTAATACAAAGAGCAGCCTATGTAGTGATGGGGAATATTTTGCTTTCCCATTATAAGAGCAGGTCTTCCCAAGGCAGAACAGGAGGGAGAAGTGTTTGTACATGAATTTTCAAACAAAATCAAGTTTCTGAGTGTGTGTTTGTGTCTGAGCTATTAAAAGGGCTAAAAGATTTCAAGGATTTGGCTATTTAGCATGCAATTTGGTCTTTGGAGACAAACCTAGGCAAGAAGAAAGGTGTATTTTTACAGTTTATTTTGCAAGGTAGCAAAGGAGGTGAATCTGACAAAGTAAGTGTGCAGGCAGCTCACCTCTAAGTCCCGCAGTGAAGTGCCATTAAAATGCTGTAACAGATGAATCCTGTAAAAGAACGAATAAAATAACATACTTGAAAAACTGAGGATGCAGGATATCTGCTGGGCCACAGTTAAGAGGCTTTAGACCATAGAGCTGGGGTATCATGGCATCTGTTTTTCAAAGCATTGCTGTTCTTCTAAGAAACGGTCTCTGGACATGAAATAGAATGATTTGCTAGGTAGCTGTAGACTGGTGGATTCTATTCACAGCTTTAGAATGAAAGGGTAATGGCAGTAAACTGTCAAAATGGAGGCTTGTATGCTATTTCCAGCTCTATGAAAAATTACCTTATGAAAGCTTTGTTATGTGATTTGTAAAATGCTATGTGTGATGGTTGAGTGCCTTCTCAGATGATGAAAATTACTTAGAAATGAGGGCTGTAAAGGGCACATAAATATAAGCAGCTGTGGTGTAATAGGTAAGATTTCATCTCTAAGTCTCCAGACTTCCCATTCAATACATGTTCTCTAAACTAAAGTGTATTTCAGTGGATTTTTCATTTCCTCTCCATAGTCTGGCAGCTTGATTCAGCTGGAAAGTACCATGCAGAAGAATTTCTTATACACAAAGTGTATTTCCTTTGTTTTCTCCCAAGCTTATTAAGGATGAAACCTGCAATAGTTATTTCCCTCTGCTTGCTGCTTTCACTCCTAATTTATCTTCATGCTCTTTGGAAGTGAAGCAAGCACCTTGCACAGTCCAGTACCTCAAGTTTTCAAATTGAGAAATGCTTTTGTAAACAAACAAAATGCACAAAAAATGTCCAAACAAACAAAAACTTTCTGAAAAAGATTTACTTCTGGTTTGTTGCACTTGCAACTCACTGAAATGGTAATTGACAAAAAATTAATGGCAAACTGCAAAAATATGAAAGCTGCTGTGAGTATCGGGCTTTGTAGGAAACCTGAAGTGTTAAGTTGTTCTCAGATTGACATCTCAAAGTAAATACTGCTTATGTTTTAATAAAAATACTAATAACAGATCATGAGAACTACATATTTCCATACAAAACTATTCTCAAATAGTCATATATTCATCAGTAAGTATAAAATCTGAAGATGACAGAACTGAGTCACATTACCTTTAGACTAAATTAAGTCTTTTCTGCTAGCTAAATGAATCTATTCTCATTCAGTCCATTAATCAGCAGACTGCAATCATAGGGCCAGTTATAAGGCTATCCTGTTCTATTTTCCAGGTATTATTCCTTCCTTAAGCAGTAATTAGTGACATATTCAGTGCAATACTTTTGATTAACAGGAGACTGTACTTAACATACCTTAGGGCAAAATGCAGTGATAATTGTTGCTGCATGATGGAGTTGTTATGTGACTGTGATCATGCACACAGCTCCAGATGGTGTTAATGGGGGAGGATGAAGGGGCCTGAACTCCTTCATATTCTGATCCAGGTATGGCTGAATTATTTGGTTTAACCTTCAGAGTTTATATCAGATGTGCACACATCTGAGACATAATTGTGGCTTGATCCTTTTCTGCCTGGTAGAGGTACCTTTTCGTTATTCATATGCCCTTAGGTTATATACAGCACTGCTTGGTGGATGAGTGGGCAGGATCCTGGAAAAGTCCAAATGCTGCCTGCCACACAGATGAGTAGAATGGTGAAACAGAGGTTTTATACAAACATGGTAGAGACAGAACAGGGCTTGCTCATGAGAGATCACTAGGTTATGTGATCTCTTCAGCCAGGGTTGAGCAGTCAGGGCTGATCTGCCATTGCATTCAGGTGGATGATGAGCGACTAACCATCTCCTCAAATCACCTTTGCAACATATGCTGACTTAAAAGCTGAGTCTGTAGTCTCTTGACACGTGCTCTCCTGCAGCCCACAGATTTTCAGTTTACTGAGGTCTCTGGAGGTGCAGTGAAGGAGCTCTTCCAATCATTTGTATTTTATTTTTTATCTTTTTTTTCCTCCAAAATCCTAAGCTCTGCCACTTGCATCAATCTCGATAGGTAGTGTCAGCTGTGATGTATTGAACTGCACTGGGTTGCAGACTGGGTTCTGCTGCTCTAGGCTTCCTTTTGCCGAGGGGTGTTACACTATAGAAGAATGGAACAAATACTGCAAAATTACAGGAACAATTGTTCCAGTCTCTGAAGTGAATGCATTGCATTGGATTTATGTTATGATTTTTCTTTCTTAAACAAGGCAAAGGTAGTCCACGTAATGCTGGATGGTCACAGCATCTCCCCACCAGAGGGCTTTCTTATCCGCAAGGGACCAGGCAACTGCCACTTTGACTTTGCCCAAGAAATTCTCTTCCTTGACCATCTGCAGCCCCAGCTGATGAACAGATTACAAAGGAGGTACAGTAACATTTTTACTATCTGAACCACTCTTATTTGTTCAGTACTTGTATTCTCTTTTGAACCAAATCTGTATGAGACACCTGGATGAAATGGAATGTTTTATTTAGATCAGAAGACAATCTGCTACATAATCTGGAGGGGAAAGGTACATGTGATGGCTTTTTTTTTTTTTTAATTTGTTCTGTTCTTTCCTCAGTGAGCCAAGAGTACATAAGTAAACTACTTTGTCTTGGTTATTTTGGCAGGACTGGTTCAAAGAGAATGGAACAAGCTAGTATGGACTATGAAGCACCACTCATGCCATGTGGTTGTATCCTCCTCTGTCATTTTCTTAGTACATAACTGAGGTATTCGGTATAACATCGTCATGAATTCCAGTAGTTCTAAATACAACTTTCCATGCTATAAGAAATGAATGAGATGTGAAGAATGTGATGAGAAAGGCATTTGTTAAATATGACTTGAGAATAAATAAATGAAACAGAATATACGAAGGTGTGACCTGTAGTCAGATGCTCTGGTACCACTTCTTCCCACCTTTTAGAATCCGTGAAAACTGGAGCTAGAAACCCATTAGCACAGTATCCTGCCAGCCTGTCAAAGCTAGTAATAATCTGTACTCTTGCATATCTTTGAATGTTCACAGTGCTGTTCTTTTGAAATTTGTCGCATTTTACATCTTTATTAAGACTGTGTTGACCAGAACTGTGTAATATTTTCTTAATGTTTCTGGCTCTTTAATCTTATGTTTTTGTAAATAAGCACAGCCTTCTGTGGTAATACTTACTGTTGTGCCATCCATCTACCTGACAGCCCTCTTAAATCCATTAGGCTGTCCTAACCATGTTTGGAATCAATGAGATCTCAGCATTACGAAGTTCCTGACAGTTTCATGAAAATCAGTGTCTTTTCAGAGATAAAAATAGGTGCTCTACTAGAAAAACAAACGGCACGCGTTCTTATTATATTCTCTGCCATTCAGTTAAGGGAAATATTTTCTGGCTAGTTATCATTCATGTAATTCAAAACTGAGCAAAGGCATAATCAGAAGGTGTAGGAAGGTAATAAAGGCTCTGGATAGGAGCTGTGGTATTAATAGGTAGCAGAATAGGGAGGTAGGATGCCTGCTCATAAATAAATAAAAGATTATATGTTCTTCTGGCAGCTGACGATGTAATATGAGCATTCTTACATGTGAACAACATGTAGAGACTCTTGCCTTTCAACCGTAGGGCTTCATTTTTGTGTGTGTGCTATCAGTAACAGAAATGACAAACTTCTTGTCTAATGTAGCTTATTCAGAGAATATCAGTATCAAATTTTCCTTAACAGCTCCTTCCTTCTTAGTTGTTTTCCAGTTTCAGCTTCTAACAAGCTGGGGTGATCCATACTACATTGGTTTGACTGGTCTGGAGTTTTTTGATGAACATGGAGACCAAATCCTACTAACTGAAAACAGTATCTTTTTGAATTTGATTCAGTGTTCATGGGTAACCAGTAGAGGGAACGCAGGACGCATTTGCAAGATACATAGTAATCAGTTATTAAAGAGTTGCACTTCAGTTTTCTGTATCAGCTAAAATAAGGGTAAAAAGCATGGATGCTGTGTGAACTGTGTATCTCAAGGGATCCTCATTGTTTAATTAATAGAGATTACACTGAAAAAAGAAGCTCTTTTCTGAGTGATGTTTTTATTTATATTTTGTATGGTGCATGATGGAGAAGAAACATGTGGAAATTGATAAGTGTTAAAAGAATTTTTAAAAGCAAGGGATCATTGACTTAGCTTATATTATTCTTCCTGTCTTTACAGTACAATACAGTGCCAGGTAAAGATAATTCAGTAAGTGTGGAATAGACATCTGTATCTGCTTGTACAGCAATGTCTCCGAGATATATCAGGATCCCAGAAAGCACATTTGTCCAAGTGCTGTACTGAATGTGATATTTCAGCTACCAAGTCTGAAGCAAGTTTTTCCTAAGCTGCAGAATCATCTCTGTGTCATTCCTTAAATTCTTTATAAGTACATACAGACTCTAGCCTCTAAGAAGGCAAAACAAGTGAGAGTTATTGTCCCTCAAACTGGATTGCTGGGGACTTATAATTCTGAAGACAGTGCCATTCATCCCTATTTCTATACATGCCTTTAACATAGATTTTTAAACATAAGCATTTCCTGGGGAAAAAAATCTTACCTTAGAAAGCCTTTTCAATAGAGGACTTAATCTTCCCATGTGAGGAAATGAAAGAAGACCTTATTGAACAGTTACTTTTTATCACAAATGTTGAGGAACTTAAGGGAAAAAAAAAACAAACAACTGGTCAGAAAGGTGACTGTTGTCTACAGGGATGCTTTTCTTAAGATAGGTTTCATATGAGTTTCCACAACTGCACAAAAAATTCCCTAGGCAGTGCTTCTTTTTCTGATAAGGAAACTTTATTGATGAAGTCATAAAAATGGGCCTTAAAATAAGCGAAATGCTGCTAGTTAATTTCTTCCTATTTTAAAAATAATCTTGTGTGCCAGAATCTCTAAGGGCATTCCTGCTTTTAAAAATGTGCTCCCAAGTTCTTCAGCTATCTTAAATAAAGTACTTGGAGTATTCTGTAACTTTTACTGCTGTACTGGAGAATATTTCCTCATGGAATCTGAAAGGAGAGGCACAAGCTCTTACACGTGGTATTTTGAGGATGTCCCTTTCGGTTATTTAAGCTGAAGTTATTTTTTCAGATATTGCTGCTTTTCCAGATAGTGTCAACGTTTTAGAAGATATATCTGGAGATATCCGAACTCCAGACAAACTCATTGACGGCGTAAATAACACAACTGATGGCAGACATATGTGGCTTGCACCACTTCTTCCTGGTTTGGTATGTTTTCCCTTATCATCTCATTCTACTGATGTGCACAGATATGGCTGGAAGTGTAACGGAAGGGGGAAGAATATATAACTTTGAGGTCAATTTGATATTAGTAAGCTATGCTAAACAACTGGTTGTCAGGAGGAGTTCTCTTTATTCTGCTTTCTCTTTACTGCACTGCACAGACCACAGCAGTATAGATACAGGTTTCCCAGCTTTGTAACTCCTTGTATCTCCATGGTGCAACTGGAAAAGGATTTCTAGTGCGTGTTCAGTTACTGTGAAAGTATTACTGACAAAGGAGTTTAATCTGTGTTGTGCAATAAAGACCTGTCAAGTGGGAATGAACTGAGATCGTAAGTTAATTCTTACAAAAGCCAGTATGTTGTTTTTTTACAGTAGAGTTTTTTAACCTATCTTGAATTTAAATTCATAAATTGGATAAGACTGCTTTGTGTTTTGTAAGCTACAAGTGATTGAGCCCTTCTAGAAGCGGCATGTTTTTAAAATAATGGGGAGCAAATATCTAAACAGGAAAAGTAGATAAACTTAGATGAGTTTTGACTTCATTTCTGGGAGGACATTTTTTTCATGGTCTTGTTTTGGGTATCATTAAGATGCATTCACTTCCTAGAAGATTGGATTATGAAAGTGACAAAATGTAAGGCTGAGGTGTGATATTTTACAGCTTACTGTTGGAAAAACCCTTACTGCATATGTTACAGTTATTAATTAGACTACTAAAAATGAGGAAGTCAATTTTGAAAATAATTCATGTTGTAATGCATTGGGTATAGTTAAGATTAAAATTTTAATTATACTTGGGAGGACTGACCCTTTGCATTTTGTGAGGAAATGGAAGGTCTGTGTAATGCTTGAGATTCCTACAGCCTACATTCAAACATCTCGAGTCCTGCATGTTGGCTGGATGTGAAGATGTCCATTGAAACATCGGGGATGGGTGATTTGATAGCTGAATTTGTGTTTGGCATATGTTAACGTCTTCATGGAAACACTGTCAGAGAGGTGACTTCATTCTGATAAAAGGAAAATAATGCCTGATTCTAGCACAGTTCCATGCATTGTTTTGTGTCAAATCTGACACCAAACTGTAGGTAAGATATTGGTATTAAAAGGGGAAGTGGATAGTATGTGAAATGTAGGAGGGATGAGGAAGCAATGGACCCTTCTGTCCTTAAAATGTAGCAAATGATACCTTTTCAAGATCCATATAATTCTGCCAACTTCCATGCTTTTGTTGCAAAGCCAGGCTGCTGAGAGATGTTCCAGTTGCTTAGAAAGCTGTGTAAACTCTGCTACATTGGAAAATTTGATTGCTTTAAGAAAGTTGTTTATAATGGACTTTCTTTTCCTTTCTAATATTGAAGTATTTTTGTCTTTTGCAGATTTGTTACTAATGTAAGCATGGTTAGAATTCTTTGTCACTCTGTCACTGATTGTCACTTTGTTTATTTGCTTGAATGGATTTTCCATCAAATTTTTCATTATTTGTGACACCAACAATTGTCACGAGACATCATAGGTCCAGATTTTCTTCTGGGAAAGAAGAGAGATGCAAACAGTTCCGTTGATCACGTCTGCCTCTCTTTCTTCAGTGCAAAAAGTGAAATGAGCAATATCTCGAGCAATAGTTGTTTGGCAAGCATCAGGAGAGTTGTCTGTGTGTACCTCACAGAAGTTGCAGGTTTTGTGGTAGAGCTTTCTTAGGGGATATGGGAGGAATGTTAGCATTGCAAATAAGGTGTATTCCATTCATGTGTCAGCTTTTCTTGTGCTGAAGCACATCTGTATTTTGTTGATGTAATACTCATTAAGGATATTGCTCTGCTCCTCCTCTAACTGGTTAGCAGTCCAAGATGACAAGCTCAGATGCAAATATTCTCTTCTGATGACTTGTACGTACATTTGAGAGGGCAACTGTGCAGAAGAGTAACATCTGTGAATTATCAGCAGAAATGATAGCTAAATTGAAACCCTTACCATCAGTTATCTGCCCTATAGCTCTATATCTTCAAACACAGACCAAATTGATGAAATGCGTATGAGATGCTTTTTTTCTTTGGGGGGTTTATCCTCTAAAATATAAACGAATTCTCTTTTACAGGTGAACAGAGTATATGTTATTTTCGATGCACCTACCACTGTGTCAATGATCAAGTTGTGGAATTATGCCAAAACACCCCAGAGGGGTGTGAAGGAATTTGGTGTAAGTAATTTTTGGATGCATTTTGTATCTTTTGCTGTACTTTTTCAGTCTTACCAAAATGTGATTTTTATATGATCTGAATGGATAGTATTCATCTCATTAACCCTGCATTTAATGTTAAAATGCTTAACATGTGCTAGTCACAGTCCTTTGTTTCTTGTCCAAGGAAAGAACAGTTTTTCAGATAATAGCCTTAACAGAATAACGCTTTCCTTTCTCCACTGGCTATGGAGCAGGTCTGTAACACCAGTTCAAACTAAAAGCCCAAGTTTTAGACAGCTGAAATGGGATGAGATTCACTAATTCCTAAATCTGAGAGTGATTTATTCCAGTTGATAGAAGAGTAGTTACGTAAAGCATGAAATACATTTTTAATTGCCTACTTGAAAACTTCTTTAGCAACATCAGTGAGAAGACAAAATGGGAGGAGAGAGATTGAAGGTTTAGGGACAAAAGCTAAACTGAGGACTGGAGTTATGGAACAATTGGTCCAAAGTGATTTCTAGTTAATTGACTGAAAGGACTGTTGAAAGCAGCACCTGATTCCTAGATTTTTTTCATTGTTAAGTTTCTTTATTATCTCTAGCTTTTGGTGGATGACTTGCTTGTGTACAATGGGATTCTGGATATGGTGAACCATGTAGTTTCAGGCATCCTACCCACCTGTGATCCAGTAGTTCCATATCACACCATTCTCTTTACGGATGATGAGAAGATTTGCCATCAGAAGAGAAGTGTAATTAGGTATGTGAGTAGATCTTGTCTAAAAGTGTCTTGTTTTTGGAAAATGTTGTCATGTGACTGATGTCAGGAATGCACATGTTGCTATGAAGAATTCCCTTCTACAGCATACTCAGTCTCACTTAATGGTAAATAACCAGTAGCTTTTTACATGCTGGGACAAAAGTACTAGCTTGATTTCTAAGTACTTTTTAACACTTTCAGGATTATTGATTCACATTTGAATGTGTTTTCAAAAGACAGTTTTCCTTAGAGAAGAATTGGTGAACTGCAATGAGATTGCATGGGGGAGGGGCAGAACCCAAAAATTTTTGAAGAAGCATCTGGTATCAGAGGAAAGTCCTTTAAATGTCCTTTAAATGAAAAATGAGTTTGGTTCTCAGGGCTAACCCACTGAAGCCACCAAGTTGGCAACCTCACAGAAAACGTGATGGAAATGGAGTGAAAAATATGTTCAGAAGATCAGGACTGATAGGATCTAAGAAACAGTCCATAGCACGGAGAATAAAGATTGAAAGACAAATGTATTTTAAATGAGATGGAAAAACTGATGTCTTCTAGAAATAAGCACTTTTATACATTGCACAGTTAAAAATAGAATGTCTTAAATATGCATTACTTGAAAGAAAGGTGACAGTTTTGCATCCAAAATTGCAAAGCAATTACTTCAGAAACAATAGAAAATTTAAAAATAAGTGGAAGGAATGTAAGCTATCCTGACTCAAAGTAGGAATTCACATTTGTTTGTAGGGATTTCCTATGTTTTTCCAAAGCATTGGCTGTTGGCCACTGCTACTGTCAGATGTTGAAATAGATTATTACTGTTCGAAAGAACTGTGTTAGGCTTACATTTTTTACAAGAAGCTGTGTTGTCATGGTGAAATTTGGAGGTAGATGGTTTTTGAAGTGAAAAAGTTACTGGAATGAAAATGTGAGTTTTGAGAAATTCTTCAGGGGGATACAGGAAGGAGAAGGAGAAATGAACATCTGCTTTGTTCAGTCAAACATCTTTGTTCAAGGGAAGTTATTTTACTGGAAGCAGAGAAACTTCATCTGTAATTGTAGAGCTGTTTTTCATGTGACTTCCTTTGCATGTACTCGTGTAAAGCATAGCGGTGTTGGATTAGATTTGGGAGGTCTCCTTTCTTGGTCATACACACTGCAGCTTCTGTTTTCCAGTCAAAATTACACAGTCTTTTCTTCT
The DNA here is from genome assembly GCF_019238085.1 of Lagopus leucura. NCBI lineage: Eukaryota > Metazoa > Chordata > Aves > Galliformes > Phasianidae > Lagopus > Lagopus leucura. The sequence continues at coordinate 11,746,151 of NW_024962257.1, read as the reverse complement.
AGAATTCCTGTACAGCAATGTTCCTTGTCTTTGTCTTCTATTCCCTTCCTCTCTTATTCTAACCCTCTGAAGGACAGGGTTCTTTGGCAGTAGAAGACACATCTCTTACTATCTGCTGGAAGAACACCCCTACTTTTAAAAGATGTTATTGATCTTGTGCAAGTTGGTACCTCTAACTTTGACCTATTGTCTTTCATGTATCGCCGTTCAGTATTTCATGAACCCTCTCATATTATCATCAGTGGTGTAAATACTGATTTACTTCAGTATTGGTTGCACTATGTCTGTTGGAGAGGCGTTCCATTTTCTCCAATGGAAGCCTGTTGTGTGCATTATTTGTAGAGAAAAGAAAAAGTTCAGACTACTTTTTGTTTTCTCTGATTAGTATTTCTTTAACTTCCAATTCAGCTCACAGCTTCTTCTGTAATGGGGTTAATTTAACTTTGAGGTTATTATTTCTTTATGAGAAAGAAATTATTAAAATTGGGGCCTGCAAACAAAGCTTGTCACAGTAAATGAATTTTGTTTAGTTCATAAATTTTTCATGAATAATTACTGTATCAACATTACAAAATAGTGCAAAGTTCTTTGTAGGGCTTTTAGGCTCTTTATACAGAGCTACTGTAAAATTTCACTTTGGGTAATGTGGTTCAAACTGTGTAGGCAGGCAAGGAAATTGTAGAGTGAATATGATGTTGATATTTGAATGTGTGCCTGCTGCAACCTACACCACTCATTAGACTGCTAAAAAATACTTCAGGTAGATGCAGAATGCCTTTCTTTTTTAGGTAGTCTCATATTATGTTCCTAAGCTTAACGTATAGGAACGTTACATAAGTCTATATATATATTTCATAGAGGTGTGTGTAACCTCCTGAACTGAGTAACTTACTTGGTAACCTTTTCCTGTAACTCTTGAAACTTTTCAAAATGACTATTTTGGTTATTATGCTGATTTTAATCTCTTCAGCAATCACGTGGAAGATCAGGATGTACGAATGATGAATGAAAACCAGATTGTCACCAACAGCAAAAAGAAGCAGGCTGTGGCTGATCCAGGTTGGTTTTATCTTCTACGGTTTTCTTCTGCTCACGTTCTACAAAAGCAGTATGAATAGTAAACATTGTTATAGACCCAGCTGGGAAAAGAAGGGAGATTTGCACCTCTCTTCTAATTTGGTTCTTTCATAGGAAGGCAAACATGGCGTATCGTGCTCTGGATTTTTATTCTGTATCTAAATCTGAAAGTGGATCTTATAAATCAAAGATTTATGTGACACGTAATCGTAGCTCATACCAACACATGCAGAGAGGTCTTCAGGAAAGAAACTGGCTGAAGACCAATTGAAAACCAGTGTGATTGTACAGGTCCAAAGATAGCTTTTGGAGTAATAAGCTTGTTGCATCCCCACTGGCCTTTTAAGCAGCTTTAGAGATGATGTGTGCCTCAGAATTACCTGTTTGTTGCTCCTCAAGCTAATCAAAAATCATGATATATGAAGCTAGGATGAAAATCCCAGATGCCTGTCTCGTTGGTCTCTTCTCTCTTACAAGTGATAATTAAAAAGACAGCCTGTTTATTTTCTTTTTCCCGAGGAGAAATAATAGATTGTATTTATAGTCTGAAGTGTCCCAGTCATTCACTGTAAATTCCTCAGGATAGCTCCCTAAATACATTACATATTCTCAGCCAAGCTGGTACATTCATGATTGTTTTTCTTCCCTAAGCATGACAATTTCTCTAGTTCGTTTCTCTGGAAAGTGCTACAGAAATTATTTGATGGCTTTTAATAACACTTCTGTAGGAGAAGGATTTCAAATGCCATTACCTGTGCAAATATAGCTTGAGTATTAATACATTAGCACTAGCTGTGTCAAAAGTATCCTACACATCTCTGTGCCTGTTGTAATGACATCTTGAGTTGCAGTGCAGACATGCTCTGTATTTAGTGAAGAATGCTTTCTTTTGTCACTTAAAGATGGGTGAGCTCTCATTTCTTACTGTGAGGTTTTCAGCTGAGGATTTGTTGTTTTTTTGATATCTGCCCAGGGTCTCCTCCCAAACACTTATGCTATCAGCTGCAGAGGTTGATAGAATGATTTGGGTTGGAGGGCGGACCTCAGGAGGTCTCTAACCAGAGCAGAGTCGACTCTGAATTCACACCAGATTTCCCAGTGAAGTGATTCCACAGAATTGTCTTCATGGGGGAAAAAAGTCTTTGTCCCTTTGAAGTCAGTCCATCTTCTTTATTGAAAGATGGAATTAATTATGCTATCTTTACTTTCACATTTTGCTTTTCTGCCTCCCCTTGTTGCCTCATCCTCTATTATCCATTTTCTTCTGTATCCATACTGTTTTCTAAGCGTAATCCCAAACCTGTGATGATACACCTAGTCTCTGAAGCCAGATTGTTCATGTAAAATAATCAAAATGTCAAGGAAAGGATGGACTACAAGAAAGAGCAGGTGTCAGTGCTTTGTTCTGAAATGGCACAGCAGTCATTGGTACCCATGTGATCCAGTTCAGCTTCTGCCTTTTTTCTGAGCACCAAATTTGTGTATCTCATGTAAAAGCTCCTCTTTGTCCCTTGAGAGGTGGAGTAACAGATTATAGAGTTACTTCCTTGCACTGATTTACTTGTTCGCTGTCCCGCAGTCTGGCACTCTGAAATCTTTTCTTCTACAAGGAAGTAGTTGGTATTGCTTGCTGTCAGTGTAGGATATGGTACTGAGAAGTGTAACCTTCACTCTGGGATAGAAATAGAAATGAGAATGTTTCTTCCTCTTTTTAGTCTGTGACTTTGTTGATGTAGGAGCATTTTTAAAACAGCACTCAATTTTCCTTAACAGCTTTGCGTCCAAAAACCTGTCTGTGTGAAAAAGGACTGCAGAGGAGGAAAAGATAACAAGGGCTTGACTGCAAAGTCCTGAATACATCCAGCTCTGGACACTTGCATCTTGGAGAGCTAGATGACTTATCATCCAAATGGAATTTACTCCACACTTGTTGCTGAACCACCTCCTGTCTTATGAGAGGAAGTTGCCTTTGCTACAGGAAAACTTCCTTCAGTAATGAAATTTAAAGCATGAGTTCTTTAGTTTTCTGGTTCTTTTATTGTCGTAATCTGCAATGACAGATCAGAAAGTGGGTTTATTGAGGTTTAATGAGTAAGCTTTCACTTACCTTTTTTTTTTTTCCAGTGAAAAAATGATTTCTTCTATTATTTCACTACTATGTAAAAGCAAAAAAAAAAAAAAAACCATTAGCACTCTGCACAGCCCTCAGATCTTCCTGCTGCCCTCCACTACAGCCTGCATTGGGATCTGCGAACAAGGAGGCCGTCCCTCTGGGCTGCACCAACCAGCTCTGCTGCCAGCAATGTGCCATCCCTTTTGAGAAGTGGTAAAGGCATTTTAATGAGCAGATGGTAAGGAGTGAATGGCATTTTTAAAACGCTGAGTACCCTGAATGCCTGGCCGTTTAACCAGGAATTCTAACCAAATAATTGTGCTGCGGGATTTGTAGCTGTGCAAATGTTCTTTTCAATGAATATTTGTCAGTGGTGACAACCTGTAAATCTCTTACAAGATCTAATAGAACATTCTTCCTTTCTCATTTAGAACTTAGTGTTTTCAAATAGAACTGAAAGTTCTGAGATGCTTTTATGTGTGAAACAAAGATGCATAGTATTGCAGCCCATGATACGGATTCAAAATGTGCTGCTTTACTCGCCATAAAGGCAGGAGCTGCAGTAGTTTGTGTGTTCAATTACAAAATACTTGGCTGTTGTTGGCTGAGCTGTAAAGACCCAAGATAGCAATACCTTTCCTGGATATCTCTGTTGATGGGGCAACAAAACGTATTTTGTACTAAATGCAAAACACTTCTGTATGTAAAATAGATGCTTATTTGTTTATAACATAAATAGAATTTGTTATGGAACTTAATAATTGGTATTGTTACTAACATGACAAGTGTTCATGCTAAAAAATAAAAGCATATGAATAAAAGACATTTTCACAAAGCTTGCTTAAGAGCTTTGCTTCCTGTAAATAGCTGGATGTAAGTGCCTGTTGGCCACTGTGTGGCATTTGTACAAGTTACTGAACTTGTGGACGTCTTCTAATAGTGGTGCTTCCTTCCCCATAATTGCTACAGTATGAAAAGAGGGTGAAGTTCTTTGAAACATTTCAAAAAAATGAAGTTGTGGAATGTTCTCCTCTGCAGTACATCAGGCTGAAAGGGGGGTTTGCTCTGGGATGATGTATGGCACTAAGGCAAGGCCTGATGAGGTCCTTGATCCTGGGCAGTCATGTGTAGAAAATAGTGTAATGTTTAAAAAGTACTTCATTCATCTCTATAGTGTAGGAGATATCAGCATTTGCCCTCTTGATGAGTTGAGATGTGATGACCCTTTACGTAACAAAGGTATTTTAGTGTCCTAATCAGTCCTATGTATTTCAGCTGCTAGAATCGTTTCCATAGTGAACTGGGGAAAAATAATGATCGTTTTTCACTTACTTTAACTTGCTACAGGTACATTTTTGTCAGAGAAGCATCTAAGGAGGGAAAGGAAAAGCAAGCATGCAATTAAGAAAGTTCCCACAAAGTATGTTAGCTAGTGTCAAGTAATGTCAGAATTCCAGCAGAAGAAATTCTCAAGCAGCAGTAACACTGCTTCCCAAATTATCTGAAGCATGACAAAGGAAGAAGGACAGTTAATGTGAATTTTGATTGAGTTCTTGAATAGGAATTGTTAAACTTCAGCCCAGATCAATTTCAGGGCCACTCAAACCTCTGAGCCATAGTTGCTGACCTTTTACCTGCTTTCCAGGGGTTAGATCAAAATGATGAGTTTGTCCCACAAGGGCAGAAGATAAAGGAATAATCTGTGAGGAAATAAATGTCATGCTGCATCATTTTTGATCTTTACAAAAGTATTTTAATCAGCCTGAAATGAAATCTGAAGCCAAGGATGCCTTGGAAGGCTTGCAATTTCAGTTTTTCAATTTCTGCCTTTCTTTTTATGGTGTAATCCAGTAGAATTTAATTTCTGCTGCTGAGAAGCACCCATCTGTGAGCAGGGGAGCAAGCAGTGAAGCAGACAATGTAAGAGACGTGTGATACGTGGATGTTCCAGTTCTACTGAGGCAGAAGGGTCATCCTCATCTTGGAGGATGAAACTAGAGGAGCTCCATGAGAAGCTGGTCGTGGAATTACACTGCCACATTCTGCTGAGTTGGTGCTGTTTTCTGCAAAATTTCCTGATCCTGCAGAGATTTTGCCAGGTCCTGGTATGGTAGTGAGTCTGAAAACCAGCACCAGTGTGGGCAGGCTCTGATGTGTCTCCTTCAAAGAGAAGAGAAGGAAGCAGTGGGGAATGGAACATACTGCAGGAGTGTTTGCTTCCATTTGAATGCTGTGGTCTTTGTATTCAGATCAAAAGAAGAAGGGCTCCTGGCTCAGTGGTCTCTTCACCCATTTCTGTGACTGTTTGCTTGTTTGCTGAGAAATGACTTACAGCCCATGTGAGACACAAACATCCCTTTATCACGCAGCTTGTATCACCCTAATGGAATTCTGTCAGCTGAGGATAAAATGTGGACTAAAAAAGCAATTATAGAGTGAATCTCCTAGCTGCAGGAAGAGCTGAGAGATGGGGACAGAGTGCCCATCTGGAGTAATTTCCTGTCTGACTGGCCTCTAAATCTTGCTAGGAAGAGATCAATTTTCCACCCCTGTCTAACAGCATCAGCTCCATTCACCCTGGCTCAGGACCCTAGGAAGTGCTGCATTGTTTAGACCCAGGCATAAAAGGAAACATTTGCAAACTGCAACTTCCTTCTTACTGACCTAGAAATTACTGGAAAAGAGAGGAAAAAAGGCTACAAGCCTTGTATCTGATGGGACTCTAGTGATCTGTTTCATAGCTCCCAGTTGAAGGAGAGGACTGACCGTCCCAATGACGAGCAGCACAGAAGGACTACTGCTTCCAGCAGTGCTTGGTTCTGCACTTAGAGCTCACTGCTCTGACTGATTAGGAGAAAAACGACCTAATGATCTGCTAGCAGCTTTCTCCAGGTATGCTGGTGGTTATTTTTTCCTGGAAAGTCCAAATTGTTCACCGAAGTCTTACTTTTAGGTTCTGACTCCCTCAAAGTCTGTTTGGTGTGGCCTTAAAATCAGTTTGGCTGTTTATTACTTCACTGGATTTATTAAAAATATTAGCATGTGTAGATTTTGTGTAGCTTTCCAAAGAGAACAGAGATTCTGGGAGAGACACAGATACCATTCTTTTCCTGCATTTTCCTCTTGCTCATACCTGAACTGTTGTTTCAGAGTATCCCTTAGCTCACCTAGTTCTAACTGGAAAAAGCATTTCCCAATATTTTTGTGAAAGTCCAGCATGATGGACCAGGCGTGTTCAGGAGGTGAGTGTCAGAATGCTTAAGAAACTCAGAAATAACAAATAGCCAAGTATCGGTCTTCTCATCAAAGAAGCCAGAATTCCGGCTCTGGAAGAGGCAGTTTGTGCAGTGCTAAACAGAAATGCTTTATTTCAGGTTTTATATCCAGCCACTGTGTAAGAAGAGGGAAGAGGCTGTGGCTCAGCTGCTGCCACCTGAGAGCATGAACCCTACTGTGTATTAGAGGCTGAACAGATCTCCAAGTTGTAGAGAAGGCTCACATAGGAAGGATGAGTGGTGGGCATAAGAATAGGGGAAAACAGAAGATGTCCTGGATGTGACTCTTCATCCAAGACGAGCATTACATCTGGGAGAAGAGATGATCCCTGCTGTAAAGGTAACAAACTGAGAGCAGCTGAGCCCCTTCATGTTTTTCACTAAGATTTCTCTGCCTGATAGCAGTGTTAGGAGCAGCCAGGACAGACGTTGTTGTCTGTTACTGAGGGAAGAACTTTCATCTTGAGGAAGAAGAGTGTTCAAAGAGGACAGGGGCTGAGGCAGCACCAGTACAGTTTTACAGAGGGTTGGCAGGAGTCAGCCAGCATGCTGAGCTGAGATCAGACACTGACTGCCATCCCTTCTTGCAAGTGTGGATTAGCAAGTGTAGTGCCTGTTATTCATGGCTCTGTGCTCCTATTCATCACTAATGTTTTGGGCTTCTTTCTGCAATTGCACAATTTTAAACCTTACAATAGGCAGTTGATTCCATTCTTTTGAAATCGTTAATGTTAGTTATCTTTGCCAGGCTGGACCTTACAGGGCTTTCAAGATGTTGATTGTCAACACTGTGTGGGAAGGAGTGTAATGTGGCAGTCTGAAAACGGAAGGGCAGAGAGATGGGTTGTTCGTTCTCTCCTTCAGTGCAGAGTAGGAATCAGGTCTGGAACATGGAAGAGTTGGGTCCTTATGTAGCAGATGGTTGGGCATGCTTTTACCAACAGATGCTCACTGTTGCTAAAAGTTAACAGCTTCATGGGGACACCCAACAAACAAAAATCTACCAGAATCATTAATGCATAATAGGTGCTGTCTTAGTTCCTGAGTTTAAAAATGTTTGAATGTAGGAAGATCCTTAGTTAAAAATACATGTGCTGCTTAATTCTTGTGTTTTCTTCTAACCATCTGGCTTAGAGACATGATTCTGGGCAAGGTGGAATCTGTCTGACCCAGTGTAGCATGTTCTTACCATCAAGGTGCTGTGTAGGAGTTGCTGTGTGTGTTCCAGAGGAAAGCTCTTGGTGAAGGAACACAGAGCTGTGCTTTGCACACTTAGAGCAGCAAAGCGTGCTCCTGGAAAAACTGATCCTGTGATGCTGCTCCGGGTTTGACCAGTGTTCAGGGATCACAGGAGCACAGACTGAGCTGTAGCGTGCTCTTGCAGTGCTTCAGTGATATGCATGCCTCTTCTTTGAATCTTCTGTTTTGATTTGTTGACTTCAAAACTGAACGTGATCTCTTGTGGGCACTACTGCCATGTAGTGAGAGGTGGAACTGTTCTCCTAGCTGAGTTTCCCATTTATGCATTGAAGGCTGAAACAAGATAACAGTCTGCAGGACCACTTAGCTGCCCTTATTCAGGCTTTCTCAGAACCATTCCAGTTCCAAGCTATAGGCCTCTGTTTCCATCCTGCGTCTTAGACTATTACAATCTTTGTCTATATGCAGTCATACTGACATTTGCTGTTTGTTGGTGAAAGCTCTCTGTGTAAGTAGTGTAGGCAGAATCTCATCTCTGTGGGAGTCACAAATGCATATACATCATTAAATTTGCTATGTATTAAGTTTTAATCCAGCTGATATGGGTCATGTGGAATGTAAGTCCTTTCATCTGGTTGCGTAGTAGCAACAGTATTTGTTACCAAAATATTTTTGAGATTTTTTTTTTTTGAGGATGTAAGGAATTTGCACACACAAAAAGATATTCAAAAAACGTGAATTCATTCAACACTTACATTCCTAAAAAAAATACACATGGTCTTGAACATGGGCACAGGACCCAACCTTTTAGAAAAGCAATGCAGAGCTGAAGTCAGATGTGACAGTGTCACAAAATCGGAGTAATTGGGGCTGGGAGGGACCTTCAAATGTCTGCAGTCCAATCTACTGCTCAAAGCTGGGACAGCTGGGAGATCAGATGGGTCACACGGGGCTGCATCCCATTCAGCCCTAAAAGCTTCTAGGAATGGAGACTGCACAGCCTCTCTGGGCAGCCTGCTTTAATACTTGGCTATGAATAGCATGCTTTTTTTTCCCGTGACACATGGTAATTTATACTTTCTCCCACTGATTAAAGGCCTTGGTCAGCATGGATAAGACATCTGGCACCGCAGAAAGGTCATCTCTTCTGTCATCATCTAGCTGTACGATAATAAATTCGGTCTCCCAATGATAATTTTAGATTTGCAAATTACCAGAAGTCTTATGATCTATCTCTCTCGTGCTCTACTGGAGTCGCTGCTAAAAAGAAAGTAAGCAGCAAAGCTCTCTGAAATGTTTTAAGCCTAAACAGCGGTAAAATCTTATCTACAATGAATGTCACTTCTGGCTTGTTTCCAAAATAGCATTTTTAGATCACTTGTTATATACTGGAAATTATTTGGTAAGGATTGGCTGGCGAACAGATGAATCAAAGTGACATTTCCATTACCAACAGGAGATCTATCTGTGGTCAGAATTCATGGAGAAGGATGCGGGATGGTTGTAAGCCTATTCATTATGTTTAATATTGTCAGAGAAATGAAATAGCTTCTATTATTCATCTCTCTGGGATGGTAATGTATCTGAATATTAATACAAAAATGGGAATCTGATCAAAACCCACTGACCCAGCAAGACATTGATATGTATTTTAATCACTCTCTTTGGGACGCTGAAAAAAATGTACTCTTCACAATAAATCTGCAAGAAATCAAGATCTTCTGCGTCTCTCAGTGGATATTTGGGTACATCAGTGTATATCCTGTCCTTGTGTCTGAAGTCCTTCCAGGTTTCTGGATCTTGTTTCCCTCCATAGCCCTTCTACTGTCTGTCAGACCCCAATAGGGGTGGGATTCACCTCATAATGAAAAATAACCCCCTGCAGGGACGTATGAACACAAAAAATGGAAAGAGAGCTCCAGAGACGGTTTCACCTTGGCAAGTGGAGATTGTAGGCTAAAAGTGGAAGTTACTGAAGTCAGGTTGTACTGAATTGTGCAAAGGGAGCTAGGTATGTAAATGCACAGAGAGCAGAATGGAGGTGGGATTAATGGTAATGACTGGTACTGCCCGAGAACTGTGACTCATATTTCAGGAAAGATGATGCTGATAATGAATATTAAAGAAGCTGACATTCCCTAGAACTAGTTCTGCTATATTTTAAGGCATAAACCAGAAGGGCTGTTGGAGTTTGCAGAAAGCATTCACATTATGCAGGTGTATTATTACTAACAGAACAAAGGGGTAAGCATGAGGTCATAAAATGTATGATTTAACGACTGAATTTGACTGTAATTATGCATTAGAAATATTCATGAGAAGTCTAAAAAGTGAATGGGCAGTGCGTGATCTGACGGCGGTAAGCGGCCCTCCAAAACAGCGCTGCAGGAACTTTGCCACTTATCTTCTTTATTCACTGATGCAGATGTAAATGAGGTTTCTACACCTTGGTGATCTCTCAGTGCAGTGCTTCTGGAAGAATAAAACTTGGGATTTCGTATTACAGATCTGATCTACGAGTGGCTCGAGTACAGGTTGGTTGCATTATTGTTTAAATGAAGTTTACTGTACTGCAATGGCTTACTTTTTGCAGGGCATCTTTTATAACTTAGTTTCTTTTATAGAATACTGTCTGATAGAGCAATTGGACCTGCTGACCTCCAGACAACCAGGGGCCTAGATTATTTTTCTGATTCTATAAGTAGCATGGGTCAGGAACTTCTGTGTAGCATAACTTATCTGCTGTAGGATCTGTTCTGCCAACTGAACTCTACTGAGCTATAGCATGGTGAATATTAATAGATTGCTTAATTAACTCAATCAATCAGTGCAAATAAAAGATTGCCTAAGGCTGAGAACAGTATTCATGTCCTCGTGGTTCTGACCAGGCTTCTAGGGAAGGACACAGGGGAAGGCAGAGTTTTGGTCTAAGCTGTGTGTGCAGTACTCTCAGGTCCTCAGGCTGCACACAGGGATGAATGCATAACAGTGTGTGCTGCTTGGGTAAGGGTAATACTAATGAATCCCTGAGTCTGGGTATGGCTGGAGAATAGGAAATGTAATGTCTAGAGTTAAGAAAGTACAGAAAAATTATTTGGTTCAGTATTGGCTCTTCAGACTTGGAAGAATGTACTAAATGAAAAAGAATGTTACATAGTTTAATGGAGAAGAGGATGAAGCACAACATGGGTTTACAGACTGATTTCTCCCTGCGTGTCTGATTGCCTTTTCTGTCTCTCTCTCCACAGGCAGAGGTGACAAAATTTTGGAGAGAAGTATTATTCAAACAAAGGACCAAGGTAGGCACAGTGCAGATCAGGATGAGTTGTCCAAAAAGAACAGTGGATGATTATTTTTTAACTCTTGGAGTAATTACACAGTCCTGTTGCTTATCTGTCTGAGTGCAAGGCAGTGAGACCTAAAGTCTTAAGGACTGTAGCAGGACGCTTTTCAGGTGAGGGTATGATGTTAGGAGTGAAAGCCAACAACTGCTTTCATGCCCATACACTTAAGATACTGCTATCTTATTTTTATTGTGCTGGCTCAGTTTTGTTACCCTCCAAAGAGGACTCTTTCTGCAGGTGTAGGCACTCAGCCCTCACCCTTCTGTTGTGTTAGGAGTGGGTGGCCAGAGAGAAAATAAAGGAGATGCTGAAAATTTCATGTGGGAGGATAGCTGTGCTTGTCTCCCCAGAGAGGCCAGGTAAGCACAGCCAGCAAGCATGCCTCTCTCCAGCAAAGCTTAGGCACACCTTGCAAGGAAAGCTTGTGGCTGCTCACCCAGTTTAACTTCCAGACATCAACTGCTTTATCCCAACCCACAGGTTCTTGCACATTTCCCTTTCCAGTTCTTTTCGCCCCTCCCTATGGGATGTGAGAGGTGATGCTCTGTGGCCCAAGCAGTGCTGCTGGTATATTGTTGAAGTAGGCCATGTAGATATTGAGGCCCTGGAACGTGTTCAAAGGAGGGCAACAAAGCTGGTGAGGGGTCTGGAACACAGGCCATGTGAGGAGAGGCTGAAGGAGCTGGGAATGTTCAGCCTGGAGAAGAGGAGGCTCAGGTGAAGCCTTCCGCCTGCAAAGGGCTTCATACAGGTGTTCGCAATCGTTAGGGACTCATCGGTCTGTCCATCTACCTCGGTGCACACCAATGTGGTGGGTGGTAAAATGGCGTTAATTGCAAGGAGCACACCCTTCTTAAAACTTTCCCCATGCCTTAGGGCTACTACCTGACCAATGAACATGTGGAATGTCTTGTTTCTTCCTTATTTGGTCCATCCTGTTCTTCTCCCTTATCTTCAGGCCATTTGTTGCCATGGTTTCCCAGGGGCCGAGGGGCCCCTGTCGACCCTGTTCGACTACACTCAGGGGAGACCTCATTGCTCTCTATAACTTCCTGAACGGAGGTTGTAGTGAGCTGGGGGTCGGCCTCTTCTCTCGTGTCATTAGTGATAGGACCAGGGGGAATGGTTTCAAGCTACGGCAGGGGAGATTCAGGCTGGACATGAGGAAGTATTACTTTTCAGAAAGGGTGGTCAGGCACTGGAATGGACTGCCCAGGGAGGTGGTGGAATCACCGACCCTGGGGGTGTTCAAGGAAAGACTGGATGTTGTGTTGAGGGACATGGTTTAGTGGGAGCTATTGGGAATAGGTGAACGGTTGGACTGGATGAGCTTTTAGGTCATTTCCAACCTTAGTGATTCTGTGATTCTATGATTCTATGAAATAGGATTTGTTTCCGGGTAAGCAATAGCTCCAGACTTAGTTTATGGTCTTGGGGCATGTTAGAGTCCCCATGGTCAAATACAGAGAAGCAGAAAATTAAAGCCACATCTAAAGAAGGGCAGAGGAGGGAGAGCTTGTGTAGTAGGTAGATGCTGCCCAGTTAAATTTGATTTATTCTAAAGGATGGACAAAATGCAGAAAAATGAGCTGGGAATGGTTGGGGCTTCCCTCAGCCACCTATTCTTCCCACCTTCATCAGCTGGGTCAGTGTTGTGAGCAGGCTCACAGTGTGCTTGTGAGGTTTTTGAGGTTCTGAATGGAAGGCCTTGAAGGGTATAGGCTGGGAAGAAGGAATGAAAGGCAGTGTGATGGCAGGGGTACATCTCAGTGGGTGAGCCCAGAGCCACCTTTTCTGTGTGCAACATTTAGTCGTGAGATGGGGCTCTTAGGGCATCCTGTGAAGCCACAGCCTGGAAGGTTGGCAAGAATGCAGAATTATTAGAAGAAAGTAGAAAGCCCTTTGTTCCCCTTGTTTGTTTTAGCAAGGATTTATGGAGGATATGTGCTCCTTCTCCTTCAGTCAAGGCCGTCCAATTCCAATCTGAAACAGCTTTTCCAATACACGATTTTTTGTTCATACGCAGCAGTGAGAGTTAGTGTTGTTATACTGCGTGTTGAGAATTATGAAAGCAGAACTGGACTGCAGTCAAGCTGCTCTTGTTCCCAAGTGTCACTGCCCCTGATCTCACACAAATGTCTACTATTCTCCATAAAACACAAGGTCCTGGGCTTGTGTCACAGGTGCTGGATTGCTATATGGCAAATGGCATGGGCAACCAGCACCAAGTAGGGAAGATACACACCAGAGATGCATCACTGCCATGTGAAGGCAAAGCAGAGTTGTGAACTATTTGCTCAGCACAGTTGTCAGAGTGTGAGAAGTCACAGGCTCCTAGCTTCACCTGTTTTGCTAGTGGATTGTTTTTCTACCATGCATGAACTGACATAGGGACTTTCTGCACACTTTTATATTTTGGCTTTAACCAATTAACTACAGTGGAGACCAGGTTGCTGTGCCTGGGCTTTCTTCCCATGTAACCCCAGGATGCTGCTGCACATGGGAGGTGGTGCTACGTGGCTCATGTTCCATACCAGTATGTATTCAAATGGTGATTGATTTTGATACACAAAGTATTTTTAGACAAAAAAAGAAAAAAGGACAAACACAATTTTCTAACAAGTAATGTCATTTAATGAATGGTGTAGTCTAGAAAATAGAAACTACCCAGATGCTGGTTGGTTGGTAGGTCTGTTTGGGGTTGGGGAGGCCCTTGCTTGAGCACACGATGCCTTGTTTCAATTCTTTTGGCAGCATTTGTAGTTGCTGGAAACAAGGAAACATCCAAATATTGAAAGATAGAAAGAGACTCTAAGGGGGCATTTTTCTCTAAAATGTGGTAAGTATGCAGAATGTCTTCCCACCCTGTCTCATCAGGTGATGTGAAGGGCTCAGAGCTCACCAAGGTGTTACAATGATTCGTTCCTAGAAGGGATAGACTCAACCAGCAGTACACGCCGCAGTCCACTGCTCAAAAGTCATAAGGGACTTCTCACTTTGCAGAAGGTTTTGTGGGCTCTGATGTTATTGCGCTTCTTTCTGGGTGCTTTTCTGCACGTGTTGTGTCTGTTCCCTCAAGGTCTGGCTGCTAATTCCAGGGAATATGCTTTTCAGAATGTCACAATACACTGTGTACAACTCTGGGTCTATTTGGGGCCTGGGCAGAGACCTGGCGTTGCTTGCCTGTTCGGTGGCCGAGTGCTGCAGCAAGTACACGTCACTGAAGAGTGCAGTCAGGATTTTGTGTGCAGCTTTGTAAGGATCTTCCTCAGATTGCACCATTGCCTTGAGCTCTGTCAGGGTGTAGCCGTTGTAGCGCTTGCTGTCTTCTGCCAAGGGCTGCACAGTCTCACCAATGTGTCTCACTTTCCACTTCAAGCATTTCAGTTCATCTTTTACATCTTCTAGTTCTTTCTCCATGGCTTGGAATTCCTCTGTGGTTACAAATCTCCTGCCAAGAGAAGTGGTGGACACAGTGTGGAACTCAGAGGCTCAGTAGGGTGAAATCAGTCTGACTCGCATGGGGCCGGAGTATGGAACCTGAGGTTTGGGATGGGAGGCAGCTACCATGTCACTGATTGCCATCTCCAGCCCTTATTTCTCAGACTTCCTAAGAGCAGTATATTTTCTATGCTGCTGCAGGGGTCGGGGTCCTGATCATGTAATTTAAAATGAGAGGTAATGGCCTCAAATAGCACTAGGGTGAGGTTCAGGTTGGATATAAAGGACAGTTTCTTCTAAGAAACAGCAGTGATGCGCTGGCACTGCTGCCCAGAGAGATGGGGGAGTCGCTGTCCCTGGAGGTACTCCAGAAATGCTGGGATGTGGCACTGAGGGATGTGGTCAGTGAGCATGGTAGGGCGGGCTGGGGTTGGATATGGTGAGCTGAGAAGTCTTTTCCTACCTTAATGATTCTATGGCTCAACTGTAATGATGCTGAGCTGTACTGTGGTCGTTTTGCTTGCTAGGTGGCTGTGATGAATGTGGGGAGAGATGATTTCTCATTTGAAAGGAGACGAGGGCTGCGTTTAAACTGCCCTGTGCAAAGAGCAGGGTGACGACCTGGCTTGGGCATGACCTTCATTCACATCCAGCCAGCTAAATAAATGATTGGAAAATGTTTTTTTTTTTTTTTTTTTTTTTTTTTGCAGGACATTGTGGAAGTATACGGTAATTATAGGGAGAAAAAACAAACAAACAAACATCCAAAACCACAGGAAACATGTAAATATACAAGATATTTAAATTGTTTGATAATCATTTGAGGGCTTAAATGTGTGTAGTCTGGATACATACCTTTCATGATCAGGATCTTCCAGATGTGATTGAAACCCCTTTCCTATAGTTCTTAATCCAGTTTTAAAAGAGCCAGGAGATTGGGAACTATCTTCAGGAGTCGTTGTTGGAGGCCTTGTGCTTTTCCTGGTTGGGGTCAATGTATAATCTGATGCTGAAGCTTCCAAGCTGTGTGCTGTTTGAGGACAGAGGGCATAGAAGGAAGCAGCATTGGTCCCTGGACTGGCCTGAGAGGAGTCCGAGTATTGCCAAGGCTTGGCTGAGCTGGGTGTTAGACTGAGCCTGGGGCTGGCTGGGCAAGATGCTGGAGGAGTCCTTGTACTGAGTTGGCTGGAACATGATATTGCTAAGCTTTTTTTTCTTTGCTCAAATGGTTGAGGGCTTGGTGATTCTCCTGGGGCCAACCTAGAGATGGAAACAATGTCCAGCTGGGCTTGATCCTGAACCGTGGAGATCTGGCATGTTGGTTCTGATGAAAGTGAAGAGCTGCTTGATATGTTGCTAGAAGAGCTTGACATAGCAAATGGGGGTATTTTCTGAGTATTATGGTCACTCCTGTTCCTCTGTGTGCTAGTGACATTTAGAGCTGGGTGTTGTGAAGCCCTGAGGAAAGACAAAAACACACTTTTTCATCTGGACAGGGCTAATCGCTTAGAGCAATTTCAGTTCTATTCTGAGACAATCTTAGGTCTATTTCTCATAACCACGTTTTCCCATAGCCTGATTTGCTTCTCATCTCAGTATAAAATCCTTTGTTTTGGATAACCAATAGTTTTGAGAGTATTTAAGAATAAGGCACATAAATTGAGGACCAGATCCTCCTGGGTGCCAGCTAAGCTATCGTCAGCTATCATCAGTAATCACTGGCACATCAGTGTTCTCCATTTCAAAGTCGTACAGCTCTGTGAGAAGCAAGCATTTGGTATTTGGGAAAGGACAAGGAAGGCAGAAAGTTGCTGGGATGTTGATTGTGACAAATTCTGTAAGAATGCAAGGGGATGAAGCTGGCTTGCAGGTTGCCACATTGCCTGCCCTTGATGATCCTTACAAAGAGTGAAGAGAGGCCTTCACCTTGGTCCTGTGTGCTTTACGCTCCTGCTAGTTGGTTGCCCAGTGAATTACAGGATGAATAAACAGAGAAGATAAAAATAGAAGAACTGCACAGAGTGACATCGTTGTTCCTGTAGTGATGTTATAGGACACTTACAGAGCGCGGAGTGCTAAGAACTTGTCTCTCCACCCTGAACTGTACACTGTATGTCGGGCTTTCAGGTGCTCGAAATGCCAATGGCATGGGATGCCAGACCTCCTCTCCTGAATGTTGTTTCCTGCTCTTCTTTCCTGGCTGCTGTGAAGAAGTCTTTTTTTTTGCTAGTACCAGTGGTCTGAACTGTGTGCTCACTTCTGCCTACACCTTTCTCAGGGTTGGATGCAATTGAACTCCAACTTCTAAGACCCTACAGAGCACACCTCACACCTACTGGCTTCACTAGGGCTACTGAAACAAGACATTTGCTAGATCAGAGCATAATAACAATTTTAAATCAAATTCAGATTTTTTTTGTAACTGGAACAGCAGAGCAACTGGAGCAACTAAATAGAGCAACTAAACAAAAACAGAGCCCCCCAAAAGGCAGAATAATGTGACTTGTATAAAAAGCATGGGAGAAAAATAGACTGCTCATGTCAGGAGAAGCATCCTTCTGCAGAAGTCTTTGCTTTCAAATACTGGCTGAACAGGGGTTGGAAAGATGTTCTCAGTGGGGTCATTAAAGATGCTGAAGACACAAAATGGCAGCAGCTGGGTGGTACAGCAGGATCCTTCCTGCCAGGGCCAGCCCTCATCCAGCACAGCAGAGGAGAAGATGGTGGGAACTCCTGCTGCACATGAGTGCCCATTCAGATGTCAATGGAGAACGTGGCATGCCCGGAACAAGGTGCTGGAGGTGAACTGGCAAAGCTCTGAATGGGCCACAGATGTCAGGAAAAAAAAGAAGCCTTGATGTAGCTGGAAGAAACACGAATCTGGGGAAGCACGGATGTTTTTTGCAGGCTCACTGCTCCCCACCCACCACTGTCCTACCCCTTCATGTATACCCCATGACCTCTTTCCTTGTATAAAATGTTTTCTGGTTGGCTAACAGAGTATTTTTTCTGGGGCTAGCTCCTGCCCACAAGCTGTATATAGCATAAAAGGGCTGGAATCCTTAGTAGAGAAGGCTCAGCCAGCAGCCTAGGGCTGAAATCAGTCCCAGGGTCTTGCCATTACTTAGGCATCATCAATGACATTGTTCCTTTTATCGAAGAAATTACGACTTAGGTAAAATGGAGACATCAGCTTTTCCTGTTCTTGAAATGGGCAGACACTTTAAACAGCTTCAAAACTGCATTCTCCAAAACCAAACCCAGAGAGGAAGGCTTCCCAGCTTCACAGGTGGGTTCCGATGCTTAGTTCCTCCTTTCTACTTGTTGTGTGCCTTTTTTGAGACAGCCCAGGATGTCCCTCTAGGTTCCTTACTCATGTGCAAACACGTTTTACAAGTGCTGTAATAGATAATTCCTAAAAGTGACCACCTTTTACCAATTCTAAAGTTGGGGTTTATTTGCTATCGAAGTTAAAGCATTTTTAGTAGTTGGACTTGCTTGAACAAATTCTCTTCAGGGCAGCGTTAAAGAGAATATATTATTTTTGGCCTTCAGTGTTTGGGTGTTCTGAATAGCTCCATCCTTAAACAACTACCTGAGGATCTGAAATGTCTCAGAAAAGTGAAACCTTTTCAGGTGCTTTTGAAGAACACTGGATTTTTCTATACTGCTCTACTGCTCATTTTCTGACGGGGCTGAAGGAGACATTTCTTCAGATCTCCCAACTTTGGAGTTAATACTTTCATTCTTTATTCATCTGGAAAGGTATCTGCAGCTGAAATGCAGTATGATACACAGCAACTCTGACAATCCTGCGAGTTCAAAGGATAATTCCAGTCATTTTACAGAATAAACTCTAGGACAGGTTTTTCAAATGTGTTGACTCATGGCTTTGATTCGGGTCATTGGCACTTTACTTTCTTCACTACAAAACCCCATGATCAGAAAATACGTTTTTGCTGTGGAAAAGTGAAAGAAACTTATTCTGAAAATAGCAAACGTTTTAAGCCAACTGAGATATGTGGTGCAGCTTTCTTTGTTGTGTATTTGTCCTCAAATATGGTGTAAAACTGTCTGAATATGGACCTTTGCCTACACATTATGAGAAATGCAACACGCACTGTAGTTGAAATACTGTTTGGGTGCCTATATGGTTTGAAGTACTTACTATTATTAGCAGTATTAGGCAGGGCTGATTGGACCTTATGCTTCCCTTCCAACTTGGGATATACTCTGATTTTATCACTGGTTTTTCTTTTGCTTTGTTTCATTTTGGTCTGTTTTTTTTTTTCCTTAAGTCCTGCATTAACTGTAGGAGATGGCATGTTTATGGAAAGATATTTACTAGAGTGATAGAAAGCAAGTTTTGTAACTGATTTCATGGATTTTTCTACAAGAAACTATCTCCTTTCACTGCAGGAAAGAACAGGTATGACAAACTATCCCTTAGTTTTACTTTGACATCCTTCAATTTCCCCTGGCCCAGTGCTGAACACGGGACTGAATTTGCATTTACCATCGTGCTGATCATGGAAACAGAATCATGGCCTAGGAAGAAATCTGAAGTTTGTTATAGCAAAATGTCAGTCTGAATTTTGGCGGAGGCAAATGAAGACACAACTGAGACCTCTTACTTGGAGCTTCCTGGTGCACACGGGTTTGTCTGAAGACAGGAGTGAAATCCCCTTTGCTTTCAGCGTAGCAAGCCCAAATCATAGCTCTATAACCACAGTGCTTTATCAGAGGGGATTTTTTTTCATGTAGTGAATCACTATGAACTGAATAAATTACAGGAACAATTGCAGGACTCAGAGCTGAAATCAATGCTGACATGAAATAGGAGGGTGATTGCAGCTGTCATGTGCCTCCACAAGGATAATCCTTGACTCAACTTTGAGCAACATTTCAAACGCATCAAGCCCTTGTTGTCTGCCTTCTCCCAGCCTTGTGCTGCTCAGCATATCAAGCATGTTCCCTGTTGTTAGAGTGACCTTGCCTGCCGTCTGTGCCTTGCCCTCTCCAGCTGAGCTTGTGCAATGCACTTTTTGCAGCACTGAATTTGGAAATGTACCGAAGTTTCCTGCAAACCCAGCACTATCTTCCTCCTGTGGCTCCTGCAACTAAGAAAAAGCAACAGATTTTTGTGAATCATTTCCACCATATTTTAAATTTAGAGTTGTGGTAGCCTTATTTAATTAGAAAAAAAAAACCCCAAAACGCTGTTTTATGGTGAAGCTGGTTGTGCAAAGCTAATTGTAGACAGGCAGGGGTGGGAGGATGGTAGAAGAGCTGTGGGGTGGACCCTGGGAACATGCCTGCAGGGTGGACCCTGGGAACATGCCTGCAGGGTGGTGGTAGGAGAACAAACTGCTTTTTTTCAAGGCCTTCTATCAGTCAGGTGACCCTCTTAAAAACGCCCACACTGCCAAAACAGTGACTAGATTGTATTTTTTTAATGCCAATTTGATTTTTGAACAGGCTTTCAGTTTTCTACAAGAAAAGGTACTGTTCTGGGCCCTGGGTTAATCTGCCTCAAATAACAACCAAGGCTTTCAATCACAAACAGTGAGCAGTAAAATGGAAAATATTCTCCCTCCTGCTAAGCTCGTGGCTTTTCTGAGCTACCTGACTCTTCTCCAGCTCTGCCAGCACACAGACCCCCTCCTTGTTCTCTGTGACATTTCTCCTGCCTCTTCCTGTTCCATGTCCTACCTCTGCTCTCTGTACCTCGCCTGCCTTTCCTGCAGACCCTGAGCAGCAGGCTTGTTGTTTTAATGCCCAGCGATTTCGGGGGAGGCTGAAGGAGAGAGTGGAAGTGGAGTGAACATAGAGATGTCATAAATCAGATACAGGGGATGCCTGGAGTGTAATAACTGAGCATTTTTTGGTGACGACTGCAGGACAACAACAAAATATTCTGATTTCTTTTTTGTATAGTGACTGTGCATCTGACAGGGAAAGTTGGGGCTTGGAAGGTCCAAATGGACAGCAAATAGGCGACTAAGAGCGTATGGACGTTTGCAGTAGAAAGAGTAAGTCTGTTATGAGCAAGATATGACTGGGGATACTTAGATGAGTAAGTGCCAGCGCTGAATGTTTGCAGAGGAAGCAGATCTGGGAAGAACAGAGGATACCAGCTTACGGATCAACTCCCCAGCACTGTTCTTAGCCCAGCTCTGGAAAGCTTAAACCCTGTTAAGGGAAACTTACAGTGTAGTGCTGGACATTACATGGTTTAATGTGTCGTTTTCAAGACTGGCTATTGCACTACCCTGATCAAGGCTTCTCTGAGCTTCTGAGAGATGAATAGCTGATGGCCACTTTCCCAAACTTCCAGCCCCACCGGCAGGGCAGCCTGAGCTCTTGCTGCAGCCTGGGCTGCCAGAAGCCCTTTGTGCTACTGCACTGCTCATGGGCTGCTCTCAGCCCTTAATACTTCTCTTCTGAAGTTTCCTGTCCGGTGGCTGTTTGTCTTCTGCAGCTGCTCAGCCTTGTGCTTTCAATCTTTTATGTATATGCTCTAGTGTTTTGCTCTATAGTGGCACTCAGTAAAAGCCCTTATCTCTCAAGAAGGACCAAATGTTTTATTTTGTCATCATGGAAGGACAGGAGAAAGAACGGGACCTGAGAATGTGTGAATGTTCTTAATATGCTGTTTGGTCCAAATAAGAACATCCTTGGAGCACTTCTAAGTGAGGCCAGCTGGCAAGTCCCCCAGGGAATGCCAGGTGAAGGAAACAGCAGGAAATAACTCCTGGTTCTACCTCTTTCTGTCCTACTGGGACAGGACAACCTTTGTGTCAAGAGCTGGAATATCAGATGTTGCTGACATTTCCTCTGCTAGTGCGATGCAGGTTGTCCTGTGCAGAAGACTTGGTCATAGTGAAATGTCCTCTTCCTAAATAGAGGCAGGCCTCTGGGGCTGGTGTGGCTTTAGCAAGGCACTTCTTGTGCTGTGCTTCTGACATTAAAGTTCTCTGCTGGTCCTGAGTCCTTTGCAATGCTGCCTTCTCACCAAAGCAACAGGCCTGTCCTTGGAGCCCCTTGCCACTGCCACAAGACAAATGCATCAGAATCAGTACAAATATTAGAAGGTAATGTTAGCAATAAATACTCATTCTCCTGTTTTCTCTCTTATTTTGTGACTTGACTGCCTATCTCTGGATTTAGTGCTTCCTTGTTCACAAAGTACATACAAAGTTAGATTTTTTTCAAGTGCAGAACCTGTCCCCAGGCTGCACTTCAGAAACTCATATTCCACGATAGCCCACTTACCAAGACTAAAGAAGAGTGCCTAGAAAGGTAAGTGTGATGCTGGGGTATCTCCTGTTTGTGACACTGGAGATGTCATCTCATTGCTGCCTGTCTGTCTATCAGTAGAAATTATGATGCTTGCCTATCTCAAGGGGGTTGCAAGCCTCATCACTGATTCTCTTGCTGCAGTGCTGCATGGTACCTCTTATGCAGCTAATATAATGAGCTTGATTGGATATCTGCAACTCATTAGTAACCAGAAAGATGCACTTTAGAGAGGGAAAAAAAAACCAAACAAACACTCTTGCCAGGCAAAGGAAGGAGTGAGTCTGAAGTTTATCCTGCAGTATCCCTCAAAAACAGGGAACTGGGATATTTTGGGGAAATACTGGAGGGTAAGGTAGCAGGAGGAAAGAAAGGGAACTTTTAGTGGCTTGGGAATGATGTTGGATTTGTATCTACTCCTATATTAGCAGGCTGTGATGATGGGCAAAAGAAAGAAGAGAATTTCTGACTGGATTTTGCATCAACTTTTCTGTCAGGGTTTTGCTCTATTCTGTGTCTCTTTTAACTGAAATGCTGTGATGATCTTTACAAATCAGAGCAAAGCGTTGCCTGGTTAGCTGATAGGGTTTTTGGTTTTTTTTTTAGCATTTTGTATAATGTTACCTTTGAAGTACTAAGCAATAATAGCAGCAGTAAATGTAATTTTCCATGTTTGCTTTCAGTAGTAATTGGCTGTAGTTCAGGACACTGGAATGATCAGACGGAGTGAAGCACAACCGATGATTGAGGTACCTGACTTCTCATCTACGTTTTGCTTTTAGAGAGCAGTCAGTACACCTACTGAGGCAGCTGTGTGTACTGTGAGGGAAGCACCGGGGCAGGGCTGGGCATAGAACCAGTTGGTTCTATTCTTTGGAACACCTAATGAGATCAAGGGTTGTTATTTGTTCTTCATAAAAATCAAAACTGGAAACAAAACCAACCCACCTTTGGACAATCTCCTTAATGAAATAAGCACATTTGAGCACCAGTTGGTAGCTTGGTAGGTAGAGAATTTTCTTAAGAAATATGACTTCGTCAATTCCATACCAATGGATTTTTTCAGGCCTGTGAAAATGAAGGATGTGGATCTGCCTAAGGAAAGGTTTACAAGTGCCGTGGAATCTTAAGGAGCAAGAGTTACCAACTGTGCTGATGGCAAAACAAGCTTGAGAGAAGTGCTGATGGGAGCCTGTGTGGAGACCACTGGAGAGCAGTTCCAGCAGGTCTGATACAAAGCAGCACCATCAATTTCTAGGCTTGTGAACACCTGGCTTCTGTATGTGGCTGAGATGTGCATCTCAGAAAGCCAAGAGCAACAAAATGCCATGAGGTTTCCAATTTTTATTGGTGCACAGTTAATCTTAGAGCTCTGCTAAGCAAGTCATTTTCCCAACTCGCCTCCTGCTGTATGAAGAATCGCTTGCTTTCTTTGCAAGGAAATTGATGGAGACACAACACATCTTTCCTGGAGAGTAAAGGCAAAATATAATATTCAGAGTAGGACAGGAACCATCCACCAATATTGCTCCATGCATTGAACGAACCATTGATTCCTGGAGCTTAAAGTAAGATTACTTTTTTTGTGAATGCTGGATAAAAGCATAACAATCTTCAGAGTAAAGATTAATAGAAGTGGAAAAAAAAAAAGGCATTTATTATACTAGTGCTATTGTCTATTAAAGCTGCCTTCAGTCAGTTTTATATTCAATAGCATGCATCATCATGAATTTGTGATAAATATAGATGAAGAAGGGTAGTGATAATGAAACCTATACAGGTGTAAATTATAGCATATCTTTAAACTACTATGAAATCACAGCTTCTTGAGACAGCATAAAATTATAGGGTATAGATACATCTTCAATTGAATCCTTGAGGATTTTGTACTGTTCACAT
Organism: Lagopus leucura; assembly: GCF_019238085.1. Lineage (NCBI taxonomy): Eukaryota > Metazoa > Chordata > Aves > Galliformes > Phasianidae > Lagopus > Lagopus leucura. The sequence continues at coordinate 11,722,503 of NW_024962257.1, read as the reverse complement.
ACTAGTTGATTATCGTTTGGGCAGCACTGTCTGGGGAAGTTACGAACCTCTGTTTACAGAGCTTCCTACTCCAAACCTTGTTCTCAACCCCAAGAAACCGGTTGTGGGGACAGTACAAGCCATTGTGCATCGGGTGTATCCAGAGCCATGGTCACTTACTATTTGGGGAGCAGCTATGGAGGCACTGTAACCTCAGGTCCCCAGCCTCAGCCCTCTCCTCCTCAGTCCTGGAAAAGAGAATATAGAAGTAGCACCTTTAACAGAAACAAAGGCTGCTCCCAAGTTTACAGAAATGGAAGGAATGGAAGGGTCAAAATAAATAAGGGGGCAACATACCTGGGCTCCTCCATCTATAGCCAGCCAGGCCCACTATGGAGATTGTAATGGTCTCAGGAAGGACTCAGTTCCATCAGCTTTGCCCCTCTATGGGGAAAGCTATGTAAAGAGGCCATGGGGAATAGAAATGAGGGGCTCAGGGCTGCTTCTGTCCCATTCTTTTACTTTTTAGGATGCATCAGGGGCTAACAACGTTGTGTTGTGCACATGTGTGTTGAAGTGGATAGGTTGCTAGTTCTACACCATTTAAATGCTAGTCTGGGTAATTTTCCAGAGGGAACAGCTCTGCGGATGAACCTTTTTGTGCTGCAGAATGAAGTGCAGTGTAAATCTAAGGCAGAATGTTACACTTATCCTTGTGTGCTAATCAAAGGTGAATAGCTAGATTTGAAATTCTCATTGGTGTCCGTAACAGAAGGTACTGACAACGTAAAGGGGAGGTGCTGTAGGTCAGTAGATTAAAACTTGTTGAAATATATAGGTGAACCAGTTAGAAATCAGAGCAAGAAGTGAGTGTATCTTTGGACAGCATTTTTATGTGAGTACAATGAAGTTAGAGGAAGAAAGGTCTGATTAAGGTGCATGAAAGAAATGAACAAAAGGGAAAAAATAGCGCCTATAAATGATGAGTGGACGAGTTCTGATTCTCAGAGCTAGGAACAGTCCTGATTTATTACTTCTGCAGTAGTACTTTCGGTTCTGGCATCTGTTTCAAACTACTCCCAGTATTTCAAAACTGCATTTTCTAGCCCTGCAGAGACAAGATTTCTGCACTGGAATCAGTGTCTGTTTGTGCTCTGCTCAAGTTAGAATGTCACCAGCAGCATCTGCCTGAAGTTTCACTGGTTTTGCAGATCAGAATAAGGGCTCAGATAGCAAGGAAAATACTGTGAGACCAGCTGAGTGCCACAGAGGGTGTAGATGGACAGCTGCAAGTTGGCAGTTACAGTGCTATGGATGAATTCACTGTGGAAGGCTGAACTTTCCAGATTTACTCGATAAATTTGTATGTTGGCTGAGGTCATTAGTAAGTGAGATTTACAATGCTTCACAGGAGCAGAAGTTGGATGTCAGACTGGGGCCTTTGTGCCACGGTGCCAGGATGGCTGACTCTGCAGTGGCTGCACTGCCAGTGGGACTCAGCACCTCTCCCACAGCCTGACCAGGCCTGGATGCGTTTCAAAAGCTGCTCCTCTTCCTCCTCATGTCAACAGTAGAAGAGGTCAGTGGCTCATTCATGTTTATTCATATCATTTCAGTAACTTCTTATTCCTTATTTTGGGTAGTGCTTGTCCTGCTCCATGCAGAACCCATCTGAATGTGGTTTCCACCCTTTCAGTCCCCCCATCCTTCACCCTAGGCTCCAGTTCTTCCATACTCTCATCTAAAAGCCTCTACTGCTCCTTTGCCTCTGATCTTCCTCTCTGGAGCTTTAAAGGTCTGTGTTGTGTTCGCCATAGCTGAGGTGGATCAGGTGTCAGGGCTGGGAGCCATGTGTTGATGTGTCTTATCCCCTGTGTGGGGGAGAATGTGTGCATGCTTCTTGAGTTAGGAGCTCTCAAGGGAACATCACAGCTCTTTCATCTAACGTGTGGCTGGTGATTCTTCTGGTGGTATTTTAGGGGGTCCTCTTGAGAAGGTAATGCAGTTATATGTGGTAAAAATCAAATGCAATACAGTGGTGCTGTGATTGACAAAGCACTTGGAAGATCAGTGCTGTTTTATTGTCAATTATCTTTTGTAATACAGATTTCTTCATATGTGGGAGCAGGGGCCTATAAACATATGTTCCAACGAATCATCATAGAATGGCTTGGGTTGAAAGGGACCCCAAGCCAAAATGGGGGTAAATCTTTTTTTTTTTTTTCCCTGTCTCCCAAAATGATGAATTGCAGCTAACATTAAGACTTTAACTTTCACAAAAAAATAATTTCCTCTTAGAAAACTGTCCATTGCACTGAGTCATTTCAATGTGGGGGCTAACTGTGTGTGTATGTTGGGTGCTGAATGTGAACTGAGGCAGAGAAACATGCAAGGAAGAGGGAAGTGATATGCAGAAATGCAAGGGAGAAGGGCTGGAGGGCTTTATTTATAAGGTTTGAAAAGGAACGTGGAGATGCAGGAGTAGGAGGGAAGGAAAAATATGCCTGGATATATGCCCAGGAAGGAAGGAGAATCTAAGTTAATTTCTGTTTGTGCAAAGGAAGATCAAAGCCAGAGGAAGTCACGTCCTTGCTGGAGCCGCCAGCACTTCCCTGGTGACACAAAGAATCCAGAAACACTGTGCTGCTAATTGGTGCTGCAGCACTGCTGCATTCACAGTACACCCTGATCACAGTGCTGGTGCTCACTGAAAGTGCCCTAGCATTTAAAAAACAAACAAACAAATGCCTGTATTGCTGCCCAGCTCTAGATCTCTTCCATGGTAATGCTGTCTCTGCACTTGTTACATATTCAGACGCAACAGATATAATGCAAAAAACAAAACAAAACAACACCCAAACATCGTAATCACGAAGCACATTAGTTGACAGGGAATCTGAGCTCAAGTATCAACAACTTGCTAATTAAAAACATTGCAAGAATGCTGTAATTACCAGTACAGAAATGTGAGGCATTGGCAGCTGAGATGGGTTTGCGGAGGGGTCTGTGAGATTTCACTGCAGTGTGAGTGGGGATGTGGCAGTGTGAGTGGGGATGTGGCAGAGATGCTCATTCTGCATGAGAGGTGACAGCTGGACTGAGGGCTGCACGTGTGGTCAGGGCATGTGTGTCTCCCTGCATGGGTGGGAAAAGGATGGATGCCATGCATGTGTGTGTTTGGCTATATTACGAGAAGAAGCAGCTTCATTTTGGGGGTCCATTGAGGGACCTTCAGTTGTCTGCTGCAGCTGTTATGTGCATGTGGTGTGATTTCCCTTTGGAAACACGCCGTGCTTGGGCTGTGTTTGCCACACGTGTGCAAAGAAGAATGGAGGATGAGCAACAAGTGAATTGTTCACACAGACTCAAAATGAGCAAAGAAGCCAGAAGGAGTGAACAAAATATACAGTTCTGCCATAGAGCAAGTGGTAGAGACAAAAAACATGAAATTCAGAGCATCCCTGACCAGTACACAGAGCATTCACAAGGAACAGACTGTTCTTACATGTGTTGCCTAGTATGGAGCTCGTTTTGAGTGACATATATATAAAAGGAGAGTTAACAAACATGAATTTATACTGGCTAAGGTAGCACCTCTCTCTTTTTTCTTGGCCATGTGTGTTAAATACCCTACTAGTAGCATAGGCAAAATGAAACCTTGCTCCCGAGAGGAGCGAGACAAACCTGTAGTGCTGCATTCAGCTTACTGCTACTGTGGACTAAGACCTGCTCGTGTGGTGTGTTGGTGTGAATGCAGGAAGAATCCAAGTCAAACCACACAGTGCAGGTGTGGGATGAAAAGGGTTACAGTCCTCTGTTCAGTTAATGTCTTCAGTTCCTGTTCCAAAAATGGCAGTGGTGATATTTTATCAAGTTTCCTTAGCACCTCTCAATGTGACAAAATACACTCTGTTGCTTACGATCCTGCTGGTCTCCCATCTGTAATTCTCAGTTCAGTAATTCCGCTGACCGTTCTCCCCTCACTTGGTGTTCCCCAAAGGCACAGGGTGATCCCTTCCCCTTCCCTGTGTATATTCATTTCATGTGAAGAGTTTTTAAAAGTTAATTGCCATCTCTAAATGCAAAATTAAGAAAGTCATGGTTGGTTGGGTCATTTCTATGGTCCCTCCAAGATTGTTTGAAAGGTAGAGTGAAAACTCAAGATCTGACAGAGGATCAATTGTATCAGCACGGACTATTTAAGGTCGAGTAACCAAAGCAATGTTATAAGCAGCAAGCTCTCTCATTCTTCCTGCTCAGGAGAACTCCTCAATTTGCTACTGAGATGTCTGATCCTGCCAGCTTTCCTGTCTCCTCGAAGCTTCCCAGCCATGTTCTTCCACCTCTGAGAACCTGCTGCTTTGGTCAGAAGAACAAATGCTCATTAGGTATGTTTTACCCAAAATACTTCTGTGTTGATTCCAGCAACAGGCTTTTGGTGAGGATTCTCTGAACTTAGCAGCTCCTTGTTCCATGGAGGTCCCCTAAGGAGCCTCTCTCACCTTCCCTGTTGTCTGAGATCAGTGTTTTTGTATTCTTCACATTCTGCTGCTTTAAGTAAAGCCTTAAGCTTCTTGTCAAAGAAGGACAGCAAGTATCTCAGTGCAGCTGCTTCAGCTAAGAAGAAAGTTACAGAACTCACAGTAACTTAGCCTACTTTCTAACATACCTATGCCCTAGTTGTGAAACCCCAGTGCCCTTCAGAGGGATCCTACAAAGTTTAAGGTCTTTTCTATGCTTTTTCTTGAATAATTACTGCACGAGCAATAAACTAAGTTATGTGACATATGTCAGCACTCTCAGAGCGGTTGATCTGCTTCCAGCAAGTGGAATTGCTCCAATGGCTCACATGGGCAGTGTTCTCAGGCACAACCCCACCAGTGACAAGCACAAGGTGTGACTGACTGCACTGGTAAAAGCAAGAAAAGCAAGCTGGCTAACAGCGGTCAGGGCACAGGGCTTGGCTGACAGTAGACTGACCACAGTGTTCTTTGGAAAGGAGAATGACATTTAACACAGATGGTTGTGATGAGCAAGCAGTGAGGTGAAGGTTGCTGCTGATAGGTGTGTATATGTGTATGGGGAAAGTCTTTGTGTATCTAGAAGTGCAGGGGAAGTGAAAGGGAAGGCACGATTAGTGTGTCATGGACCAAACATGGAATCACATAGGAGGCCAAAGAGTGTGTGAGAGGCCAGTCGTGCATGAGAAGGGAAGAGCAGTGCATATGCCAAGATTGAACATAGACTGTGTTTGTACCTCTGCCCTGTAGCCCTCTGACTGCTGGGGAGGAGGTGGCACTACTGGGGTGTTGAGCATGCAGCAGGAATATACAGGGGTGAAATGCAGAGCAGAGTGATAGATCTCATCAGAAGGACTGGAAGTAACTCTTAAGAAGTGGAAAATACCTGTGAGAGCTGTTGCTGGTAGCACTCCTCTTGTCATACTGATCAAGAAAAGAGCTGAATACGGAACTTAGATCTTTGTGGTCAGGACCAGCTGGTTACTGAGCAGTTGGCTCTAAAGAGCCACCCAGGTCTGCAGATGTGTGCAGTGCGTGCCGATGGGCCGTTAATGATGATGGGCTCAGTGTGCAAGGACAGCAGCTGTGGGGTGGGCAGTGCACAGGGACAGGCTGTGCTTGGGGGCAGAGCAAAGGAGCATTTGTGGGTTTTCAGAGCCCAGCCAAGATCTGAAGTGAATCCAGGACCTTGGCAGCAGTGTGGGTGGAAATGTGGGTGTGTATGCAGAGGAGCATAGCACTGCAATGTGACAGATGCACGATTTTGTGAGGAGGAGTTCAGGATGAGTTGTAGCATGTGAGTTTGGAAGATGGCAGCGCCAGTGGTGATTGGAATATATATTAGCAGCTATTAGGGATTTTAAGGCATTACCTATTACACACTCTGAGAAAGGACAGCTGTAACATTTTCTATACCCCCCCAGTTTCACCTCATTCAGGGAAGGAATATCTGCTTGCATTTGCAATACAGCTTCGTATGAATTTCTGTGAATTAGATGCATGCTGTAAGGACTGGTCAGCCTTGTGTCTTAATGAGTAGAGGAGAACAAGCAGGCACTGGGACATCACAAAATTTAAGAAAAAAAAATGGACCGTGTAGGATCTTTTGTCTCTTTAACACGCATCTTCACCAGGTATCTCCGGGACTTTCCCCACGTGCCTGGATTTTCTGAGACTAGCAGAGTTCATGAAAACCTCCACTGACCGAGAGGCTGTCTGCACTGACCTTTCTCTGAAGTACTTGATGGCTTCCTGGTCTAGGAAGTTCTGTTCTTCTCGAAAGCCCTGCTCAAAGATTTTGCGCTTGTGTCTGAACTCAATGACAGTCTTAGTGTAAGAGTTCAAGGTAGTAACGGAGGCCGCCATGCAGCAGGTGAAAGAACCCCATGCCAGACTGTGGAGAGAGAAACCAGCAGACAGCTGGGTTAAGACAGTAGCTCATGTTATGTTTCTGAAGCCAAGAGACACACACACACACACAGGATGCGACCGGGCAGGTAAGTCAGCAGTGACAAACCCATTCTCCTCATCTTACCTCCAGCGACCTCTGGCACATGCTCAGTCACGCTGGCAGGATGCTGAGCTAAGGGCTGGGCACAGCTTCGATCCCATCGGGAACCATATGGAAGAGTGCTAATCTTAACACTCTGGGCACTCTGACAAAATTCCAGCATGTCTTGATTTCTCTTTGCAGTGTTTCAGATACTAGCAGGCAAGTGCTAAATGCAGTATGGAATTCCTGGAAGGAGCTGTACAGAAAACTATAATTCCTCAGAGAGCATGGACACTAACTCCCAACACAACTTGACGGGTGGTTTCTACTCCATTTTACTTTCATCAGGTTAATATCTTTATGCTGTTCCTGCTTCAGGGTCATTTCTAGCATTTCCGGCTTACATCCAGTCTCCAAAAGCCCAACCAGAGCAGAAGACAACAGTTGCGTTTTGTAGAGGGCCCCAACCTGAGGGCTGTGACCCAAGCATGCAGGCAGTGCTAGTCAGCCTTTGGCAGCCCATGGTGTGCATATGCAAGTAACAACCAGGAACACGGGGAGACAGCAGGAGAAGGAAGTGGAAATAAAGTGACCGTGGCGGTGCCAGGCTGGATCAGCAATGTTAGCATGGGGCTCCTAGCATGAAGAACTCCTTTTGTTTGCAGAAATTATCCATGTTCAGGCTCCCCTGGACATTGCATTCAGCCCATCAGCTCCAGGTATGTGTTGTTCACATTGAATTTTTAACAAACTTAGATTAACTTAATTATCTGTCAGCTACACGTTTAACCTGCTCCTTTCTTTCATCTTTTCTGTAACCAATTTTAACACTGTTATAAATTATGCAGGAAAGAAAAAACAGCACAATAGCATTACCTCATAAATAAACATTATAAACAGAGCCCTCAGCATGAACTGTTTTCCCATTCTGCATATGTTCTGCAGACAAGGAAACAGTTCTTCGTTAAAAATTAAGCGAAGAACATGTATTCATGAACTGAAAAATCTGGGGGAAAAAATGGTTCAAGTAAACAGAAATGTCTCATTTCAGTGACTTCAAAATTCAGTGCATAACAACAGTCCTTTAGGGACTCCTGTGGCAATAAAGTGTGTAGAGGCAGCTTTTTCCTTGGGATTTTTGAACCTGTCTGCCAGATGCAACCAGATGAGATAGAAGTGCAGGGACTCCTAAGGGGATGAAGCTTTGTTAGGGTTCTCGTGGTTGTGTTGAGAAGCAGGAAGGAGACTTGTGTTGTGTGTGTCCAGAATCGCAGGCACAGGGAAGCCTTGCAAGTGGCTTCAAACAGTGTGTGGAGAATTTCCAACATCCCCAAATATTTCCAGCTGGTCTCCTAATTGATTTCAAGGAAGAAGCCAGCTGAAACCACACGCTTCACTGTGCCTGCTTAGTGCCTGGTGAATAATATACGGAGACACTTATTTTTTCTTAAAGGCTTGTGATAATTTCTAATTATTAACTCAGAAATACTGAAAGGTTCAGAGAAGGAAATGCAGAACAAAGACTCTGGTTGTGACCTCAGGTTTGGCATTTAGCAAATCATCATCACAAGACATTTATGACTGATATATTTTAGCTTGTATGGACCCTGGTTAAATTTAAATGTAAAGGGTGCCGAGTTGCATCCTACCTTAGCAGAGACCTCTTTAGCAGCAGTGCCTCCATGCCAGCTGTGGATCAAGTGTAGTGGGATTGCATCTGCACTGCCTCTGGTGGCTCAGCTTAGGGCTGTGCTTGGTTTGTGGCTCAAACAGCTCCAACTTGTGCATTTGTTTTGTTTCTGGAGGGGCCATGCTTGGACATCCATTGATCCTCCGGCCTGCTGAAATTCGCTGCCTGCAGGACATCCTGCTCCACTCCTGACTTGTGCCTTTGTCAAGGGCTTGGGAAAATGAGGTAAGGTAACATGGACCAAAGGCCACACTGCGAACCCTGTGACACAAGCAGCTATTCCTCACTTTGGGAAGTGTAATTATCATTCCCATTTGATAATGCAGAAATAAAGTTACAGGAGATATAGTTTTCCCATTGTTACATGGAAAGTGAACGACAGCCTGGATCTCCATTCGTGCCCTGTGGTTCTTAGCCATGGCTCCTTCCAGTGCTGTTGCAATTCTCTGTGCTCTAGCTGGTGGTTTACCAGGATGCCATACAGGACCTATGAGCCTCTGATGGCATGGTGCCTCTTGTCTTGCACGGGATGGAAGAGAATACTCTGACTGATTTGTCATGCAAGATGTTTAGCAACAGTCTGAATGTTTAGTTCTCTCATGATTACTAAAAACAGATAGCAAGCATTACTGTTTAATTATATTAATAAATATACAATAATTACTATTATATATGTTATAAACACTTATAATAATTTTATAAGCTCATTATTGTATGCAATAATGAATATTTACCATTAATACAGTTAATAAGGTGTGCTTTTAAAAAAATGTTGTTTATATTTAATGATACGTTACTAAAATGTTTATAAGTCCTCTCATGAAACACGGTCTACTGAGGGGAGGAGAGACTAATAACTCCCTGCAGTGCTGTGCGTAAGATGTATTTGTATTCATTTATTGGTGTTTGCAAAGATTGTTGTCTGAGCTTTGAAGTGGAATTAAAATGATGCAATATATTCAGAAATGAAAGAAAAACTCAAGTATTTTCCCCATTAGCCATACAAAGAGGATGATGCTTCTGGAGGGATGTGAATGTTGTCTGCAGTGTTTGTCTTTTTATTCTCTGCATTCTCCTTTTCTTATCAAGCTTCTTAGAAACTTGCAAATGATGTAAAGCGGTTGGTACATCTTGACCAAACTATTTTTATGTAATTTTCAAAGATAATGGGAAAGTTTCAAATATATATAAAACAACAATTCTCCTAAATGTCTATTGTTCCAAACCTCCCATGACTCACAGGGAATGACCATGGTGCTAGGAGTGCTATGCATTCCTCTGCAGCTGTGTCAAAAATTGCACTGTAGGGTTCAACAAAGACATTAATTATAACAACAACAAAACCCCCCTAAAACTCTTTGAAATGCCATGGTAATTATGTACCTAAATTGAACTTTAATGAGAGTGCTCAATCTGCGTTGGTAATTGTGGCTGCTGTTTATTTAGAAATGCTATGTACCTGCTGATATGCACAGCTGCTGCTGCACAGTTACTGATAACTGTCCTCTGTCTTTCAGAACTGTCAAGAACATGAACTGTCCTTCAATGATAGTATGGCCATGGTGGAGTTTTGCTCGTAGTGTTTTGGCAGCTGGAAATTCACATGCATGTTCCTGGCAATTTGAGATGACATGTACTGTCACCCAACAGGTTGATGGACCAACTCAGAAATGAAAAGATACTAAGAGGTGGTGACACTTACCAGAAGGACCATCCATAGTCCCATGAATGTGGCCTCCAGTCCTCTGGCCCGAGGCTGACTGTCACTTGGAACACTTGAGTATACATCATGTGTGCCACCATCCCCAAGAGACCTGAGAAGCAGAGAGCAGAACAGCTGAATTTTTTTTTTACAGTTCTTGAGACAGCCGCTGCTGGAAGTGCTCTGAGAGCTCCGCCGCAGGCTTTGCTGTATTTTCATGTCTCCTGTTCTCCTGCGGAGGTGCGTGCAGAGGAAAGGTGTGACTGAGAGCTTGCTGTTTTACATGGTAATGAAACCTCAATTAAGAGAAAAGTTAAAGAAAACCACTGAAGGAAATATGGCACAGTCAGCATCACCACCAACCTTGCTGCTGCAAAACAGGGGATTGCCACCCAGAAGGCATCTCACAGCCTGACCCAGACAGGCCTCAGGTGAGAGAAAGAGAAGAGACGCTTTTGTAGACAATGCTAGGGTGGATGTGTCAGTTCCAAACAGAACTATATTTTAGCTGAATAATTGATAGATATGTAAATTTGTGCACTTATAAAACGCTTGGATGTTACACAGGAAAGTTAAGAGCATTCTTAGTAATGTGTGATGAGACAATCATAGGAATACTTTTGATGATGCTTGCATTGTGGCGCAACTGTATTTTGCTGAGAGAAGTGCAGCTGGAAGATCAGGCAGTGTATTACAGGCACTGTGCTCCCTGTGATGCTAAAGAGCAGAGCTGCAGGCAAGTCACAGGGTACGTTACCACCAGCATGGCTCTTCAGCAGAAAAATCTGCCTGTATTTTTTACATCTAGACGTCCCACTGAGGGAAAGCAAACGTCACTTTTCAAGAACTGGTGGCAAAAAGCAGCTCTGATGCTTGGAGAACTTTCTAGCTACAGTAGCTAGAGATACAGCTGCTTAAGTACTGAGCAGTGCAGCTGAGCTCACCAAAAGCGTAAGGTCAAGCAGTTAGCTGAGAGTAAGGCAGGACCGTCCATTTTCCTACAGATGTTACAAAGCACCCCATGCTGCAGCAACAGCTCCAGACACTTTGAAATATGGATGTTCTGCCCCAGCAGGGTGTATTACACTTTGCCCCTTAGTTGAAATCACCTGATATCTCAGACCATTCATGTTTTTTCACTGTGCCTTTCCTCCAGGTGGCAGATCCCAATTTTCTCTCCCCTAGACCCAAATTTTGGCTCTTCTAAACTTGACTCCTCCTTACTTCCAGAATCAAAAGCACTTCATTAGTCTCACATCACACACGTGGAATGATGTAGGGCAATTCTGGGGGAGGCAGCCAGGGGAATTATGTGTTTCTGTTGCAGGTATGTTAAGCAGGACCTTCAGCAAGACAAAATTTATATTTGCTACAAACTGCTGCACAGGCTGAACGAAGATATTTTATTACAGAAAACTGCAGGGAATTGCTCAGCTGCTCCATGTCAGTGTGACACACTGGGTAGTCAGGAGGAGGAAAGAGCAGATCCCACAGGCAGAACTGGGATTTCAGCAGGGTGGGAGGCCTCGCAGGAGCACAGCATGATGCTGCACACCTTCATTGTCTCTGGCTACATTTAATTTCCAGAATTCATTGGGAGCTTGCTATACTTCTTAAGTAAATGGATTTTTTTCCAGCTGATAGGTATGATATTGATGTTAAAAATTGGTGCTTTGCTGTTCCTATTATTTCTGCCAGTAACTTTTCAACTTTGATAAAATATTACAGACTACCCTGAGGCATGTCATTGTCACTCAGTCACCAGGAGGTTTGGCACAGCCAGGACTAACTACAGCAAGGCTGTTCTGTTCTTTTCTTTCCTACAGAACTTAGATGGATGTTTCAGCAATGTTCAGCCCGTTTGCTGAGTGGGAGGCCAAGATGACAGTCCATTGACTCAGGTGAGTAGGAGGTCGTGAACAAGGGCTGCTGGAACACAGGGATCAAATTGAAGCTGGCACTTATTACTTCTTCTGCCTAATGGGAAGAGGGTTGGGAGTGACATCTGAACCAGAAAATTATGCTTTGGCAGTTTTTAGCAGACTTTTTTTTGTCCTCTCAGATTCTTCTTCTGATCCAAGTTTTATATCACTAACTGCATTTCAGTTTGAGGCGGTCCTGAAGATTGACGCTCCTTCACAGAAATGTGCATTGCATGTTATGATGTCTTTCAGCTTGAAACACACCAAAACAAAATTCTCTTAATTCAGATGTTCTATCTGCCAGAGAAGTCCATCCAGGTGTGCTCACAAAAGCCAGCTGTGGCTAGTTGCTTGTATAAATCCTGGGAAGCAGAGCGCTGAGCCAGTGTAGAAGTGAAGTGGTCCTTCATTACGTGGTTAGATCTGATAACTTTTAGACAAGTGAACTCCTTAAGTTCATACATTGAAAGGCTCCAGGCACAGACAGAGCATGAAAACAGTCTGAACCAGTTGTTCTGAAGGATATACTTGTCCCAAACTTACTCTTGGGATTTCCCCTAAGTGTGATTACTGGAATCCTTTTCATTCTCAGTTTTGCCGATGAACAAGATAAACATCTTTCTTTGGTTTGGAGTGTCAAGCCCTCATATGCTCTTAGGATTAACACAGAAAAAAGAATTTTCAACACAATATATTTCTCATTTCCTATCGCATTATCAAAATGATGTTGCTGAAGAAGGAGGCTGAGACCCTGGTAGTGGCTGGGCAGGGTATGGGAGAGGCTAATTACTGCATTGCCATTGTGAAATCAGAGCTGTGCTTTTTTACTTCTTCCTAGCAAGAGGTGAATTTATTATGCTGCTCCAGCTCCCAGTTCACAGTGGAAGTGTGATAGTTCAGAGGAGATAAAAGAGTCTTGTAGCCCCCAGTTTTTATCCCTTCAGAGTTTTAGCATTTTGATTTGTCTGGTTCTTATGGCAAAAAGGGGAAGGAACACTCATACCTGAAAGCACGGTGAAGACAGCAGCAAAGGCATTTAACTTGAGCCCATCTATTACACTGCTTGAATGAAAGAGCTCGAGGCACATAAGGCTGAAACCGACGACTAACAGCATGATGTATAACACCTCAGATACTACTGACAACCATAGGACACCTGCAATGTACAAGAGAAGCAACTGGTCACTTAAATGCTAAATACTTCCATGGTAGTCAAAGTAGGTCAAAGGTAGTAAAAATGATTAGGAAATCAGAAACAGCAGTAATTGGATATTCAAAAAGCTTAAATTTAGTAGACAACCACCTAAACTCTGAGAAATAGAAAAGGTGATGAATGAAGATCTGAAGAATAGAAGTGTGATAAAGATATTAGAGAAAGAACAAGCTGTTGGTTAGGATCCCAGCTTGGCTAGAGAACCTCTTTTTGAGAACCTAGAGCATCTTGACTCCTGTGACCCAAAGCATAGGATATGGAGTCTATTTTCCCCCCGGTATGCCATGACTTAAATAAACAGAATCTAGCATGCATGGTGGTGATGGCACACATAATTTAAGAGTGTGGTTGGTGAGAGATGTCCATTTTTAGATATTTCTTTTTGGCAAGGCTGTTCAAAGAAAATACTTCCTGTCCAGGTTTGAAATACATAATACTTGGGCTTTATTCTTAGAAATTCCCTTTCACGGAAGTTAGCATTTTGCAGAATGATTGTTGGTTTTTGGAGATCCGATCATGTATCTGCTGCTGGGATGAATATGAAAGATGCCACAATACTGGTGGGGTGGAGACAAGTATTTATAATCAGTTGAAAAGCTGCAGGTAAAAAAAATAATGATGTGCAGCATTCTGTGTCCTCAGCCCCTAGGTATAATTCCTCAGGTGAAGGGTCGATGTGCCCCATTTGAACCTTGTTTTGTAGCTCTTTGGGGTTGGCCACAGATACGTGGTCCTGGCTGCATTTTGGTAGTGGCCATGTGAGGCTGGTGCATTTGTTGTAGATGTTACATTTGGAAATTTCAGCACAAAGCCTCTAGCGGGATCCGCTGCGTCTTTGAAAGTCAGCAAGCCATGGGGTAAATGTGAGAGGATGGTAACAGATGATAATAGTAAGTCCCTGCCAGATTCCCAATTGCTGTTTCAGCATTAAGGACCTGCTAGAATTCTTCCGTACATTTGCTAGTGTAACTGCTAGAGAATTCACCTGGAAACAACAGGCAGTGATGGAAAATTTCATCCTAAGCAATTGAAACATGGAAAATTAAGCATTTGAAGACAATGGTGTATATTAGAAAAATATAACCATAGTTGTAACCATAGAGACTATCACAGAATTCACTTATAAATATACATTCTCTCCCCACTGTAAGAACATGTATGATAATGTACGTAGGTGAGCTTAGTAAATCAGACACCCAGTCTCACTTTTATCAAATATTTGAGTCTTATCAGTGACCAGGATGATCCCGGTTCACATTTTGTCTGAGAAACTGCATCTGATTAATATGTGTGATTAATTGTCACCATATCTGATTTTTTGAGTTCTTAAGCAGTGCTACAAAGATAGCTGTAAACAAGCCTTTTAATTTCTTACACTGACTTTGTGTAATATTGCATCTATCACCAGCAAACAGCTGCTTTTTTCACGTTTATTAGTCAATTTGGTATCAAGGCAACTGGCAACGCTTCTCTGAAAAGAAATAGGAGAGAGAGAGCCAAGGTATTGTTCTGAGATACAGCAGGATTAAGGAGAGATTTTACCCCATTTTCTTAAAACCATAAGTTTCTATAGCAAGAAAATGATGAAATGCTTTGAGTTGGAATGAATCAGGTTATGTAAACCTGATTGTAACCTGAGGCAGCTGGAAGCCCTGACTAGTTCAAATTCATAAATTCCTCCACCCAACCTTGATAAGAATAACACAAAGCATGTCTGCCCCAATGCTTGTTTATTCCCCATTTTAACTTCTGGGGATACTCACTGCTGGTCCCTACAGGCCAGTGTGGTGCTGTAGCAGTGACTGCAGTTCAAGGCTGTGGTGTGGCTCTGTCCTCTACTTCACTGGATGTGTAATCTATCCTCTGTTTCAATCCCTCTTCTTGCAAGGTTTCCTTTGTCTCCTCCTGACCTATGCACGTGACCCCTACCCTCACCCTGCACAGAAGCACATCTCTCAAATAATCATGTGCATGCATTTGCTCTGATCATCTCCAGCATCTTTCCAGGGCATTAAAGGTAAATCTCCTCGGGCTGTGCAGAACAGTGCTGAGCACAGCATTGCAGTGCACAGCATCTCCTAGCACCACTGTAATATTAGTGTTTACTGGTATTGGTAACATGGACATTTCTAAGAAAAGTGCTTCAATCTGCCTCGCATGCTCTATAACAATCTCTGGCTTGCTTCCAAATTAAATGTGGATTTGAGATTTGGTATTCTGGGAATTGAAGAGGCCTCAATACTAAGTCCTGATGCTGAAGATTGTTTGATGTAAGCTTATAAAGTAATCATGATTCATTTTCTGAGCAGATGAAAAAGTTATTTTCACCTGAGAGCTAGAGCTAGATTTATTTGGTAAATAAAACATGTCACCCATTGTCTGTTTTGTTCATATAATATACAACCGAAAATACTAACTTCACCTTCAAAGTTCTGGTGATTCTTTTTGCTCTGTCTCTCTCCAGCCTGATTGCTATTGCTTCCTCCCCAGCTTCCAGTGCAAAGCTTATCAACCTCAAAACCCTGTTCCAAATGATGAACTGCAGTTGTCATTCATTCACCTTTCAGTTTGTAAATTTCTTTTTGCCCAAAGAAACCAAGAGCTTGGAGATTTTCTAAGCTTCCAAAAGCACAGGCAATTCATTAATATTTGTACACTGTCACTGTCTTCCATCATCACACTATTAAATAAGCAATCTGATGCAGTTTATAAGGAGTGGGAGAGAAAGGCAAGTTCAATGTAAATGTCATCAAGAAGTAATCTAAGCCAATTGCTTTAAGAAGTTAGGAAAGCCAGTGTGGTTTTACTGACCATCTCAGGATTCCTATATTTTGGCTTCTGGAGTTTACTTCAAGTATGTAAACTGCATGTAAGCTACCTATTGCCCACCTAGGAACAGGTGCTTGAAACTGGATGCTGTAGACACAACTGTAATGAGTTTGAGAAATGCTGGGAAACTACAGAGATGCACAGTTTGTCTCTATAGAAGGGCCCAGCAGGCAAAGCTGCAGCTCCCAGAGCCCAGCACATGGGGACACAGCATTTAGTACAGCACTAAGAGCCACAGAGACAGAAGGGGGAGCAGAAATTCTGCTCAAGTCAGTGTGGTACTGCTTGGACTGTATGTTGATGCACTGAAAGGATTGTGACAGAGCTGGAAATGAGGGTGGTGATTATCAGAGACTGTCCTCTATAGGGGATGGAGATGCTTATCTATCAACATGACTTGCTGTTTTGCATTGTTTACTGTATGCCAGGGGCTGTGATGCTGCAGAGGACTTGCCTAGGCTCATCTGGCCCTCACACTATTGTGTCTTGCAGCTCATGCATTATGTGGAATACTGCTAGAAGTAGCCTTGATCATATTCAGAGTGACTGTAGAGGTCTGGGAGGTAAGAGTGAAGGGCACAGGAGCCCTGTTGGTCAAAGAGAAAGTGACAGGAGGAAGAAACACAGTGACTGTGGTTGGTGTCACAGGAAGTTTGAGTTCTCTAACAGTAGGTCTCTGAGTAATGAGAGCAGTAAGTGCTGCTGAGAGAAATAGGATCCACCCGGTCAAACAGGATGAGAAACTTTATTCCAGTATGATAGTTTCAGAGGTAGTTTCTTGTGGAAGGTATGGACACTTCTTCCTTCTTTGAGTCCTGGTCCTACCCAGAAGGACAGGATCAGGACCCTCACATCTTACTTCATATTGTAAGTTGAATATTTGCTTTGTACCTTTTAAAAAGTATCCTTAATACAGGGAGAAGGTAAGTCACACATACAGCATTTACACAGTTGTCTGTCCTTTCCTGCCTTTTTTGAGTTTGAATCTCATCTGAAAGAATAATGTCCTGCAAATGCAAGCTGTATCTGCATTCTGCATCTTCAGGTAGAAGATGATCAGAAGCAGAACAGTTCTTCATTCTTGAGAGAATGTCTCCTTGCTCAGTGCTTATGTTGAAGTGATCTCCCAATGTTCTGCTCCCAACTTGAGATTCATCAGGCAGTCCCTTGCTAGGACTTAACTCCACTTCCAGCCTCAAAAGCCTCCCTCCTGCAAAGCAAAGAGCTCCATCTTTAGGGGAGACCTCAGTTGTTCCATATGACAGGCAAGAAGCTCTCTCGAGGGTTTTTCTCTTCTTTCTTTGTCTTCTCTTGTTGCCTTTACTGTCTCAGTACCCATCAGCCTCTGTCGTCTGCCACCGTGGTTTGTCTGACTTAACTCAGCCTTTAATTATTTCCTTCAGAGTGGTCAGCACTTGGTTCACTAGGAGTCTCCCACCTGGACGGCCTTCACCTCCAAGGATCTGTATTCTTCCTTTCAACATTTGGTCTTTGTCCCGTGTATGCTTTCGGCTTGCTTCTTCACTAAATTAACTGTTATGTGAGAACAGAGCGTTGCCATGAGCTCATGTGCAGAGCTCGAGATGTGTGTTAAGCCAAGGACATTCCTTGTAAGTGCAGAGAGGTTCCAGCTCCTGACTGCCTCTTCCTCACAGTGTGCAGCATTAGCCAGGCAGTGTCATCCCTGCTCACCTTGCAGTGTTGTGGCAGCAGTGTAAGACTTCCTAACAAAGAATGGCCTTCTACTTTAAAGCAAAGCAAAACTGCTTCCCTTGCACTGCCATATGTGCATTCTCACAAACAAAATATATTCAGACAATATTTTCAGGATTCCCTGAAATGATATTGGGTGAGAGGGATGCTGCCTGTCAAGTCCACCTCACACCTCCTGAGCTTTTAGCAGGCTATCAGCAATGTGCTATGTTCTTGTCTCAGACAGGAGCTGACAGCAGTCTGTCTCACTGTTACATCTCTATTACACATCGCAATTTACCTGCTGTCCTGTGTCTCTCAGCATGGTGTCATGAGAAGGTACATGTAGGTAGGAGGATTTTGATGACTTAGTAATCTCATTACCATCCAACACCTGCTGTTCTGATATCTTGCCATTTCTTCCCTAGGTGTCTCTACACTAACCAGCCTGTCACATCCTCAACAGTCTAGTTGGGAATGATAGAAATCTGTGTATTGTGGGTCACTTTGGCTCTTTGCTCCTGTTCTGTGAGTGTTCTGTGGGGATGTGTTGCAGGTGGGATTGTTCTGGAGCTGAACACCACAAATTGTGAGCTGCTCCTGGAGGGAATGGGTTTTAATCTTTAGGACAACCCTGTGGAAAAGCTAAAGCCCTGTAAGTATGTGATCTGGAATGAGTTACTGGGAACCTGGGATGATGGAGCTGGGGCAAACTGAAAAAGTCCGTGTATGTTGACTTACATCATAGGATTCTTCCTTCAGAACGCCCTTTTTCTAGTCTGATTTCAAGGCAGATTGCCCTCTGATAACACTCTCTGCCTAAGATGAAAATATAGTGCTGCTGAAAGCATATTTTTTTTTTTCTTCTGTTGTTTAGAGAGTATTAGATCAACAAGTTAGCCAGGACATTAATGAATTTCTTTGCATCCCTGAGCATTGCACTACTGTTGTTTCTTTAACAGTGTGTCATCTTTGAGGAGTTTCCATGCAAACCATCAGTGTTGCCTCTTCACAGAACTGCATTCTACCTCTCAGATCACTCCAGGAAAGGACTCAGCCTCTGAATCAGCAGTATTGGATGCAAAGGAAATGTATTTCCCTGCAACCATGAATGAAGTGAACGTATTCCTCATTGTGACTGAAAAGATAATTGTTATTCACAGGATTGCTGAAACTTGAGGAACTTGACTACATCATAACCATCTGACAAGATCAGTTCCTTGTTCTTCTGGCAGATAGTGGAGGACAGCATCAGATTCATAGATACTAAGCGCGTATCTTTGAAAGTGGTGATCGTGTGGAGTGCAACTGCTGCACAGTGACAACATGCTAACAAAAGGATGCTGCAGGCAATTCTGGAATGGAAAAATGAGGCAAGCAGAATTTATTTTTGACAATGAGATAAAGAGGCTTTACCTCCGCCTGTAATGAGACTCAAGGATGAAAAATTCTTCTCTAAACTTGAATTTATTCAAGTATGTCAACCCTGAGCATCTGGCAAGGCACTGTAAATGAACACACTATTACCTCTCAGCAAGGAGCATCCGGAATCAGAAGTTTTTGATGCTGAGTTTCCTTTGAAAAAGGAATCCTGAAAGATGTCACAGAAATTATACTTAAAGGAACTCCAGGCATCATGCCACATTTTGATGAATTCCTGATTAAGCAGTCCAAAGAGCAGTGTGGTTAATGACTTCTACAAGTTTTGAGCAGGTTTAGGCTGTACGGTACCCAACTGAAGAAGTATAAATATGAAACTGCAATGACTGCTGCTGTCTTTGTAGGGTATTCTGCTGGTTTGCATCTCTGGCCTTTTTCATTTGGAGAAAGAAAAAAGGGCTGTTCAGAGTGCTCTGAGCAGAAGTACAAATCAAAGCACCAAGTACTCTTTGTTCAAACCCACTGCAATTTCCTGTCCTGAAAAATAAGTAACAGTTGTGACCACACCTTTTATATGAGAGAGAGCTCTGGTTAAATTGACCTCAAGAATGGGAAAAAATTATCGATATGAGCTTCAGTGCTTTTTCCTTACAAGATGCAAAGACGATTCCTGGCTATGTTGTGTTAGTAAAGCCATTCCCAGGCTTGTTTGCAATTGGAGCTGAAATAGCCAGAATTCAATGCTGTCTGAATGAGACCGTGCTGATAAAGAAGCCTTTGCCTCTGTTTATGGAACCACAAAGTTCCGTAACTTCATCTACTCCTGTGCTTCTGAGAACAACGCAGCTGACAAACCAGTTCTAGAGAATATAAGAACACATCCATGCCTTCTATCACATGCATATACAACCACACCCAGTGTGTATGATTACATATTTGTTGGAAATTCAGAAAGTTGGTTTGTGATGCCAGCTCCCTGTGCCAACAGTTTCCGATGCCAGATTGTAAGGCCTGTCTCCAGATGAAATAATGAGATTGAAATCCCATCCTGGCCTGTTTCTCCAGGTGGTCAGGTCATGAAATTGACTGTCAAAGATCCAGTATTAGTGCTTGTTCTCAAGGCAGCACTGAAGGGGCGGCTGACAGTGGAATTGCTGTTAAGAGTTCAAAGCATTTTTAATCCATAAACATGAGCTGTTTGCTCATAAAGAATCTCTTCTGGGAAAATCGTAGCGCTATTCCTGAAGGAGACTGCTGAGTCACGTTAACTGTGTTGTGAGTGGTGCAGGCAGGAACTGTGTGCATGGAGATATTAGTCATACATTGTGGCTGGTGGCTTGAAAATGTGTGCTACCTGCCAAAGCAGTGACACTGCTTCCTGAATGCCTTGCTGTTCCGTGAGCGATGCGCAGGGAGCCATGGCCCGGAGTCTGTATTGATTCCTGTGGGCCTTTTCCAACAGAAATACAGGTTCCCTATTATGGTAAACTTATATTCAGAATATCACAGTGGGATTTTATCCTCCTTGGAAACAGCTTCTGCCTCTGTCTGTGCTCCCCACTCACTGAAGGTGGGATGTGATTACTGCTCACCAGCTGTTCTAATGGTAGAAGTGCCCTCCTGGCTGATGGATTCAAAGATCTGACCAAAGCAGCCTCATTTTAGCTGTGCCACTGTGCCACGCTGTCCTTGTGCAAGTCATAATACTGGGCCAGTGTTAGGACAGCTAAAGAGATTTCAAAAAGCTCTATACTTGCCAGATTCCTCGTAATTCACTGCTAAATATCTGCTCTGACAGTCTGAAGGAATTATGAGCTATGATGTGACATCATCTTAAATCACTCCTCTGTCAACTCAAACTTGATCTCTGGAAGTTTCTGATACAAGCAGAATGTTTTTGACATTTCATATGACAAAAAGTCTCTATGTGATAGAAACAGTGGGACTGAGCAATGTGCCTGCCACATCAGTGGAAATCTAGTTATTTCTTTAACATTATTTTCTTTAATATTCCATTCCAGAACTAGTAGAACAATGCTGCTAGTGCACTGACAGTTCCTTCAATGTTCGTAGAATAGATCCTGCTTTTTCTGGTGAATGCTACATAAACTAAATGGATGTATGGTTTTCTTGCTCTGCTGATTTTTAAGATGATAAGTGACATTTTCTCTGCATTTCTGGTCCTCTTCCTCTTGTTTCTTCTGATTTGGGTTTTCTTCCCCCTATGTTTCTAAGCGCTCCGTCAGAGCTCTGCTTTTCCAGACTTGTCTTCTGTGACAACTGACACCTGGATCTCACATTAATTGCTCCACTTCACATTCATTGGAAGAGAAAAGAGAGGAAAAATATACAAACAGGAACACATTGTGAAATGTTGTACATCTTGTTTGGGAAAAGCATTAACGTGATCTTAAATCAGACGTGTAAATCTCATGCTTTCTCTTCCAGTTGCTTTCTGATGATTTGAGTCATTTTCTCACGTCTGCTGCTTCAAGACTGGAATTAAAAGCCAGAAATGTTGGAATGATCAATAAAAATTGGTGAAAGGAATAAACCTTGAGCATGCTGTTGTGGCTGGCATAGGGACTCAGCTCTGAGCAGTCAGTCCATCTGTTGGTTAATGCAGTCTCATAATATCAGACCATCTGCCTGCTCCTCTTGTGCTGCAGTGTAGAAAAAGTGGAATGAGAGAGACAGGCTACAGAACTAAGTAAAACTTCCCTCTAAAGCAGAGAAAGCTTCATAATCCTAAGAGCCATTGGAAATGTCTAAAACTATCTGCTCTTGCAGAACAACTAAGGCAAAAAAGCTCCCAGAGAAGAGACTGCAATCTCAGAACATGAAAGATCATTTGACAAATGTAATTGCCAGGATCTGTGTAGCTGATAGAAGAAATGCCAGCTGTTTTGTTTAGCTGTAGTTCTTCGTGGGTTTCTGTGCTTTGAAAGGCAAGGTTGAGCTGTGAGCTAAACAAAAAGATTCTCTTTGCCATGCTGATGTGGTTTCTGTATCTTTTTGTGGTTTTGACTTTGTACTTGGTTCTGAATTTAATCCTGTGTGTGACATTGAACAGACTGAGGAATACCTTGGTTCTGTATTCTTTTTCCTACTGTGTGTTCAGTTGAGTAACATAGCATGACAGATCATGAAAAATACTCTAAATCAGGACTGTCCCATAAGCATTAGTGAATATATTTTGGCTAGATGTTCCCTCTGTAGAGCTGCAGTTCAGGCTTGGTCATGTACTTCCTCAGTACTGGGCTGAGGGATGAATTATACTCAGACCTTGCAGCTAGCATTCCCCACAGCAGAGAAGCAATATTCTCCAGACCTTTTGCATTATCAGCATGAAAAGCAAGCTTACTTCTTGCAAATTTCGCTGGAATTCTGCTCTTAGGCACAATTTCT
Organism: Lagopus leucura; assembly: GCF_019238085.1. Taxonomy (NCBI): domain Eukaryota; kingdom Metazoa; phylum Chordata; class Aves; order Galliformes; family Phasianidae; genus Lagopus; species Lagopus leucura. The sequence goes on along the minus strand of NW_024962257.1, from coordinate 11,700,175 downwards.
TCTTTGTATATTTGCCTGGCTTTTAAAAATAACTTATGATTCATAACAGGTGTGTACAAAAAACAAACAAAAAAACACACAAAAAACCCAAAAACAAACAAACAAAAAAAATAAAAATCCCCATGGGTAAAAGTTAAGTAAGGAGGTAAGTAACATTTTGTTTCCTCCATTGTGTACTTAACTCTCCTAATACAAATGCACAGTCTGCACGAGTGTATATATTTATACATATATTCTCTTACAGTGCTATTAAACCTAATGTAAGCAAAATGTAAAATATATCAGAAGACAGTGGGAACTGTTTGGAAAAGTGTACAATTCCTGAAGGAGAACCAATCATTTCTTTTCACTGGATGGAGATCTCTAGGCAGTTGAAGCCCTTTTAGAAAAGCGACCCTCTTTTTCTTCAGTTACACAGTGCATAACCAAGAAGTTGTGTTGGTTTTTTATTGTATCTTGGCTATTTTGAATTTCATTTCTCTGTTTTCCAGCCTGAAATCTGCTTTGTGTTGTCCCTCCCATGCAAAAGAGCATTCCCTATCTTTGAGTAGAACCATCATTCTCCTCTCTGTCTCTTTAAATATTATATCCTTTTTGAGCTGGGGGTGGCAAGGGAGGGATGAGAAGTGCTCGCAGTGCTGTGGGTGGGTGCATCATGAATACAAGTGGTGTTATGGAGGTTTTTTTTGTTTTCTTCTTTATTTTCTGCAGTGATCCTAATATTTCTTTTCATCTTTTCTTAAGCTCTGCAGAGCAGTGCATTGATGTTTCCACAGAAGTGTCAGTCACCACCCCAAGAACTCTATCCTGAGTGGTTAAAACTAATTCAGTACCCATCACTATATACATAAAGGTAGGATTATTTGCATTTATCCACATAGAATATTGTCTGTCGATTTCTTTCCCAGTAATTACAATCACAATTTCCTGCAATTCCTTTTTCTTTCAGTGCCATGAACAGCCCATTATCAGCAATAAGCTGTTTCTCCATTTTTTTTTTTTGTTTTCAAGCAGTTTTGACTGTGTGGGAGAGCACAGGCCCTGTGCTGTTGCCTGTGGAGAGGTTTTAGCTGAGCCGTTGGTTTCTTTTCATCAGCTTTTGTTTTTGTTACATCCCCTCCTTCCCAAGGTTTTTTTGACTTACTGCTTTTGCAAGGATGCTAAATGTGATATTTATTAGTCACAGATGTGAAGCATCTCCTGGTAACACTTTGAACCAAGCTCTCTGCTCAGGAAAAAGTGAAGAACTGCAAGTTTCTCAACTCATTTCGCCATGTACATTAAGCTTCTTCAAATTTTAGTCTCTGCATCATACCTAGAGTGATATTTTCTCAGCCTGTGTGCAGAGTTTTGAAGTTTTCTCCTGATACTTTCTTTCTTGTCCTCATACCATCCCTGCTCCCAGATTCGACCATGCTGTTGATGGCCAACCCAATGGGTGATCACTTCTTTAATTCTGTATTTGTCTGAGGATGGAATCATCTGAGATTGTGTTGTTTGTTAATGATGTTTCTCTGTTGTTCTTGTTCAACTTCAGTACAAGACACCTGCTTTGACTTTCAGTGCAGTCAGTGCCATGACGTTACTGTCCTTCTAGTTATCTTTCGCTTGTCAAATTTCTGATACACCCGTTATGTCAGTACCCATTAAAATCAGGCATCTTGTTTTCCTTCTCATTACCTGCTATTGTAGCGCTGGCTTAAAGTTGGCTAAGTTTTCTCTTCTTTCTGTGCTTTGTTTAGGTGAGACTTTATTTATTTCTTGCTTGTCATCCTAGTTTTGCCAGCTACTTTTCAGACAGTGCAGATTTTTATTTTCATCTCTACAGGATGCATCATCACGAGCTGTGTAGAGGACATACAGGAGTCATTTTCTATCTCTGCCAGTGCAGTCTATAATTTAAAAAGTCCCCTGTAACATTTTTGAGCGTTAAATACTCACCAGCAATGAACATTTTCCTTCTGTAAGATTTTATGCTGCCTCAATTTTCATGGTGTCTAAAAGGTCTTGTTTATTTTATGCATGTGAATTTCCCTGTGAATCAGTAAAAAGCAGTGCTGTGCAGACAGTTGCTGATGACCTGCCGTTCTGTTATTTTTTGTGGTATTGTTCCATAAATTTGACTGTTGAAGCAAGTGAGGTCTTACAGAACACTAGAGTAGTTCAAATTGTACCATCCTCGTAAAGAGATTGTCCTGTGAATCCTATATGTGAATCTTGCCCTCTGTTGGTACAACAATCTCAGTTTTGAGTGAACAGTGATCTTTTAGTTTGCTTCTGAAGCAACTTCCCAACAGGACTCCTCAGGTCAGAGCACCTCGTTCTCCTTCTGCCCTCACTGTTGTTGTGGTTAACAGCTGACATTTATGTCATTTAGAGAAGGATGGGGAAGTTCAAACTTCCACGCTGTTCTGTACAGGCCTGTATTTGTGTATAATTGTCATTCATCAGGTCACTTTTTGGGACTTATTGCCACCTTTTGTTTTACACCGTGGTGCCACAGTTTCCAGACATAATATTCAGCCTCGGTTTCTTCCACGTGAATGCATCCTCCTTGGCCCTGTGGATGTCCTCTTGGGCACAAATCTGCAGGGATGGGTGAGCCCAGAAGGGCTGGTGACAGAGGGAGGATTATGGAGCATGTTGCAGCCCAGTGTGCTGGGTGGGCACTGCGGCAAGCGCCTGATGGAAAGAAAGCTGCGTTGAACAAGCGAGGTCTTGAGCAGCCCATAGGCAGAGGAAGATGCATTAAAAGATGTACCAAGTAGTTAAAAACTGGATGTGCTTTTCAGATCGGCGCCCCTTACTAAACCAGCTACCCTTTTCTGATGTCAAAATAATCAGCAAGAATGAAATTTTAATTTGCTTTGTTGAGAAAATCCCAGGGACGACTCACAACTTGAAGATCAGGTGGCAGCTTTCTTCCAGCTCCTTTTGGAAATACTTGCTATCTTATTACTCATTTCTGTAATGAGAATTAGAAAATAGAAGGCTTCACGGGACCCAAAACCAACTGCTCCTTGAGAGCCCTCTAAAAGTCTTGGCCAAAGTAACCTTGTTAGTAGCCTATTATCCTACCTTCCTTCACCATTAGTGAATGAATAATATCATAATAAATGTGGACACGGGACGTATTTTTTTCTCATTGTATCTACCATCACAAAGCTGATTTTGCTAAGCAGATTTAGCACTAACAACCAGCAATAGCTAATAAATTCAATGTTAGGCTTACAGGCTTCTGACAGATTGTTGGCAGCTGTCTTAAGAGCAGGGAAGGGCTCTCCAAGTGTAGGTTGGAAGTGTTTATTTATACCACACTGTGGGTCTGTTTGCCCCAAATCCTGCTGCTCAGATCTGCCTCCTTTTAGTAGGTGGCATTGGTGCAATGTATACAAAAGCTGTAATAGCTGAACAAAAATACAATATCCAGATCAGCATAAGTGGACTAAAGATAGGGAGCTCAAAATCATAGATCCCTATGCTTTAACAGTGAAAATATGAAGCAGGTTTTCATTTATGAAGGTAAGGATGCACCTAGGCCTCACCATGTATTTTTAAGATTTTCCTGTAAATGTTTGTGATCAACTTTTCTCTATTAAAAAAAGTTTTTAAATATTCTGATGGGGTTTTACTCTGATTTGTTGCTGATTGGTGATGGACTGTAGAAGAACTTGTTACACAATGAGACTGTCTGTGCTTAGGCTTCCTTCTAGCATGCCTTCAAAGTGAGAGATGATGTGCTTGGAAGTATTTTGACAGTCTCCAACAACCTGTCCTTAGCTGAGGAGTTGGTGAGACACAGGTCTGATTTGGAGCAGAGAAAGCCAACTTGAAAGAAAACTCTGGAAAGCCGAGTCCCCAGCTGCAATAATTGAGCATGCATACCTAGAGGCATTTTGGGTATTAAAAAAAACCTTGAACAACCACTTTTTAGTGGTAATTCATGCTAAGAATGTGTATAGAAAATGAGTGAGCAGAAGTCTCATTGTAAAGACAAGTTGTGTTCCCAGTTACACAATGTTCTGTGAAAACCAAAGCATGGTAGTACAACTGAGCTCAGAAAAAGGCCCTCGGTTTTTATGTATTTGCTGCATTTTTATCCTATCTCATTTACTTGGAAGAGGAATCAAGTATCTGGCCCAGCACCAGGTGCTACTGAATAGCTGCAAGCTTCTGCCCAGTGTGCATGCCCAGCCAACGCCACAGGAATCTGGAGGTGGACGCAGGTTTCTCAGGGCTTCAGAAGTGAGGAAATCTGTCTCCTGCCCCTTGCCAGCAGCTGAGCACAGTTATCCAGCTACATACCTTTCCTAAATAGGTTTTCACTTTGGAATTTGGATGACCCTCTGCAGTCATCTGCTCTGAATACCTTCATTGCTGTGCTTGAGAAATACATGTTAAAATGCTGATTTCTCTGATTTCTTTAGGAATATTACTACAGCACAAGGGATACTTGTAAAGTCAATGCTGAGTGACAGAATGAAGAAATTAAAGAAGTTGGAAGTTCTTTCTATTTACAAAAGAACAGAATAGGTCTACAAGTTAAATAATTTGCAGTGAAAGAAAGCTGGGCATCATTGACAGCTTTCTTTTCACATGTAATGGAAGCATCTCAGGATGGTAGAAGGCTGATGGTGAAGAAATCAGGTTGGCCATGTTTCAGTTGATATGCAATTGCAGAATCTTTTCTGTTTCTCTTTGTAAGTCCGGTAGTTGGTATTTTCTATCTTCAGCATTCCCCTCACTTTCTGTGATCATGTCATACAACTGCACGGAAAAGCTTCAGAAATAGAAATAATTTTGTTCACTAAAACAGAAGAGCTTGACTTCTTGGAAAAGAAAAAATAAAATAGCCTAGAAATATACACTGATACCATGCAGCAACTCTAAAAGTGCTATGGAAAAAAAATGCTGACAGCGTTTAGCACCACCAAAAAAACAAATACTGAAAGTACTAAGTGCTGTTTTGGAATGAGCGTGGGTGATGCATTATGAACCCTAATGAACTTGCACAGAAAATGGATGAACAAAACCATCCCCGTGCCTTTCTAACAGACACGCTGTGCTTGTCTTGAGTCCTTCTCAAATCATGCAATGTCTGCTTGGCCTTGTGTTGCCTTTTTTGCTCCTTTTACGTCTTTATCAATGTCCTTTATATCTCCTTTCACATTTCTCTCCTTCAGGCTAAAGAATCTTAGTCTTTCTTGTACAGAACCTTCTAGAACTCTGAATACCCTTGCTGCCTTTCTGTGAACCAGACTAGAAGGGAAAAAAAATACCACTGTGTATTCTGTATACAGGAGAGGCTCTTGGTCTTTACAGTCATTCTGCAACAGGACGCTCTCTGCTCTGTTCTCAGGCCCTTTCCTTGGGATTCCTAAAATCCAGTTTGCTTTTTGCCCTCTGAATGAGGAGCTGGTGGTTTCAAATCTGTTCAGTCCCAAGGTCAGATTTCTGTACGTAAGGTTTAGCTCACAGCTCATCAGTGTTAGTAATCCCAGGATTGTTTTTCCCTTATGTGCATAATATCTTCAAGTTTGCTTACAATGACCTTCACAGAGACTGCTAGTATTTCTCCCACTGAATACCCCACTAGTTTATTAACAGTAATCATCTTTCTCTTTCAAGCTGCCCAGCTGATCAGCAATTCAAACTGAGAACAATTGTTCCTTACACCACTCACTGCCTGTGTCAGACTTCATGGAGGTACCATTTGCTCAAAAGGCTTTGGGACTGTCTTACGTGATCTAAAAAATGGTGTCTCTGTACAAAAGTGAGTTTTCACATCCTTTGGATTCTCCAGAAGTTCATTATGAGCATGGAGGGCAGCACAAGGATCGTGTGCCACTGTGATTGTGGGCAGAGTGCTCGGTCTTCAGCTGGAAGCAGGATGTGCTCAGCTGCCCAACGTGATAGTTAATTGAATTCTACCTTTTATTTTATATTTCTGATGGTGAATACTATTGGGAAATATGGACTAAATTGCTATGGGGGATGTGCACCTCTAGTACAGGGGTAAAGGAAAGCTTTGCAGCCTGCCGTTTCTTTGCACCTGATTATTTTCCCTCTCTTCTTTCCTTGATGTTAGGTCACACAAGCAGTTACATGATTTCCCCTCACAAAGAGACATTTGGGACCTGAAAGTAAGTGTCACTGCAATTTTCTGAGTATAAATGGCTCCATGGCCTGAGGAAACTGTGCAGTGTCCTTCCTTACTAAAGGAGGCAGGGAAATGTCTGTATTACAAAATAAATCTTAATTTACTTGGAAAAAAAGCCCACCAAACAGCTGAATGAAAAAGGAACGCATCAGAGAAATGACAGGTCTGCAGGATCTGAGTAAACAGCTGTCTTAACCCTTCAGCTAAAAGTAATCTGGATGGCACTTAAGTTCTTGTATGCTTAGGAAGTAATGTTTCCCCTGGCACTGAAGTATGACAAGAAACAGTACTGGTGCAATTTGTAAAAAGGGAAGAAGCCTTAAATGTATTGTCTTACCTTTTTCAGAAGCCGGAGCAAGGTCAATAAAACTTCGACATTTCTCACCTTTAAAAGAAAAGGATTATTTTAGGAGACAGAAGGTGTTTGGTTTGCTCTGCCTCCTCCTTCTGCTGGTGCTCCTGCCCTCACTCCCACCTGAGACTCTATGGGACCACCTCATGTTCTCAGCCACAGAGCAGATGTTTACTGGGCCTCCTTCCTAGACAAATGATCCTCACAAGGCAAGAGTCACCTTCAACCAAGGGTATGATAAAGCCCATCTAGGTTCTGGTTCCTGTGCCTCTTATCAGGAGAAAACAACTTGATAGCAGAGAAGGAGCCACATAATGCACAGCTCACCAACACTGGACTGTCATTTACAAGCATGGATGAGGAGGACTCCACAGATTCTGCATATGATAGGTATCTGTTATGTAAAAATAATTAATTTTATAATGCTTATCTAAAGCTGTCTATTAAAAAAAAAAAAAAACCAAAACAGTAACAGCAAGTTTTGAGTCCCAGTCATAGTATTTTTAGCTAAGACTGCAGCCAAACAGCCAGAATCCCATATAATTACTCAAGGATAAAGAAAGTTATTCAAAATTCGAATTCATTTGAACAACTTTTCTGTGCTACATTTTGAAGAGTTTTGATAGATTTGATTCTGACCAACTTGAGGGCCCTTGAGGGGGCGCTCGCTTGGCTCACTTGAATGGGTCCAATATTCTAGCTGCAGCTGCACTTTCTCAGTGCCCCAAGCAACATATTCTTCTCTGAAGGGAGAATGTGAGTGAGCCAGGGAATGGTTGACTTCATTTTATAGGGCATAGCATGAAAGCATATTCTCAGTGAACAGACTAAGCAGAATAAACATCATGCTGATCCTACTTGTAGACATTACTAGACTCACGTTGTCAGCAGACTGTCATTAAAAACTCTGAGAATCAATGTGGAATTCCAGTTGGGCACTTGATACTACAGCAGAAAGCAAAGAAGCAGTCATTTTCTACAAGAATCTGACATTTAGTACTGCTCACTGGAGAGATGGAGAACTTCATCTTTCCAGAAGGGCTGAACAAAGGGATTTGTCCAGCTCTGGCTACCTGGGTGCAGATGTCAAAGCTTCACTCACCCCAGTTTTCCAAATGGGATTTATCAGGCCCCGATTTAGGTATGAAATGTGGCTATGAAAGACAAAAGCTGAAGCACAAAGCAAGCTAAAAAAATTGCATAGCATTTTCAAGTCTTTTAAAGCCCACTGTTACAAAGCAGGCTAATGTGCTGCCGTGACAGTCGCACAGCCCTGTGTCACTCCCTCTGCCTTGTGGCTGCTTCATCCTTTTATCACTGTAAATTAAAGCTTTTCTCTTTTAGGACTCTGCCTCAGCAAATGTAACCAAAGCAGCAAATGTATCTTAAAGATGGATGCTTTGACTTTTGTACTTCTTCAGGCAATTGAAGAAACTATAAAATAATTCCTGTGTTTAGGTGCATCTGTCCAATGAATACATGTGGTTTTTACAATAAGTTACAGTACGAAGTGGCCAATAGCTTCTCTGCTCTGCCCTGAGTAATCAGAGCATGGCATACCTTCCACAGGTAATGGTGGAGAATCCATTTTGCCCATTAAGACTTGAATTTGTGGAAGAGCAGCTGAAGTTTTTATTAGTTTTCTTTAATTATCTTTGCACAGTCAAAAGACTTATTTAGAAAATAAGCCATTGAAAAAGAATACATGGTGAAATACAGAAGAGATGTTGAAGTCTGCATTTTTTTTGTTCTTAAAAGCAATTAATTATCTGTACGAATCCTTGTTCACCACAGGGGAGTCAGACTAAGATGGCCATCAGAGGTCGCTTCCAACTCTAAGGATTCCATGATTCCATGATCACTATATAATGTTAATCCTTTTGATGTCTTTGGTAGGATTGAGATAAAAGAAAACATTCATAACAGATTGCTAATATTACTTTTTATTTGCTACATATGCTACAAAGTGCTGTGTATGTAATCTATGTATAAGTTGCTATAAAAGTTGCACTTGGTATTGAAACGAACGTTTCTGTAACCCCATGTCTGAGCAAAGGACTTGTCCTCTGTGAATTCAGGCATTACGAGGACATTTTAGAAAAGAAAACAAGTTATCAAAGCATCATCTCTATTTCCAAAAGAGGTCCCTATCTGAGCAGAGGGAATGTCAGGTGAACAAATGTTGCTGTGAGACAGACTGAAAGATACTTGGTGGTGTATGCAGAAACAACGGCATCTCAGAAGCTCTGTGTTGACAGGACCTTGCTGGTCTCTTTTCGGCCTTGTGCTCAGAGTAGGGCTATTGCTGGGGCCTGATCAGGTCACCTGTGACTTTACCAAGTCTTGTGATACCTGATGGATGGTGATGCCCTTTCTGTAGTGCCTCCCAAGGCTGCACCTGCTTCTGGAGAAGTGCTTCTGACTAGAAATTCTGTAGCTGCTCTTTGTAGCCATTCTTCCTATATTTGTAGGGACATGAGCAAGGCCAGCCACCTTTTTTTCACATGCGGTTTTCTTAGGGACCTGATCAAGAAATTCAGGCGAGCAGGTGGGCTATAAAAGATACTGTGCTGTAAGTAGGAATCATTCTCAGCCAGATTGCATTATAAGGCATGACGTCTGTCAGGAATGCACTGATATCAAGTTAATATAAGGAGAGTGACCTTTAGATTTGAATTTGATATAAGCAGATTAAGCTGGATTTTTCATTTTAGCCATATGGATCTGCATTTTTTGTTTGTTTTCAGACATAATCTATTAATTTTATCTCACTTATCTTAACCTCACTTCTCAGAGTCATGTCTCCCCCATGGCTGCAGTGAACCTGAAGTCATATTACTGGAAACCTTTAAAAATTGCCTAATTCTTCCCCATGTTATCCCAAGAAAGCTAACAATGAATGGCATTTGCTATTAGAGAAATGACATCTGTCATTCTGAGAGCTGGAGATGCACAGTGCCTCTCGGATACATGGTAAAGTACTGACAAAGCCATTCCAGTTCATCTGGGTCCTGATGAAGCTAGTGGTTTCATCGTGTTTGGCTCTAGATGCTTTGTCCAGAGGACAAATGTAGAGAGGGTGATCACATGCTGCTTAGAAGAATGTGCATCCCCATACCTTCCCTTTAATCAGCTTGCCCAGTGTTGTCTCTCCCAGGAAAGCTCTCTGTGACAAGGCCTCCAGCTTAAATAACAAGGACAGAAAATGCTGGAGTGACCAGAAAAAGGCCTTTTGGGGCCATGATGCAAAGACTGGTTGCAGACTGGGGACCGAGGAAAAGAAAAGCATGGAGGGTGAGATCACCTTCAACTGCTGATTTCCAGATTGTGATGGCCTTAGTGCTAAAGGTTCTGCTCAGAACTACGTAAAAAGTTCTTGATGAAGGACTCTTCCCTCTGTTGTTTCTGCCCCTGGACATTGCAGTTTCTTCCTCAGTTTTCAGAGGTAACCAATGTTGACATTTATAGACCGTGTTTGTATTTGGACATGCAGACATGCATCTCTCTGAGAACTGAAGATGTCAGCAGTGTTTTTGCTGCTCCTCTTAGGATTTATTCTAAGTTATTTTTGGATATCTTGTATAACCGATCTCTTAAGCCCTCTTAAGTTTAATTTTAGACTTTGCAGAGTTTATCCTGCTGTGCCGCCCTTTTCCAGATGCATCGTCACCTAATAACTAGGTCCTGCAGAGTCTTTGGAGAATACAGAAAAGGCTGTCATTTCGTGCTGCAACAAGAACAGTGTCTAAGGTTCCTTCCCTTGATAGTCCTCACCCACTTGTCTCACTGATTCTAACAGAGGAGAAAGCCAAGGAGTGGTCTCTCCTGTACATAACTCTCTTGCATAGACAGAGGAGGTACAACCTGGCTTCAACACTGCTGCACGGTGTGCAGAGCTCTCTGGAGCTCAGCAGCATCAGGGAGTTGCTGCAGGTTGAGGAGAAAGGACTGACTACCCAAACATCAACAGGAGGAAACTACATGGTGCCAACTCCTTCTAGGGCTTCCCAAGGATGAGGCAGAAATCTGTGACACCATCTGTGCAAACCGTGGCAAATGCATTCCATCCTAAGCATGTTGGCTGTGCACAGGCTCACTTGTGTCTCACTGGACTTCCTTAGAAGGTCATAGTGACCTACAGGTCTAGGTACCAGCGACTGAAAACACTGAAATTTGTGTTTTTTTCTCCAGTTAATATTACTTAATTGTGCAGATCTGCATGTATTTGTAATTTAGTATGGATCTTCAGACTGAACCAGCCAGAGACTAGAAGGCATATCTGGAAATACTCATGGTCTGAGCTATTGCCTGGGTCTTGGTATGGACAGCAGACCTAGAGCCCATGATAGTATCTGAGACCAATGGTGTGATATTGTGCATCTACAGAGAGAAGAAGTGGGCAGTTTATCACTAGTGACCTTGACACTTACTCAGATGGAGAGGAAGAGGAGCTGGTGGGGTGCTGCTGGTGTCTCTTTGGGTGCTGCTACAGGCACAGCTCCCTACATTGATCCGTGTGGCCAACAGGTAAGTTTAACAGAGGCATCTGTGTGCATGTACACGACTGTGTGCGCCTGCATCTTGAGTACGTGCTCAGGCTGAACTGGGAAGCAGCACACAGGCAAGAGAGGAGAAATCCCCTGGGTCTTAAAGTCCCTTGGGCTCAGCTTCTGTTCCCAAGAGCACACACAGCATTTTCTCACACAGGCTCATCGGAACTTTTCCCATTTCACGGCTCTATAGCTGTGCAAGCACCCGTAGCACAGAAGTCAAATGACTGCCAGCTCCTCAGTGGTTTCTACTGTGGAAAGCTTGGCTTTGGGCTCCTGTTCTGAGGAAACGGTGTATGGTAAGAAGTGCTGGACTCAGGGAATGAGGGAGAGTTGTGGCAGCATTCTATGATCTCTGTCTAACTTGCAGGGTGAGGGCCATGATCTTTCCACTGTTCTTTGCCTTCTCCTGCTCCTAATGCAGTCAGAATTCCTGAGTTTCCAGCAAATAATTGTCATCAAGATTTTCTCCTGTCTGAGAAATCAAATCACTTCAGAAAAAAGGGAAAGTGGCCATTCCAAATCCAAAAAATTCAACCCTGACAGAGAATTCAGAAAAACAAGGCCCTACAGAGCTATCAGGAATGCATCATATATCAGCTTCATGGCAGTGAGCTGCTTTTCCCTTAGTGCTGTGCACATCTTGTTACTGGCATAGTGCAACAGCTCAGGTTGAGATCCTTTTGTGGGGAAGTTGTAGACACTAGAAAGCGAGTGCACAGCTACATAAAACAGCTGGAGATGCAGCTGTGCACATAGATTGCATCTAAACTATAGCATACAGATGTACTTTTTCTTCTGTGAGTTCTCTAAAATGTATGGTTTGTTCATTCCTTTCCCAGTCCACAGATGGAGAATTCAGATTTCTCCCCTCCCCCTGGAACATTTTCAATCGCTGTCTTCAGGACAACACAACAGTGGCTGAGCTGGTCCAGAATACACCTCAGAATATAAACTGGTTTGGGCTAGAAATCAGGAAGAGGGCAGAAAACGCACAAAAAATGCAAAGGCTTTAAGACAACATGCTAATGGGAATAACACACCTGCTGCAATAGCAAGGACCAGGAGCTGCTGTCATGTTTATTGGTCCTGTGTTCCTTCTTTAGAGGCTAGTGCTAAATGTCTCATTAACAATTAAGGCAAGAAAATAAGAGGTAACTTTAAGAAAAATGTAGTAGTTCTGAGTGAAAGGAGGAGCTCCATTGTAACTCTGTTTTTCATCTTGGGGGGGAAAAAGAAGAAAGAAAAAGCTATCAGTGTTCACTTACCCTGCATAAAATTTCATGAATTCAGAAGGACAGTTCTGTTATATGATTAAATTTCATTTAAACAGCATTCCCTTTCAGAAACACACTGTCTCCCAGCCTATGAAAGACATGGTCCCTTTTTTCCCCAATGCACCCTAGCAGGTCTTTGTCTCTCCAACTATGTCTGGAGCCATGTGATTCTAATGAGATTCCATGTCATCTACAGAAAGTAAAATCATTGTGTGTATCTGAAAAAATTATATAACCCTCCAGGGGTCTGAAGGAGTGGATGAGGATGGAATCACCACTTCCATGAATTAAAATACTACATGAGGAAAAATATAGGTTAATGAGCTCGTGCAAACTGAGTTTATCAGGTTAATTAACAAGTGAAACATTCCACTTTTGATTAAACTTATCCCAGACAAGGCACTTCACTGATTTTTTTCCCCTAATGAAAATAAAACCTTAATCTCCAAACAAAACCAACTGTTGAAAGTGTTGATTTCGCTGGAACAATATTTTCTGCTGGAAAACAAACCAGTTTTTACAGAGTTGCACTCAAATATGTATGCTATGCAAATAACTGTTTTCTATCACTCCAACAGCTTTCATTTATAGCTGCTGCCCATCAACATTTCTCTTGCTTCCAAGTAAAGTAAGAGTTTGCTCCAATTCTCATTTCTCTCTGTTTCTTTCAGTGGACTCAAACTCTTAAACCTCTCTACATTTTAAAGCAGAAGGCCACTTCTTTAAGCTTTCTGCTTTTTTTCATTTCAGTCATGCATTTTTTCCTCAATTCACATACTTAAAATGAAATGCTAATAGTCTTATCGGAGAGGGGATGTGCACACTGCAAAGTTTCCCTTTTGCTTCCTCGGAGCAGCAGATAGCTGTGGAGGGGCACTGGGTGCAGGCAGAGAGGGGAACGTGCAGCGTGCTGTGCTAAGTCAGACTGTGTGCCATGGCAACTGTGTTCTCTGCACCAAAACTCTGACTGGTGAGAAAATCCTTCGCAGTCACTGGAAGCAAACTTCTTCACACTCACTAATTGTCTAATTGAAACACACAAAGACACAAGACTCATCTGACTATCTTTGTAAGGCCCAATGGGTTGACAGGCCCTTTGAGTACGCACATGTAGATGGGCATACATTTGAGGAGATGGAGAACAGAATTGAGAGAACAATGGTGCTGAGAGAGGCTTTCAGTGACTCCGATGTCAAATTAGATCAGATGGAAAATGTGAAATCGGGCACAGTTTTGATTAAGCACTTCAAATAATGGAATGGAAAGATGAGAATTTGTACCTGTCCATTGCAGAGGTGACAGCTTTGACCCACTGTGCTTACTTTGTGGTCAGCTTTGTAGTCAGAAACACTGCTCTTTGCTTGAAGCCTTACCGGCTCTACAAAACTCATCTCTTTCCAGATGCCAAGGTGCCATTCCAGACAGCTGATGGGAAGGCAGAGTTGTTTCTGCCACTTTGTCCATTCCCATTTGCTGTCATTTGTGACTAAGTGCTGTAAAAAGAAGAGTCATCTTGCTAATGTAAATATGCCAAACATGCTAGTTATCACGGGGTCCATTATTTGTGGGACTATCAGGTTTCCAAGAAACCATGAAAGACCAGAAATAATGCTTCTGACAGAGTATGTAGTTGATATATACCTCGCTGTATATATATGCATGATGTCTTCTACAGTTTCTCATGTGACTGCATTAGCAGTTCCCTTCAGGCTGGTGATTAGCAAAGATCAAAGGAGTATCTTCCACTCTTTCTAATTAGTAGCTGTGGGTCAGCATGGATCCTCTTTTAACCATGCCAGCACTTCTCTCCAGATAGCGCCCAACCAGAGTATTCGTATTGGATCTGTGCCCTAGCTGCAGAAATACATAAGCATAGCAAGCAGAGATGAAAGTCTCTGAGAGCAAAGAAAGAAACTCTTTTTCACGGTTCGGATTACTCCAGAAAATGAAAACATCAAAAGCTAATGTGCGCTAAAAATGGAGGAAAGGACAAATTCAGAGCAGAGCATTACTACAATGGCATGGCATGTTCCTGTGAACGTGAGTCACTGAAAAGAACCAAAGAAGATCCTAATTTGGAAGGGACCCATGCTTGGTGATTGCCCAGCCCTCACTTTTGTCAAGATCTCTCTACAAGGCCTCTCTATCCTTGAGGGAGTCATGTTCTCCTTCTTGAACTTGGCATATGCTTGAGTCCTGCATCTAGACACCATCTGCAGATCAAGCCTTTCTTTGACAGATTAATTATTTGATACTGTAGGGAGAGTTGTGATTTAAAAGGCTTAAAATACATCACTCTTTTGGTTAACTTGCTTTCTAAATTTCTGAAATATCTACTAAAAGCATAGGAACCAAAGAGGGGTTACACATCTCCTGTTTACGCCATCAGCAAAATGGACTTAGTGTCTTTTTCTAGTTGGATCTACAGAAAGAGAAGATGTTTCTGATCCATGTGGCTCAATTTTAATTTTTTGTCTGTTTTTCATCCAGAGAAGCAGGTTGAGTCCTCAGGCTCTCCTTCTCCTGATCCTCCAACACAGGATCCAGAAACAGCGTGTGATGCTACTCTAGCATGGGTACTTAATCCGTTTGGGCTCACTGAAAGATCTTCCTCAGTTGCTGAATTTCCAGCAGAGGAAGAAGCATTTGCTGCTCACAGAAAAGTGCATCAATTGCTGCACACATAAACCAGATCTCATAATTCTGGTGAGGGAGATGGAGGTTCTAGTAAGATAAGCCTTGGCAATAGAGGAGATAAGGATGATGGTAAATGTTCTGATCTTCGTTTCTTTTTCTGGTTGATTCCAGGTATTTTAGAAGCAGCATTACTGAGTAGTAGAAACGTAGGCAAGCTAATTTGGGTTTATATCTGAGTTTGAACCCATGCAATGGGAAGGTAAATAGATCAGGAGATGATGAGTCTATTTATTTCAATATATTTGCAACATTGTCTTGTTTTAGTTAACCTACGCTGCAGGGTTAACCTGACTGATAGACATTTTTGTCTTCATCAATTAAGAGTCTTACAGCATGGTACTGTCTTTCAGTCTCAAATATACAGCAACTAACCCATCTCTTTTTCTTTTGAGTTGAGAGGTCATAGATAGATAGTTCTTGAAAGATGTTTGACTAATAAGCCTTCTCCGTTCTCAGGTCTTTTTATTTATTTATCTATTCAATGGTTCTGCAAATAAAATGTTTGAATAAGAAACCTTTCCAGTTTTCATGCTCTTTTAGTCATTCATTCATTTATTTAATGGTGAAATCTCAGATTGATTCTGCATTTTGTCTCTCAAGAGGAAGTAGAAGCAACGGTTCTTACATCAATCTCATGGTTTTCTGTAAGAATCAAGCTCTAGCTTCTTAGCTGTAGAGATATATGAATAATCAGTAAGAATAACAAAAGACTTTCCATTTCAAATTTTAGCTTGAAACACATGCAAGTGCCTGTAGGTGAAGAGGTTGCTGGAGGAGTGGGAACCTTGCATTTTACATCAACCTGTACTACTTCTTTACAGTTAACACTCTGACAGTATTTCTTTCCTAGCTTGCCCGTCTCTCTGCTCTGATCTGCTTAGCTGGTGTGATTCAAGCTGCTTGCTTCAAAGCGAACTCCAGAAACTTTTCCCAGCTTCCCAACCCTTGTTTTTTGGGTTGAGGCATCCTGAGTTTCTAAGCAGGCACACTTGATTCAGAGCATGGAAACAGACAACCTTAAACTTCCAGCCATGGATGTTTAAACAAAGAGAAGAACAGTAAAACTGTTCTTACTGCAAATAAATAAATAAATTCCAGTGTTTGAAATAAGGTGGAAAAAATGTATTTATTTTTGTGAACCTTATTCCCAAGATTGAACTCTGCAACAAAGTCTCACTTTTCTTTGGTCTGGTCAGATAATACAGTCTGAATGACAGTATGATATGGTGTTTTTGTCTCGAAATCTCATGAATCTGAACGTTGTGGAGTGAACTTGATTCCCAGCGAACATGGCTCATATCCTTCCCTCCCCCTATCCCATGAGGCAGCCAAGTCCAAGGTGGAACAGCATAAAGCAAATTTGTGTTTGACTGTGACTGTTCATACACGCCTTGTCATTCCATAGTAATAACATCTGCTTCTCATTATTTACTACCATCTGTAGTCTTAAAGTCATTGGCAAGTTAGATCAGTGAAGATTTATATTACCATTTAGATTACCAACAAGAATACTGAATAACATTACAGAAAAGCATGATTAACAGAGGATCATGCTAGAAGTGACCCTACTCCCTGATAATCCCTTATTTTGAGATCTGTCAGGTAAGTCAATTTTTAATTTTATCTATTTTAGCTCTGCTAATTCCACGTAAAGGAAAACTTAAAATCAGGAATAAGTATGGTGTAATATGAATCCAGGAGGATAGTCTGATGATTGATATTCCATCCTATCTGTAGTCCTGACTGCATCTGATCATATTTTGCAGTAAGTGGCGCTGAAGTAACAGTCTCAATAATCCATCGGATGATCAATTTCATCCCTTTGCAATACAGGACCTATGTGTTCTACTTCTTCGAAGTTCCTTCCACCTACAAGCAACCAGGAAAGCCCTTTAGACAGCTTCTTCAAGACTGCTGGGTTAAGTGGCTGAGGATGGACTCATCCAAAGAGAAAGCGGTGTAGTTTTGTAGTTTTTGTTTGTGAGATGGAGAAATTTGGCAAGGAAGGAGTGATGCCTCGCCTTGTCCCTTTGCTCTGTTATCAGTCTCAGTCCCACCATCCCAGTCTCATCTTTATATTCGCAATTTATGATGCATGTTCATACAGCTATCCTGTGTCTAGCAGGATCAGGAGGACCTCAAATCCAGAATTCCCAGTGCATCACGGACACAAAACATCCCCATTCCTCTACAGAGCCCTGAAGGTCTTTAATAAACCAATGACCACAGAAATTACAGCTGTCATGTACCACAGGAGAAGAAGAACAAGAATTGCTGCGAGGACTCCTGTTACACTGGTTAAATTCCTATCGCCAGGACTATCCTATCTTACAAGCAAAACCTCAGGATTTGTTATGAGGAATCACACTTGCTTTCCTGAAATGGACCTTTCCCCTTGTTCTAAAAGAAGGCAAAAATCCATTACCATCCTTGTTATCTAACCTGGAGGAGGTTTCTCTTCTGATCACAAATTAGATCATCAATTTAATGTTCAGTGCATGAACAGACATACCAATTAGATTCTGAGAAGCTGTAATAATGTGGAGAGCAGCAAAGCACCCTTGCACAGTCTCCATCTGTAGCCAATTTCTGATGCTTTAGAGAAGGCATAAAACCCTTCAGAAAATACGACGTGCATCAAGCCAGCAGCTATTTTTTCTTGGCTCCTATCAATGACCACTGGAAACCCTGAAGCATGGATTCTATGTAATTTAATACAATATAAACATGGTGTGACAAAAGGCAGTCAGACCAAGATGGCTTCTTTCAGACCTCCTCAAGATACCAACAAATCAGTTATGCAGGATTCAGTCCAAGCTTCCTCGTGCCAGAAACATTGCTCTTTTGTCATGCGGCTCATTCTGCGAATTTGAAACTATCAGTATTTCAGTCATTTCCTTTGCTCACACTGCCCTCTGTGGCGGTGAATTCCAGGCACTCACTTTCTGAGAACCCCTCCTTTTGTCTTCATTTTCCTTCTCAGTGATAAGTAACTTAAATAATGTTCTTTATTTGAATATATATGTATGTGTGTGTGTGTGTATGGTACTATTGTAGCCCCTCTTGATGTTTGATCTGTTCTACTTTTTTCTTTTCTTTTCTTGTCTTGAAGGAAATTCTCTCCTCCTCAACTACCTTAGGAATCCCAGTGCATCTATTTTGCCCTCCCTTTTTCTTACCCTATCTATTCATGATGGTGCTAACTAAATGCACAGTGGTGCTGATTCATCCACAGAATAACACTTTTCCTTTCTATTGCAGCACTCTGGCAGCTGGCAGTCACCTCACAAATGCTGGCCCACATCTTGTTTCTTATCTTTTGCCTACCACTGAGTACTTGTGACCTCACAGAATTGCTTTTATTATTATGCTTTTAAATTTATTTATTTCAGTAGTATTCTTACTGCTCTGTGATGTCAGCTCACGTTTTCACTTATGGAGATAAATCTTTACTGTGTAACAGCAATATTTCCATTTCCAGCATACATAAGGAGTGCATTCAAAGTAAGATTCTTCTCTTCAAATTAAGATTCCCGTGTTAGAATGCCAACTCCATGGACAGATTCCTTTTCTGGCCAACGAGGGGAACAGGTCGTCACAGGGCTTTGTTCATTCCACTCCAGGAAGACTGTAACCTCCCCTCAAAGTATTCATTACTCTCTACTGACTGTAATGATGATGTTGATCAGTAGAGGCACATACATCTGCTTTCTCAATGTCCACTGGTTTGTTGTGGGTTTTGCGTTGGTTTTGATTTCTTTTTTTTTAATTTTAATTTTATTTAAAGAAACTGGATAATGTTAATTGTGTCTCTGGTTCTCTTTTTGTAGATTGCTAATCTCAGCTATAATCAAATCAGTCCCAAGACCAAACCTGAGGACTGCTGGATATATCTGATCTCCACTGCGTTCTTTACTCTTTTTATATTAATTGCCTTAGTCTCATTGTAAGACTGTTCTTTAATCAGCTTGCAGCCTCTCCATTTATCCCAATAATAATAAATAATGTAATGTAAAATCTGCACCAGTTTCCAGCAAAATTTCTACCTACTTCATTATCTTTGTATCATCATAAATAACTGATATTTAGGGAAGACGTGTGTATGCAGTAGAGTGATTCTGCTCCTGTGATATCAGTACTGCATCATTAGTCTGGGGACTTCCTGGTCAGAGGCTGCTCTCAAATCATTGCGTCAGTGATGGATATTTCCTTCCTGGATACATGCAGTCCTCAGTTTTCACCTTCACTTCATTCTATGGCACGGAACTCTTTAGGAGGAAATATTTCTATTTATCTGTTATGCCTCTTGTTCTTAAATTGTAGAAGAAGTCAACGATATTTTTTGTTTGAGCCCTGTCATTCCCCATCAATGTCATTGTCACAGTTCTCTGTGCTTTGTGCCTTTTTTCCAGTTCGAAGAGGCTCTGGCTCACTGTGGAAATATGTGGATACCTAGCAACCTGCTGTTACCATTCCCTCTGCAGCCTGCAGTTCTGTGAAGAATTTTCAGTGGGACATTCCATCAGATGCTTTGTGACAATACACAGAGACTTGGTCTAATGCATTACTCTTGTCTAGTTCTACCTTTGATAAAGCTCTACCTTTGATAGTATCCAGTTGTTGCCCTAAAACCTGTCCTAATGTTCCTGGGTCAAGCGGTCTCTATTATTTTTACCCATCTTCCTCTCTGAATACAGAAATGTGAAGATTCATGAAAGACTCTTGTTACCAAAACTGCATTTTCATGTGCCAATTATTTCAGCATTCTCGGATGGAAACTATCTATGCCCCCTGAGTTCAGTTCCTCTATCGCTGGAAATGATCTCTTTAATACAAAGCTAAACCTCCTCAATTTCTTTTACCCTCTCTTTCCTTGCTAAGCAATTTGTAACTAGCAATTTTTTATGTTCCAGTTGTGAATAAACCCACCAGGTTTCAGTTACATCAATTACATTACATTTTTCATAATGCAATAAGATTTCCCAATTCCTCTTGCTTGTTAATTATTTATTCCACAGGTGCTTCTGCCCTGTCCCTCTCCCTGGACAGCTGCCTATGGTGAGTCACATGTTCTTATTATCACGTTGTTGGAGGGAGAAGGGTGAAGCAGTGCTGTTTCTATACTTCCTACTGCAAAAATATATGTATAGTAATATAATGAACCTTTTGTCTTCATATGCTAGAGATTTATTCAATACTGCAGGATGCACCTCTCTAGCTCTCTGGCTCCTTCTGCAGATGTGCTTTTAGAGCTTATATTTGTGGTCCTTTGGTGCATCTTTGCATATCAGGTAAGTTCTACTCTCCCATGCTCCAGCCCTGGAGATGTTCAAGGCTAGGATGGATGGGGTCCCAGACAGCCTGATCTCATGTCTTATAGACATAAGCAACCCTATTCATGGCAGTGGGGTTAAAATTAGGTGATCCCAAGCCATTCAATGATTTACTCCTTGAAGAGTGCTAATGAATACGTGGTGGCACAGAGAATATAGAGATACCTTGCTTTCAAAATAGAATTCCAATAATGCAAAACGAGCCTAGATGTACAGTTTTCTTATTTCTCTGGCTTTTGTGGACAGTGGTGAGCAACACGAAAAAGCTCTTTTTTTTTTTTTATTGGAAGGGGCAGTACTCTTAAAGTGCATCTATACAAGAGCTGCTTTTCTCTCTGAAATGCAGATCTGATTACCAATACTGCCTGCTCATTAGCCACTTAAACAAGACCCGAGTTATGGTTTGTTTCTATTAAAATCAAATAAATGCTTTAATGTGCAAAAATGGCTGAGATTTTATCACTGCCCAGTTCTGCAAAAGACAAGGTAGGCTGCCTTACCTACTTCATGTGTTGATTGTTTTTTTAATATTATATTCTTGAGTCAGAAAATCCACCGATCAGTTTACTGCTGGATCTTTTCCATCCGTGATGCTGTTAGCATATCACTAGTTAAGTATCTTGTGATATATCCAGCAGTGGACCAAACACAGACTTAGCAGGTATGAAATAAGATATGCATGCAAGGTCATACTCAAAAAGAGACAAAATGATAGGCAGCTCTGCTCTGAGTCACCTGGCTATAGCCAAGAAATTCACAACCTGGAACAAGGCAGCAAGCACTTTGTGCTGTGCCTAAGTGCAGAACAGGACTTGTGACCAGCATGAGCTACAGAGCTCATAAAGTACGCTTTAGATTCATGCTCTCTGGGAAGTGAGATGTATTGCTCTTATGGTTGGTACCTTCACCTGTTTGGTATCCAAAGCATTGAAACTACTCTGGAAAAGAGAGCCTCCATCCTCTTTCAAGCAGGTTGGAATTCAGCGTACCTTTGAGTCAGAAGCTGTGCTAACTAGTTACAGGATTCAACTACAGAAGGAATGTATATGCTCAAGTGCCTCTTTTCCCAGAGGGAATTCAAAATTTTATTTCTCAGATGCAAAATATTTTTCAGATTCTTTAGCAGACCTAGGCACGCTGGATAAAAATAAACTTCAGGTGCACCAAATATTTCAGAAATAATCACGACATTCAACATCTGTTAGAGATGTTAGTGAAATCTTGGAACAAGAGGAGGGCTCACTTTGCTGGTCTCCATACAGTGCATGGTGTGTCTTTGCACCCCTACACCTGAGATTTCAGCAGATGTTTCAAATAAGCAGTGGAAAGAAACTCAAAACATTTTTGTTTTGACAGCATCACGACAACACAGACAATTAACAATTACTGGCACTGCCGGTGAGATTCGTTCAGACATCTGCAGTGAGTGTTGAGGGAAAGGTCAGGAACTGTAGGAATGGGGCTCCCTGTTGTCTGTGGCCATATGTACTGGTCATACGTACTATATGCTGACTAGTGTAAAGTTATGGAGTGGTTACTGAAAGGACTCTGCCTAGATGATGGCTGTTGATGACATCAGGTATGGGCCAAAAGAAGACTGTTAAGCAAACGCTATGTTTATGAGAATGTCCTGTATGGGTTCTTTAGAACAGTGCTTTGTGTATGGAGTATGTGGTACTGAGACCCAGGGCAAGGGGTCTCCAAAACACTGGATAACATTGGTAGCAGCACAGTAGGTTTACAAGAACTGTTAGGAACAGCACTTTGGCTAACTGAAATGGCTGAATGCTGGTAATTGTGCATTCAGTATGCGGATTGTGTGAGAATCCTGGACATCTTGCCATTCAGAAAGACCCATGATTGGATGGAGAACTGAGTGGAGATGAACTTTCTGATGTTCAACACAGGCAAGTACAGAATCCTACACCTGGGGAGGAATAACCTCGTGCGTTAGTATAGGTTAGGGGCTGAGAAAGTTCTGCTGGAGAGGAGCTCTGCAGAGAAGGACTTGGGTTTACTGGTGGACAGCAGGTTGACCATGAGTCAACAGTGTGCTCTTGTGTCCAAGAAGGCCAATGATATCCTAGGGTGTGTTAAAAAGAGCGTGGCCAGCAGATCAAGGGAGGTGATCCTCCCCCTCTACTCTGCCCCGGTGAGGCCATATTGGAGCACTGTGTCCTAGGTTCTTCAGTTCAAGAAAGTCAGGGATCTTTCAGAGAGAGTCCAGCAGAGGACCTCAAAGATGATTAGGGGCTGATAAATTTCCTATACGGTCATTTTCAG
This sequence comes from Lagopus leucura, assembly GCF_019238085.1. NCBI lineage: Eukaryota > Metazoa > Chordata > Aves > Galliformes > Phasianidae > Lagopus > Lagopus leucura. Next base: position 11,677,523 of record NW_024962257.1, on the reverse strand, counting down.
TATTGTATTTGTTGAGCTTTAAGAAAAGTATGCGGTGCCTTTTAGGTACTGGTTTTGATGGATTTAATACTCTACTTTCTGTATGCTAAGTGGTATATTCTTGGCATTCTCCTGGCATCCTAGGGTGTTTATTAATGACATGGTGACCATATGACTTGCAATACTTAGATAATTGTGGTCAATAAATGTACTGTAAGCAGTGCAATCAGCCTATGAATTGCAGATGCATTGAGCAGAGGGGCTGCATGTATAAGCAATGACCACAGGCCAAGACCATGTGCTCACAAACCACTAAGTCTGGATGAAGACCTTTCATGTGTTGACACTCTCATGAGCCAAATTCCGATCTGTGTTCATTACACCATTCCTGTCCTTATCAGAAAATTTATTGTAAAACCCAAACAAAGCAACTGTCTGTCTGAGCCAGTATAACCTTATACCTGGTGGGATTCTAAAGGTTGGCTGCTCCTTATCTGCTAATTGAAAAGTTCTTTTCACCAAGTTAGTGTTCTAAGATAAAACACATATGATGAGGCTGCTATGGTGACATGCTGGAGAGGAGTAACAACCCTCTCTCCTGCTTTCACCACAACTTTCTAAAGCTGGCTTTCAGCCACCTCCTGAAAACACTACAGCATGGCTTTGTTTACTCAGCACAGAACTGATCACCATATTTCTCTTTGATAATTCAGGTTTCAGATTACAGCCACACAGTCACAAGTTATGCTAAACATAAAGCTTGGCTTGGAAAGCTTGCAATATCTGCAAGGAATCTTCAGGCACATTTATGCCAATCCCAAATAAGATGCTTATAGTGTTGGAGGGCCTTAAACTACTCACTTAGGCTGCTGTGGCCTGAGTTTATTTCCAAATCAATAAGAAAAGTATTCCTTTTTCTACTTCCCCCCCCTCTAATGTCAGGAGTGTTACTTTGGTGCATGGGGCCACTTGTTGTCATTCTGAAGGCTAGAGTTCATCAGCTTCTCTTTTCTTACATCAAATTGAGTTGTAATGACCAACTTGAAGCACCATCCCCCAAATTACCAGTGAGTGTGCACCCCACCTAGGGATGGACTATGAGCTGTTCACTAAGTTTGCCCCACTTTATAGCACATGCACACAGGGTAGTTAAACAAATTCTGTGAACTTCTCCCTACCAGGGGGGTGGTGTCCTAGGAGACACAACACATAGGATGATCAGCTGTCCTCCTCTGCCCACAGTGCTGAGCAGCCCTTGATTCACTCGTTGGCAATGGCAGGACAGCTCTTTCACATCCGAGTTGGGATGTGAGCTCTGTTTGACAACTCTGGAAGCAGGAGTGCCTTCCATCCATCCTCCGTTGTTTTATTTGTTGGTAAATTCCAGGGTACAGAAGGAAATGAATTCACTGATAAACTGAAGTGGTCTTCTCTAGTGGTCCTCAGTAAGTAAATGGCTGAGCAGGGAACAGAAATGAGCTTTCCTGTGCTCAGTTCTGCCCTTTAACTACCTTTTTTCTACTCCAGTATATACCATGTATAATCTGGCCACCAGAAAGCATTTGAGTGCTCATTTACTTAGAAAAGAGGAACTCTAGGCTACAGCCTGATAAAAATCGTGAGCGCTGCGCTTTTCCCGTCATTCACACCACTGCCCTTTGGGTTATTTAGGGGGCAATCGCAATCCGACAGGGTAAATGTCAGAATCTCCATAACAACTAACAGCCAGTGCCTTTTGTGCGCTGCATGGAGCAGCTCTGGGAGGCGAAGCGCCGAGCAGTGCCCAGCTGCAGTGCCCGCTGAGGGGTAGCACACACCGCTTAGCCGGGGTTCGGCTGCCTTCAGAGCACAGACCCTGCATCAGCCAGCAGGTAAACAAGCAAATTTCTGCTCTCCTTGGGAACAGGTTGTGTTTCAACGAACAACTGTTAAAATTCTGCCTCTCTCTGCAGGGCAAATCCGCGTTAGCTACAGCACAGAACAGCCTGTCTGTGTGTTCATTACGCTGAGCCAAACACAAAACAACACAAGCTGGAAGGAAGTTGTTTTACACTTACCAGCAGCATTGATATTTTCCTCACAGGAGTACCAGATCCCAGTGTGGAAATACCTGAAAAGGAAGCGGTCATCTCCCGTCTCCCAGCTGTAATGAACCACATTCTGGTTTGTCTCATTGGCAGTCTCATTCCCACTGTAGTTGAGGCAGTTTGTCTTCTTCTCTTTCCCACAGCTCGGCTTGGGGACCCTCTGCGTGCCCTCACACCAGTGGGTCGTGATAAAAGCTGTTGTAGAGAAGAGGAGAGCCATCAGATTCAGACTCACTGCTAGCAGGGCTCTGCATCTTCGATTTGTCTTCATGGTAAATCCGCCCTCCCTCCCCCTCCTGCTGAGAGAAGAAGTCAAAGGTTTTTGTTTTATTTGGGGGGCGGGGGTGGTGTTTCAAAGCCTCTCACGATTCAGAATCCAGTTTTCCAGGCACCAAAACTCTCAGCTTCTTCCAATCTGCTGTTGTAGCAGTGAAGGAAACGCTGCAGCCAGACTCCCATTCTTCTCTTCACTTGAAATCCTGCCTTTGTATGTTAAAGAAGCAGCTGCAGGCGCGGGAGTGCGGCCGTCCTCTTGCAGGCGGTGAGCGGATCAGAGAGGGTCTGTCTCACCAAGAGCACCAAGAGCAAGTCAACATCTGCTCGGGTACCACACATGATCCCCAGGGGCTCTGCAGCTTCCTCTGCTGGGAGACACCTGCAGGCTGCAGGACTCGCTGTTCTCTCCCAGCACGGAGAGACAGGGGAGGCTCGGCAGGAGCCGGGCGACGGGGACAGCTGCTGTGCCACCGCGCTCCTGAGCAGCCCTCGGAGGCGCCTGCATCATGCTGACGGCTGAGCGGGACTGGGGCAGAGTCACACCTTCCTCCCCAAAGGGATCAGTGTGGCTGCGAAATGCGTTGGTCTCGTACCAGCGGTCAGGGATGTGACCAGGAGAAGGAGGGATGGAATAATGCTTCAGCTTTTCTATTCTAAGCTCACGAGGAGCAAACCGAAGGGCTGGTTTTGCTATCGCTACAGCAGTGTAGTTCTCTGTCTGCAAGGGTTTGCTCTGGAGGTCGGCAAAGCCCCAGAGGAATTCAAATTTTAAGGTCTGTAATAAGTGGAACTGATGTCTGTCACAATACCTAGTGAAGTGGGTCTGTAGGGCACTGCTGGGTGGTGTGCTGCGAGGGATAGTGCTGACAGCCCGGTCTGTATGCGGAGCTGCTGTGTGTGCAGGGTACAGACCGTGTACCTGAGCACTGGCAATGTTTGTCACACAGTGGTTGTGTACTTCACAGACGAGCACAGTTTTCTGTGGTAAGTTGCATTTGCTTGCTGGGCTTTGGACTGAGTGACCGTTTATTCCTTCCACCCTGCAAGGACCCTGGGGCCACCCGCAGCCCCTCAGAGCGGTCTGAGCGGAGGGAGCAAAGCGAGCCCTGGAAACAGCCGCACAGGCTCACAGTAGCAGAGGGGCTTTCACCCTGTGCTCTGCTAAATCAACACGCTGGCCAACGTAAAAACTCACTCCATGCCTCACTGCCCACAGCCAGGGAATACGGCCGTACTTCTCCAGCTCCTCCAAGAAAGGAATTGCTGGTGGAGCTTCTCCTTGGTAAGCACCGCAGCAGAATGAAGGGCCCCAGCCCTGCCTCCCTCACAGGCAGCTGTGGGAATCCGTTGTGCTTCTTGCCAGTGTCCGGCCTACACGCCTGCTTCCAATTATCTGTGAGGTTTTCCACTATTTATACAGAGTCACTTGGCTATAGCCTTGTTCCTTTAAAAATAATTTAGGAAGTCCTTAAGAGATGCTGCTCTGTGAGAACAGTTACGGCATCAAATCTGCAAAGGTAATGCTTGGTAGAGCAGATAATTCCCTGCCTTCGCAGACTTCACTTTGCCCTTGCTTGCCATCTTGTCATCTACAACTGCCTCCTCAGCATCAGATTTTTTTTTCAGTGGCCTGTGGTGGGGGAATGCTCCTGTGCAGCAATAATTTTGGGCCCTTGACTGCAAGAAAGACATTGAGGCCCTGGAGTGTGTCCACAGACAGGCAATGGAGCTGTGAGGGGCCTGAAGCACGAATGTGATGGGGAGAAGCTGAGGGAATGGGAGTGTTCAGTCTGCAGGGGGCTCAGCAGAGACCTTATTGCTCCCTGCAACTCCTGAAAGGAGGCTGTGGTGAGGTGGGGGTTGGTCTGTGCTCCTGGGTCACTGGTAGGGTGAGAGGTGATAGCCTTAAGTTGTGCCCAGGGTGGTGGTGGAGTCATCGTCCCCGGAGGTGTTCAAGAAGAGGATAAGTGTGTGGCACTGAGGGACGTGGTGGGCTGGGGTTGGTCTTAGTGGTCTTTTCCAACCTTATCTTTATTCTTGTTTTTGGGCTGACAGGTGTGTTGAGAACAAACATAGCAGCAACATGAAGAAAAAAGGAAAGCAAAATAAAGAAGAGGTTTGGTTTCTTTTGTGATCTGTGATAGAGAGCTTTTAAAGCCTTGAGAATTTAAAGTATTCAGCACAAAGTAAAGCATGCTCAAAGTCAGGGCTTCTAGCATGATTTTTCTTTTTCCTAACAGAAGTCAGAAGTCAGTTTCTCACTAATTGTTAGACTCCACTGGATGTTAGGATCCCCTAAAAAAGGGGAAAACAATCTCTGCTATACTCGTGTGGTAAAGCTCAAATGATTCCTCTTTATATAATCTCTGTTTATCAGATCTGGTGTGTATAAAAATGGAAAGGTCATACATATGTTACAGAAAGCAGTTCAGATGCCTGGATTAAATTGTATTTATGTGGTATTATCTTGCATAGTAAAGCAGAAGGGTTTGAATGCTATGGAGAAGTAGTTTTCATATTGTGGCTACAAGAACTTTAAAAATCCTTTTTGCAGCAATAGCTCTTATCAGATGTAAAAAAACTACCTTTGTGAGTTATGGATATCCTCCTTTTGCTTTACTATTTCCTACAGAATCAGTGCAAATTATTATTGCTTAGTATTTTCTTGAGCACAAAAAAGAATTTTGCAGAGAAAATTTAAATTAATTATAGTGTTTTCAAAGGAAATCTTTCAGTGAGGGTATGTTTTTCACTAGCTGAAAGCAAAAGAAACGTTCAATAAAATGAGAGGACTTTTGGGTGCCCTAATGAAGGGGGCAGGCTTGATGTGCTTAGTTTAGTTGTTTAGTTGACCAGCAGTGTCAGCTGCATGGGATTATATGCAGTTTTTAAATCAAAAGTTAAAAAAAGCTATAGCTTTTCATCAAATTCTCATTTCTTACAAGCCCGTCCTTCTGAGCTTTCCCATGTGTTTGTAAATGTCTTTTTCAGCAGTCACTGGACTGGGCTTCTCAGTTCCTCTTTCCACCCTGGGATGGAGCCCAGTTAGTGCCTGATCTCCTTTCCTCTGGGTCAAATTCTCCTTTTCTTCCTTTAGCACATGCAGCAGCATAACTCATCTTTTTCCTGCTCTTTTGATGTGGCAAAAAGTGTAATCTTAATCTTCAGTTTGACTTTTGACTTTTCACTTAGGATGTGTCTCTCATGCACTTTGGGGCACTGAGTCAAGCCCAGTAAGGCTGCTCAGGAACTTTATGATGATAAAACTGATCTGACCAGGTAAAAATCATTTCTGACAGTACTGTAGCAAAGACTTTCAGTAGTCTCAACAGAACGGACTCATAAAAAAACAAACAGCATAATCAACAGGTTTGCTTTTAATTGCTTTCCAACTGCGATTACCTTGATCCAGTGTCACTGGTTGGCAGACAAGACATACCTAAGTACCATTTTCAGAGTAGCCAGTCTGGATGTTTTAACCAGCTTTGACTGTAGCTCATCCTTTCTTGGATACCAGGTGCCACTCTAAGACTGGATCTAAAGGCACTCTTTCTCCTGAAAAAATGGAGTCCTCTGTGAGAAGAGGACCGTTATCATATGGAATGTCTTGGCACCGTTTTCCCCAGAGATCTCCTTCAGGTCAGAGAGTAGATGATACTTCCTATCCTCTTTCATTGGAGGATGATGTGTTTGCATGGCAGCACATCCACTTTGCCATTTCATAATGTGCTTCTGCTTGTGTTTCAGGCTTAGAAGAGGTAGACTATGCACAAAGACATCAGCACACAATGACATAGCAATGCAAATCATGCTGCATTTGGTTGAACAGGACAGGTTTACCAGCATCTGTCCCAAAGCCAGGGCAGCCAGACACCACGTAGGAGCATGCTGGGAAATAGGAGGGCTGAAGCTTCTGTATTCCCCAGAGCAAGCAGCTTTCACATTACTGAGCAGTTTGGCAGAAAACAGGCTGGGCAGCCTCAGGTTGTGGTTTTGCAGGTGGCACAAGCAGAGCTACAACAGAGTAGTGTCAATGCAGCTGTAGTGATTATCTGTTCCAAGTGCTTTTGTTATGGCATAGAGTAGAGCTGAAAGTTGATGCCAACAGTTGCTTCATAAAAAGGGACTGGACGTGGCTGGGTTTGGGTTGGAGCTGTGACCAGGGTGAAATCCTCCAAAACAGTCCAGTGCAAAGATGCACTCCTGCTCTATATCACACCGAGTAATTTTATATCCCTCCATTTCTTGTGTTGCACCTTTTGTTAAATTACTTTATAGATATTCTGATCTCATACTTTCTGGGTAAGAAGGAAGCCTTTCTTCATTCTCAGAAGAAATATTTCCAACATAAAGCATGCTTGCTTCCCAGCTACATCTTTCATTCTTTAACGTGCTGCAAGAGACTTTGGTATCCATTTCTGACCCTGAATTATAAATTCTTCTGTGTTTGAATTACAAGTATTGTTTCCTCACAACCAGGATGCTGGCAGTTAAGTTGGGTAAGATAAACATTTCACTAATTTTTGTAACTTTTCCAATGCAAACTTTGCTCAGACATGTTTAAATTATTACAAGAAGTTACAGTTCACTTAAGTGGGACTCTTAAAGCAGAATTCATGTTCTTCACTGCTAAAATTAAAGAAGCATTCTTGCACATCCAGGCCTTATTGGCAGGTTTTAAGCCTTACAATACTCACAGACTCCTTGGCCTCACAAAACAGTTGCCCCAAAACAAAAGGTCTCACAACAAATGTAGCAATGCTGACAAACTTGGTCAAAGGGCCACTGCACAGATATGCTCTTTCAAAACCTAGACATCTGATTTCCAAATTCATAAAAAGTTCATACTCCCTGTGTCTTTGGAAGTGCCTAAAGCACTAAGTACCATAGAATCATAGAATGGCTTAGGTTGGAGGGCATCTTAAAGATGGTTCCAACAGCCTGCTGTTGGCAGGGTTGCCAGCCACTAGATCAGGCTGCTCAAGATCCCAACCATCCTGGCCATGAATGCCTCCAGAAATAGGCTTCAGCACCTCACTTCTCTCTTGGGTAAAAAACTTCTTCCTAACAACTCACCTAAATCTCCCCTCTTTTAGTTGAAAGCAATCCACCCTTGTCCTGCCACTAGCAGACCATGTGAAATGTTGGTTCTCTCCTCCTGCTTGTAGTACTTCCCCTTCAAGTACTGGAAGGCTGCAATGAGGTCTCCCTGGAGCCTTCTCTTCTCCAGGCTGAACAGCCCCAGCTCCCTCGGCCTGCCTCCATACACTCACTACAATAGCTCAGTAGTCTTTTGAAATTGAATAGATCTTATAAATGTTGCATGCTAGTCCTTGTAGCTAAACAATCAAATCTGAGATGGATTTAATGAGAATTTGACTTCTTCCTCAAAATAAGTACTTTGGCTCAAACTATGAAATAGCATTTTAACTCCTGTCAGGAACCATCTTCCCTTTCTTGTTCCAGGTACATTTTTTTTAAATTTTATTTATCAATATATTTTTATGGACAGAAGCTAGAAAGTTTAAATGATGTCGCTTTCTGATTCAGTCTGGCACGTACATTTGGTAGCATTTGTGGGAAGAACAACAATGTTGTTTAATCATACGTCCTTGTATTTTACTGCAATAGCTAGGATTCCTCCATATGCCAACACCGTGATTGGTAGATGCAGGGGAGCTGTTAGGTCATGGCCTGAACTGATGATTGAGCACCTGATGAGGAGGGTGGCTGGCTCAGGGAGCACAGGTGTAATCAGTTCACCAGTGCTTCCCACGTGAGGGGAAGGGTCACCCTTCCCTGGGCCCATTTAAGGGCTAGCCTCCAAAGCCTCCACACTCAGAATGTTTTCTGAGTGAAGGCTGTTTGCTGAGAAGGTTTTTTCTGCAGCTGGAAAGACTCTCATCGCTGGTTGGTGAGTCCGTTTTTCCTGTGTATGTTTATTGATGTTTCTGATGATGCTTTGCCTGATCTCTTTATCACAAAGAACTTATCAGAAGCAATTTATCAGAAGCAATTTTAGTGTTTCTAAGACCAGTGGTAGGATATGATTTGGCAATGAGATTTTAAAAGGACAAACTTCTTTGAGCAAGATTTGCACCTGAAATATATCAGTGGCACTTAACTGCTGCTTGTTACTGTGCACTGTAAAGAAGGGATTATGCTGCAGCATATGCATCTTCCTAGCTACTTGTTGTGCTACTGTGCTTCTGTTGATGGGGGAAATGGGATTATGACTGTGCAGCTGTAATGAAGCCACAGAGGTGTGCAAACCAACTTTGTTCTATGAGCTCTTGAGGTGAAAGAAAATGGCTGGCAGAAAGTGTATGTGACTAAAACCAGGTTCTTGTTTTGACTTTGGTGTGATTTAGGCATATCCTTCATATGATACAACACTAAGTCACTACTGGCTCACGATTCTGGTGGAACATAAGGACTATTCCAAACCAATGGATTGAGAGCCCTGAGGCTGTGGTCACGATCTCAAGTAGTTCGTGCTGGTTCAGAGACAACTGGGAGCTGGGGAGTTATCCTGAAGCTAAGTGCCAAGCTTGGCAGCCACAGGAAGGCAGGATGGTCAGATTGGATGTAGAAGCTGAAGCTGGTTTTTGCAAAATACTGCATGTGGTTTAAATTGAGAGAGGAGCTGTAGAACGTAACAAACTTATTCGTATGGCAAGCACATTTTAAATGTTTCAGTGCCAAATCTCAATTTGAGCACAAGTCCCTCTGGGAAGACAGAGGAAGGTAAAGAAACAAAAGGTAAAACCCAGAGACTGGTAGTAAATGCAAAACAGAGAGAAAGATAAGACTTTGTGGAACAGTGATACAGTTGCATAACTGTTCCAAGTGGAAGGGAATAGGTCAATGGGAGGATGACAGACTGATGCACAGAAAGCTTGTGCCTGGCAGACAACAATATATCACAGTGCTTTGGAAGGAAAGCAAATGCCTGTGCAGTAGCGGCTATGAAAATGCCAAATTATATGAGTATGGGAAGCTGAGAAGGCTTGGGTAAGACTATTCCAACATAACATACAGTGATGGTGAGAGACATATGCTAAAATGGTTTAGTTTGGTACTATACTGGAAGTAGCATCGAACTCAGTGATACGATGAGAACAATGTGGAAATTAACAATAAAGAAGTACCAGGTGGCAGGAGAGAGAGTCAGGACCAGAACTTGGCAAAGAGAGGAAAAAACGTTAGCTATCCACCTGTCTGGACAGCAGCAGGAGGGATGAGATATAAGAACAACCTGGAGGACAAACAGGATGCTATTTAAAAGAATGAAAGCACAGCAGGTAGAGTTTATACGTCTAAAAAGCAGGAGGTAGGATTGAAGACCACAATATGATGGAAAGCTATAGCGATTAAGCTAGTTTGTATCAAAGGCTGCTTTCGCAGGACTATGTGAACACTGACCTCAGCAGGGGTGCAAAATGAAAGAGCAATTGTTCAAAAGAAAAATGCATTAAATCTTCTGGGAACTTGAAGAGAGTGAAGCTTGCAGGGGGGGGAAAAAAGCTCAGCAGTAGCAGAACTGTCTGTACAGCTTGGGATCCTGGGGTAGAATTTGCGGGCTTACAGTTGATTCCAAACAAGTTCTTTCTAACCTCTTCCTCCACTGGGGTTTGTATCAGGAAAATTCCTTTCTGTTCTGTTTCTTGGAATGCCTGAAGCAGGGTACAGGCTGCCTGTCTGCTTGGCCTCTAAGGGCACGTGCATCCTTGAAGAGATCCCCATTTCTCCACAGTGTGCTCTACTAGGAGGCTCTGCATTGTTCAGGTTTCACTAAAGTCTATTATTCTCCATTTGTTAATATAATTCCCATAAAACAAAGCAGGCTGCATAATTTGATATAGACATAAGAGCATTCCATTAAATTAGCTCTGCCAAAAGTGAATTGCAGAATATTTTTAATTGGAATGGGTCTCTGGAGGTTACCTAATCCAACCCTAAGCTCCCTGCTAACGTGGAGTTAAGTAAACATAGCTATCCCATAGTGAAACTAGTGGGCCTTGATAAGTTTAGTATTATGGCCAAAATAATGCAAGGGAGTTTCTGCCCAGATCTAAGGAGTCACTTTTTTTCACTGAGGGGGCATGAAAGTGAGCATGTTGCTGAGAAAGGTTTTGCAGTCTGTATTTCTGGAGATTTCCAAGCCCAGAATGATTAAAGCCCTGAGCAGCTTGTGCTGACAGCAGTTGGCCCTGCTATGAGGTTGGATTGAAGACCTTCTGAGCTTTGTCACAGCCTAAATTCTCCTGGGATCACGTGAAGAGCCGTGCACCGCAGCTAGTACTCAAATCTCCCACCCACATGCTGTAACTCCAGACTGAATACTAAGATTATGTAATTTATTAATTTTCTTACTGATGAACAAACAATCCAAGCACACCCACTTGTGAAAGGTAATCTTGTGTTTTCAGGCATACAGATTCCTCATAGAAACCTTAATAAAATCCTTCACAGCAAAAAACTAAATTGCTACAAGGTCCAGTTTCTTTGTCTGCTATTAAATGTGCTCTCAGCAGTAGGACCAGGGAAAATGTTTTCTGTTGATGAGAATGGTCAGCTTACAAATAGGGGTATAGACAAAGCAGAGATGTTTGGCTTCTTTGGCTCTGTCTTCAACACCAGCGATGGGCTCTGGGACCCCAGGTGCCCTGAGTTAGAGGGCAGTGACTGTGGTAAACTTCCAGCCAGTTCGAACTTGTGTGGGATTTGCTGCTCCACCTGGGCATGTGTAAGTCCATGGAGCCTGATGGGATTTGTTGTGGGATACTCAGACTTGGCTGATGTTGTTGTGAGACCTCTCTCAATTCTTATCATAGGAAGGTCCTCTACTGAGAGGGTGGTTGATCTGGGCATGGAATGGTCTCCCCATGGAGTCGTGGCACTGTGTTTGCAGGAGTTAAAGAAGTATCTAGACAATGCTCTCAGTCATATGATCTGATTTTTGGATGGTCCAGGATTTGGACTCTATGATCCTTATGGGTCCCTTCCAATTTGGGATAGTCTATGATTCTATTGCTCTAACTCCTCTGAGAGCTGCGTGGTAACACCACCATCTGTTGGCTCTGTAGACTACTTGGCAAGCATCCTGTTTCTAATGTAATTGGAAAAGGATTTATTATTAGTTTAGATGTTTTTAAGAAGTTGTATCTCAAATTCTTTTTGTCTTGATTTACTATGTGTTTACTTTCAATCAGAATGAAACTGTGATCCTTTTTTTTTTTTTTTTTTCCTCACTTGGACATAACTTCAGGTTTCTGAAGGACGCCTTGTTGCTTCTATCGTCTTCCCTGACCTTGCTATTTCACCATACCAAGTTTCTTCTGTTCTTAAGGTTTTCTTTTCTAACAGGTAGAATGCATTTTCTTTAAGTGTCTGTGTCTTTAAAAGGGCCTCAATCTACTTGCTAAGATTTACCTTTTGTTTTTAATGAACTGCCTAATTTTCCTGTGATACCATTGCTTGAAGTCAACACAACATCTGATTTTTTTTTTTTTTCTTGTCTTTATTGAGACTGTTTTTGTCCAGTTAGGATGCCATGCCATGCAATTAGAGGTGGCTGGTGGTAGCAGTGTCACAGACCTGAGGCAAACCCCTGGTGAATGATGTGCGAGTTCATCCCAAACTGGTCAATCAGGGCAGTTCTCTTAGTTCTCTTGATTCTGATTTCTAGTGAATTAAAGGATGTTGTAGAGATGTTTGGAAAAAAATTAAAAAAAAAAAAAAAAAAAAGAATGCTGCTTGTGTCCCAAGGGAAAATAAGTCTTCAGCTTGCTTATAAAGGAGACTAAGAACGTGTGGGATTCAGAAGGTCACAGGCCTGTGACCAAAGCCAGTTCTGATGTGGTGCATCTATATTTCCTGTGGTCAGACTGCTGTGTGAGAGCTGTGATGAGGCTTATTACCATTCTCCCTCCTGCAGGAAACTATTTGAGTTGGTGTTCTACCCTCATTCATTGCCATTGATTATTCCATGTGTCTGGCCCCAGTCACAGCCTCTTTCTCTCTTCTAGTGCACAGGTCAGAGGGGTCTGTGCCTTGCTGGGGGATGGCCCTGCTGCCCACAGCCGCCTCGCAGAGCTGTGAGCTGTCACTCTCCTCCTGGCTCCACGCTAAGGAAACACCAACCAGTTGGATGTGCAGCAGGGGGAGGCACAGCAGGCTCTAGCATGAGCCCAGCACCTCTCTGGTTGGCACACAGTTGGCTTTTACCACTGTGAAATGCAAGTGCACCAGGGAAGCTGGCAGGTTCTTAATTCCTCTACTTTATTCTAGCTCCCTGTCAGACTTTGCTCAGGGGCTAACATTTGTGAGGATGAGCAGGATGCCTACCTGCTGGCCTGTGCTGTGGGAGCACGTCCTCAGCTGTACGTGTAGGTCAGTGAATGAGGAGCACGCGCTCTCAGAAACAGCCGCTTCTAAGCCAAGAGCTGACTTACAGCCCATATAATGAAGGAAACCAAATTAGAGCTACATGTGCAGTACTTATTTGGACAATTTCACTTAACCTTGCCATCTTTTAAGTCCACTTATACTTTGATTTAGAGATTTCTGAATACTTCTATAGTTCTGTTTATTGAGAAGCCCATAACAAGTCTAAATTGGGCTGTTTTCTGTTTCTGCAGTTGTGTTCTGATAGCAATAGACTTTTCTACATAAGTCTTTAAATAATAAACATCTTTATGTGCAACCTTTTAAATATTTTTGATCTTTGTAGCACTTCATTTGCAGTATATCACCTTCACAAGAAACTGAAATCAATTTATAGTCCTGAAAAAGCAGTGATCTTGGTTTCTTTTTTTTCTTTTTTTTTTTTTAAAGAAAATGACAGTATATCAAATTAAAGATCTCAAGGGGAGAATGAAATGCTGGGTTGTTTATTAATGTCAGCAGCCCTTAAAAATTGCCAGCAGTAATGTACTTCTAAGGAAATAAACTTAGAGGAAAAATTAGACTGTATTCTAGCCAGTTATGGAACAGTGTTAGTGTTATGGAACAGGTAATTGAATTTCTCGCCTTCTTGTCAATTGAGTAATATCATGTAACCCTTTTAAAAGTTCATGTAATCAACACTTGATGCTGATCTGTGTTCCACGGACTGGGTGGTTTTTCTTTGAGAAAAGGTCTTACTGACATTTCTTCTGTTCTGCTCTTGGGAAGTCTGCAGGGAAAGGTTGTGCTGAGGAATTGCATCCCACAGGTTATACGCAGCTTAAGAATCAAATGCAGTGACAAGGTGATGCAAGTTTGTACTCTATTTCCGTGTGATGCTTTATGAGGAAAGTAACAAAGAAATTTGTATTTAGAAAGAAATGGAGTCACCACCACCCTAATGGAAATGAACAAAGTTCATTGTGGCTTTTTGCTGCGATTACTTGTCTGATCCTGTCTTTGAAATGTGGCATTATGGTCGTGGGAGCAAAATCAGTTATCAAAGGCAGCCGTTGCCATGACTGCTAAGGCACTGTTAACTCTTTCAGTGTGTGGAAATGAACGGAAGGAGTGACTGTCTGCAGCTCCCTAATGTGGTGCCACTGTGTTTCTACATGCAGGGATGGCAAATAATTGCTATTGTTCTACCCCCTAATTTTCAGGCGTAGCAAAATGCAGCGTGTTCTTCAAAGCTGGAAACTTTCCAGGCTCTTTCAGTCAGCATCTCAGATTTGGTTTCATGTCTCCACAGACACAAACGGGAATATCCTGATGTAAATGGAGCACAGTCTTGCTAAGATGGCAGCAACACGTAAACAATTCCCTGCTGTCTCTCTGCTGTCAGATTTTCTTTTTCTTCCAGATGTGACTTTTAAAATTGCCTGGGCATTATTGTGCAACTGTTAAACCACTTTACTGGCAGTGAAGAAGGTCATAAAATCTGCTATTGCAATGAGAAAGAAACACATTCACTATGCTTAATATGCTGCTGGAAAATATGCATTTAAATAATTTTCCAAAGCCATTCCTGTTCAAATTAATAAAGCCTTTTCCTGCTTTTTTTCTGTTTCTCTGAGCAGTGGCTGACAGAGCTGTAATGCAACAGTGTTGGAGGGGGAAGAGATAGGAGGGAATGTTAAGGCTTTCCAGATAATAGCCATGGGCTGGACAAGCAACAGGACAATTTCCTTTATGTGAACACCCTTGTAGAAACTAAAACACTGAACTTATCCAAACCCATGGAAATAAAATCAGGACAGATGTGAAGCATGGGAGCTCACCAAACCACCGAGGTCACTGACTGTAAGACAGATCTGGGCAATGCTGTTCGAGGAGACATTTGACAAAGAGCCCATCCCAGCTATGTGCTGACTTCCCTCCTTGCCCATAGCTCCCCACATCACCCAGCTGCTGCAGCCCCTGCTGCAGCCCCCAGCTCAGCTCGAGCAGCAGGGACTTGCTGCAGCAGTTGTCTGGAGCTGCTATTATACGTGTGCTTGTGCCTCACCATTTCCCTATTAATTAGTGATAACCTGAGCATCCACGCTGAGCCAGTGCTCAGGCTTGCACAGATTTTCTTACCCTATATTCTGCTACAAACCCATCAGAGCCAAACTAATGGTTACTGAACTCCTAGTGACTAGATTCTTGCGTTGTCCAGACAGAAGCTGGTAAGACAGGAAAGAAGCAAGCGACTGTGCGGCTCGGAGCGAGATGCCAGCCGGGCTGCGGGGGGGTTCGGAAGGGGCTGCCTCGGCGGGGGAGCGCACAGTTCGGCTCCGTCGGTTCTGCTGCCCTCGCGGTGCTTTGCTACCACCTGGCGGCCTCAGCTGACTTTGCAAGAATAAAAGTCGAGGCGCTTTCTGTGAGGAAAAGCTCTGCTGTGTTCCATTAGTTCCGCCGGTAGTTTTATAAGCAGCTCTTCAGATCAAAGCTTTCCCGTGCCCTCCCAGCATAAGTCTCTTCTGAGCAGGTGTTAAATGACTTATCCTTGCAGCAACAGCCATCACTGCAGTATATGCAAAAGAACTATATCTTATTTCTCTGTAGCAGGACTTCTCTTTTTAGATTTCCTTCCTGAAGGCAGAAATGATAATAAGCTATCTGGAACAAAATGGTGTCATCAGGTCTAAAACGGGCTGTGATGTGGTCATGCTGGGATGCTTCACGCATCCTGATATTCCCTCTCTATATAAGATCCTGATATTTCCTCTCTATATAAGCATTGCTGTTGATTTCCCCCCAGCCCTCCTGGCTGCAGAATCAGGCTTACTGTTCACGATGCAGTCAGTAGCCTGCTTCAGCTGTAGCTGAACCATGGGGCTGCCCAGCATGCACCTCAGATGGCCCTGACTGCATGATCTACATATTTCTTCTTTCTGTTTCTTTCCACCTTTCTTGATTGTACTTTTCCCCTGCTTTTTCAGCTCCAGTCACCTCCCACTTAAACATCTCATCCTTAACAACCTTTTTGCTCTATGGCATCATGCATTGGTATCTGTCACATGGAACAAATTTTTATTTCATGTCCGGGGCCTGCAGCTCCAACAGCATTTTACCTCTGTTCATTTCAGCTGTGTTAACCATGCAAGGAACTCTTACTGGCAGATTCATTTATTTAAAAAAAAAAAAAAAAAATCTGAGGCAAAATTACTGACAGTTTGGGACTCAGCATCTGAGCTCTACATACATTGTGCTGGTGAAATGCTGGTGGCTTAAGAGTGGGCTTTGCCTTGGGACCATCAATGTGACTGTGAAGGAAACACGAGTTAACCCATGTCTGCTCATAGGTATAGATATGAAGGAGAAGTACAGAAACTGGCAGTTGTCACCTGGGGTCCTTTCCAGCTTTTCAGTGGATGAATGAAGTTAGGAAGAGATGAGAGCCAGCCACGTGTTCATATAGAGACTTCCTTGCAGCAGATTTGGCATAAAGAACAGAGTTACTTGTTGGCACTCCAAAGACACTGAAGCACATTCTGTTTGGTCTGTAGAAGTTTTTTGGTTTTTATTTTTATTTTTTTTTTTAGTAGGATGCTTAAAGTGTTTCCTGAATCTTCAGGCAGAGAACCTCTTCTGAGGGGATCACCTGCACCATCAGATCACATTGCTCAGCTTCTTCCTTCCTGCACAGTATCAGCTGGCTGGGGGGCTCTGGCACTTTCTGTAAGGCAAATTCATTCATTCTCTCAGACTGATGAGCCTGCGCTCTTACTTCGGCCTCTCCCCCACAGGCCTCCTCTCATCCTGCCTGCTGCAACCAGACAGAGACCTGGGGCTCAGACCAGGACCACAAAAGGTGCTGCCTTACATTCTCACTTAAGACAGACAACGCGTTTAAGCTACAGACTTAAATATACTCCTTCTGTATGAGGAAGACAAGAGGGTGTTTTAATTACTGGTTGCTCCTCACCAAGGAATTAAGAGCTCATTGCTGGTGCCAGAGGACATGGAGCTGTGTTGCCAATGACACAGCTGTTTTGTTTGAGGAGCAGCTGGTCAGCCTGTGCTTCCCAAGCTGCTTCCCCACAAGCAGCAGGAGCACCGTCTCTGTTCACTAGTGCTCTAGGCAGTGGCAGCAATGCAGCCACCCCATATGGGCTGCCTGATCCTACAATACAGCTGCCTGCTCACATGAATCTTTGCTGCCAATTTATGAAGCTATGTTGAAAGGTTTGCTTGCTCTTTTCCCTAAATACCAGCTCTTCCATTACAGTACAATAAGCAAGCCTTCCTATGTATTTGTCTGTGTTTTCTGCCTGCCCCACAGTTCAGCGAATATCCAGTGCACTAAAAATAAAGTGAAAATGTTACCAGTGTGTCTGGCAGGACAGCAATGGGGCAGCAGGAATCCTGGAAGATTTTCCTTGTTTTCCAGACAAGGAAAGACAGGGTCAAGGCAGCCACAGCAAAGCCAGCAAAGGACATAAGGACACTGATGGGCCACGTGGATCTGCTGCCTGAAGACAAGAGAAGCAACAAAATTCTTAGCCTGTGAGAACATGAGTTACTCAGTGCAGACTCAGCCCTCTGGCTGCCCTTCCAATCTGCTCTGGTGAGATTTTGTCACTGCACTCTACAGAGGGATACCTATGCCACTGCAGATTTTCCTTGGAGCACACATGGGTGGCACATTTACAAACAAGACGGGTAATCTTAGATCACAGAATCGTACAGTTGTTTGAGTTGAAAGAGACCTTAAATGTCATCTAGTCCTACTCCTCTGCAATGAATAGGGACATCTGCAGCTTGTCAGCTTGTTCAGAGCCTAGTCCAGCCTGACCTTGAGATGCTGGCTGCAAACCAAAGAAGTGCTGCTGGGATATCCTAGTGGGCACGACTACAGGACTGGAAGATGCAGGAAGGCTGGCTGTTACCTTGTGCCCTCACGCACTGTGGTTGGCTGAAGCTGCTGCTCCTGTTGATTGTCTCAATGTATGTCTGGGCTTTTACGCAGTATTCAGCTGCTGCCTCCATGGTGGCCAGATGAATGGTGGAGCTGATCTCCTTCACCATCTTCTGTTGCATCTGCCGTAGGCCCAGGAAAGAGAACACCAGAATGTTGGGCAAGGACCTAAATGAGAGCAGGAGTTCTAATGTGCTAGCCCAGACTTTGCTGGGGGAAAAGAGAAGAATAACAGGAGCAGGTGGTGTCAGAGAGGACTGTGTGAATAGGAAGAGACAATAAAAAAGAGCACAGGGGAGTGCAGATCATACATGCCGGGAAAGGTAGGAGGGGGCGCAAGGAAAGAGCCATGAGCTTATTGATGGTGTTCAGCCACAGCACTAGCCCATGACCTACTTACTCTGATGTGGGGTCTGAGTTATTCTGGGGCTGCCAATATGGATGCCAATATCCTGTCTGTTCTAGTATGATAGGGGTGAAAGAGTTGTGCTGTGACTCTGGAGTACAGAGAGGAACTGGGCTAGTAAGGAGCAAATAAACTTGGAGTGTGCAACCGTAACGCACTTCTGCAACTTCAAACAGCAGATGAACCAATATCTCTCTCTAGTTTACTGACCAGTAAACCTGGTGTATGTGACAGTTCAGTTGGTAAAAACTATTATGAAGTTTGGAATTAATGCTTAGGTCATTAAGATCTTATATATTGAACAGTTAGCATTTCATTTGTGAAAGGAAATCAGACACAAGCCTGTAGGACTAGGTTCATCTCATTTAGTTGGATTTCCAAAAAGGAAGGAAATCAATTTCAAAAGCCTATTAAGCCAACTGTTCCATTAAGCTGGAGCAGTAAAGCACCAGCCTGCAGCACAGAGGAGTATGGCACACACTGACACCAGACAGGTGCTTCAGCCTTGCAGCACCAGCTTGAACTTGAAAAACGGTGCCTGGGAAGTGTTTTTATGCTTTTGCTCTAAGACACATGGGCTCTGTCTTCATGCCAAAATCCAAGGGTAAACTCACCCTGCTCTCCTGGCCCTTCTCCCAGTAGAGAACACAGAACTGAAAGGCAGGTCCCATGTCTTCTAGCTCCACTAGTAGATGATACCCATCTGCTATGGCCTTCATCAGAGGTGGTGTCAGAAGAGCTGCCAAAGGAGGGAGAGCGCTGTTATCACATCAGAAGTAAATCTTCAAAAAAGTCTGCCTGGGCCTAGGAAAACAAGAGGCTCCTGCCATGGCTGTCCTCCAGCTGCCATCATGAGCGCACTAACAATTATCTGGAATAATAGCTGGTTTCTTCGATGGAGGAGAAACCTCTCTGCCCTGCTTCCCAGCTTGTCTAGATTTTGCAGCAGATTTTGAGCAGGAGGAGGTCTGTGACTGGCATTCTGAATGGGAATTTGGCAATAGCTGACTAGCACAGACTTGAAAGGTTTTGAATTTTCTCCAGTGGATGAAGCATCTGGCCTGAGGGTCCCATGTGATCAGCAGCAGAACCAGCTGGGCAACCAGAAGTTGAGACACCACACCAGGTCAGCTCTGCTTTTGGGCATTAGCTTAGTGCTAGCGTACAGAACAGGAGCTGTGAAACCACTGCTCCTTCATGTGAATTTTGGCAGTTATTCAAAGGTGGAAGAGAAAGCAAATAAAGCCCTAGGATTAATTCAGTCTGTTCACATGAATCTTCGTTATGATCCAGTATCTGCATGCTTTTAGAAGGACTTGGGTGTGCTGGTGTCCTGCTGTGATGTGTTTTTGTAGCCAGTATGCAAGTAAATCTGTTGGTGATGTGCTTAATGCTTACTTTCATATTCAAAGCTTGGTTTGGTCTGGGACTCTGCTGTGAGGAACAGTCAGAATCAGTCAAGCATGATTGAAACTATGCACTGTACATTCATGAATTTGGAATCAAGGGAATACAAAGATCATATTTGTACTACTTACCTATGCCATTCCTTACCACTCTGTTGTACTGAAATTGGTTTCAGCCCTCTTGCTTTCAAGAAAGGAAGTAGAGCATACAGAACATACAGAAGAGATGTTCTTAATAGAATTTGCTCTTGCACAAAGTGAATTGCTGTTGATACTGAACAATATGAAAATATGAAATCAAAATATGTTTATGATGATTGTGCCACAAAAGTGAGGCTTAGAAAACTACTTCGTACTTTTAAATTGAAAGCTGACAGTATGCTTAACATGATGATGCCTCAAGAAAAAAAAAACCTGACACCATTCAGAGGTTAAAAATAATATTGGGTATTAACAAATGAATATTGTATGACACAAATACTAACCAAACACAATTGTTTAACATTTATCTCTTGCGCTGGGGGACTGGATACCAACTAACTATCAGAACTGTGACAAATGAAGAACTAAAATCAACTACACTGTTAGTTCCACAGCTTAGCAAGAGGATTGCCCAGGGGTCTCTAAGACACAGGACCAAGCTGTCTAATACTTCACAGTACTGGGAAGCCTCTGTGATGGCTTATCCCTTAAAAAAGGTGTGAACGGAATTCCAGGTGGTCACTCTGGAGATCTTGCAAATAGATCTTGATACAGGCTATCTTTATTCTTTACTGTGAATGTGGAGGGGCAAGTGGGTTCTCTCAATGGAAACACTTAAATGTAAATGCAAAGTGTACTTGCTATGTGAGGTGACCTCTGGGTACTGAGGAGAGCTACCACCAACTGAACATGGCCAGACTGGTCAGCAGTGTGGGATCTTTCCTTCCTGAGTTCAGAGATAGCTCTGACCACATAGATGGGCTCTGGCTGAAAATGAGTCTTAACAGGACCCACAGACTGTAACTGCCTGAGATCCCACCTGGCAACTAGGTGCCAAGGTTGCCTAAGCCTAAAGCCAAGTAGACTCTGGGTAGCCTGTTCTCAAAGAAAGAGGATCAAAATCATAGGAAAGGAAGTACCTAGTTGTGCTATGTCTTCCTCAGTGCTGGTTCTAGACTTGATATCAGACTACAGCAGAGGTAATAAAGATGCCAGCTGAAAGAAACAGGTTGTGGAACAAAGCTGGTGAGGAGCTGGAGGGAGGAGGGAGCTTGGATGCTAATAAACAGATGTGCAGCATACCAACTGCCTTTTGGTGACCAGAAAGGGAACTGCCCAAAGCCGCAGTTCAAATCTGAGGAGATGCTGCTGGCTCCAGCAGTTTGGGGAACGAAAAATTCTGGACTTTACAAGGTCCTCCATGGTCTGCCATGAATCCTTCAGCAATGCAATAGCTGGCAGGAGCTGATGAGGCAGAGCTGCTTACAGAGAGGCAAGATGCTCCAGTCAGGAGCAGACCAATGGGGTCTGAAATCCTGAATTGTTTGAAAAAATTTACGTCTAATAATCTGCTGTGGGCCTGATAATTTGCTGTGGAAGACTGTAAGGTCCTTGAATGATTGGGGTCTGTTGCGTTATGATCAAAGCTGTAGAAACCCTCAGAAGCCTGATTATCATCCTTCCCAAACACTTGTGAGATAATCCACTCTATCAGTCAGGGCGTGACAAAAGAACAGATTTTCCAATTATATTAGCTAGCTATTAAATACGTTCGATGGGGAGTTTTGATTGAACTGAAGAAGGAAGCTGTATAACTACCAGTGCATGAACAGTTTGAATCTCAGGATAAATGCAATCTCTGGCACATTAGTATCTTATTTCATGATAACTAGGAAAGATCTGATGCCAATTGTAGCTGCTGTGTCAAAATCATAATTTATCCCCTGATAAAAAGACTGCTCCGTTCTGAGATCTGCTTGGGAAAAGGGATAACAAGGAAAGTGAGAAAGTTGCTGTTCTTGTCCGTAAAGAGAGTTAAGCTAAGGAATATCCTTCCTCTGTCTCTGCTCGACAGCATGGTCTGCATTCAATTCTGTGCTAACAGCTCCTGGAAAAGGGAAAGATTTGTCACCCAAAGCACCACCTAGAAATCAATGCTACACCAACAGACACGCTCAGTGTTTCATGTGGTATTTCTGAGGGGCTGCTTTTACTAAGTGCTCTCTGTGGGTGAGGGCTGCTCGCTCATGAGGCAGTAACTTCCAGTGATCCATGAACATTTAAGGTCAGCTCTGGCTTCAGACAGATGGCTTTATCTGACAGCATGGTTGGAAACAATCGTGTTTTGAAGGGAGCTGGATTTCCAGAGCAGTGCAAAGCAGACAGAGACATGGGTGTTTTCTAGAGCATCTGCTTCTCTAGGATCAGGTTCTGGACCCTAAAAATGACTAGGCTAAATGGATTAGATAGAGCATTGACAACAACCCCACTTGATCAGTACTCAGCAGTAGGACTGGTCAGCCTGCTATGAGGAATGCCTGGAGTCGTCTTAGCTTTCTTTGAAGCCCTTGAAATTCAAGCCCTGGTAAATATTGTTCTGCCTATGGAGGGACTGATATCTAAGACCACGGTGTGGCTGTCTAAGATTGAAACATCCCAACTCAGCATGAGAAGAGTTGAGAAGTAGGATGCGCTCTGTGCATTAAAGGGCTTCAATTCACATGTACAACACACAGAGTGCATGAGACTCTTATTATCAGACATCAAGAAATGAATGTAACTGGTGCAGTTTAACGTGAATGTCAGGACTTACTTGTATTTCGAATGAAGAAACCTTTCAGGGTGCCCCACTCTGATCTTTGAGCACCATTATCTGCCCTTACACGCAGGTTATAGGCCACGGTGGCTGAGATATCCTCTGTGATATTACATACAGTGACTGTGATGAGGGAACACTCACAGATGGGGATCCAGCTCTCGTTAGCGTACTCTCGTTCATATTCCCTGGGGAAAAGAAAGCAAACAGGCAGCATTCTGATAGGAGGTACCCTTGTCACATCCCCTATGGGCTAAGGCTGCTTGCTAGTTCTTTCCAAGACCAGTTCTAAGATACAATGGGTTGGATTATTGGGAGTTTATGAAACCAGTACGAATGTATTTTAGATTTTATCTAGAGGAATTCTCCTGGAGTTAGCTTGTTCATCAGCCAAAAGCATCATGGGGAATAGCATCCAAGAGTTGATGCCACAGATGTTGCCCAGTCACTTGATTATCTCCAGTGAATCAGATTTCAAAGGCCAAACTATGACATAAGTCACAGCTTGAGATCAGTCAGAATCTCGTATGTTTTCTGAAGAAAAACAGATGTATGTAATATGTTTAAAGGAATAACACTGAAAAAAATTCAAGCCTTTTCTCCTTCCTTTTCTAAATAAACTTCTGCTAATCTTCCTAATTCTTTAGACAGAGGCAGTTTGCGTACATGGGGTTAGTGCATGCCTTGGATTATGCAGCTATCTCTTTACAGCCAGCAGTTGATAAGGCCTGGTCTGTAAGCAATCTCAGACCAAACCTGAGTATTCTTCCTACTCGCTATTAACAGTGCTGGAGCATCAAACTTCTCCTACACTTGTGAGCTGAACAGTATTCAAGAAATCCAAGCGGTGTGGGATTGTAATTGGTGTTCAAAGAACAAAGAAGGAAAAAAACATAACTAAAAACAGAAACCAGAAGTTACCCCTGAAACTCAACAGAGTATCTCACAGTTTCTCCCTGGAAGGTCACAGGGCTCCACATTAAGAAATGTTTCATGTTGGTAGAAAGAATAGAGATGTTCTGAGGCGCTGGCAGCGGCGCATCTTCACCTAAAAGTCCTTGCAAAAATGAAACAAAGAAAAGAAACGCATATGAACGTGCTAGAAAAAAAAAGTAAAAGAACTGTGTAAAACTGTGCTTTGCATCAGAAAAACTGCATTTTGACACTGTCATTTAAGTGTTTGTAGGTATTTTACAAAGAAGAATGACAACTAAAGAGCAGACAGAACACTTAGCTGCCTCTGCTCGCAGAAAGGCAAAGCATGTCTTTTTGTTATTTCAGAGGTTTAAAATACATAAAGTAGTGAGAAAAGGCAAAGCTTTTAGAAAGCTATCCAATTTATTTTAATGAAGCCAAATAACAGATACTCTGTTATGCTCCACAGTCTGTTCCAATGAACAATTCCCATCGTGGTTAGAAATGTACAATTTATTTCCAAGCTTGGCTGGACTGGTCATTTGACAATTCTGGCTTTGGAACAGATTTTTTCATGTTTTGGGATTCTAATAATGTAAGTACTTGTAGGCTGTAATCAAATTACCTCATTAATTTCTTGGATAAACTTATTTAAAGGACTAATGGAGTTAAAATGTTTGTCCTGAAGATCAGCAAAGCCTGAGTTTGGGATGATGCCTACAGCACAGTTTATAGACCTTATCCTTTCACTTATCCTTTTCATCTTAATGTAAAATCCTTAGCAGAGTTTGGACAGGAGCACAAGAGGAAGGCTTCCCCGTGAGTACACCCTTCACAGCATGATAAGAATGGTCATATCTCTGCTCTGCTGTTTTCCAGTCCCAAGAAAATTGTTTCCCTTATAAATCTTTCTCTTTTTATTTTTTCTTTTAATTCTTATTTTTAAAATTTAATATAACTTGCAAAAACAGGTGCTTTTTTAAAGCTGTGATTATAAAGCTAACCAGTTAATGTCAGTTGTTCTACCCAAGATCAAAACCGAGTTGACAAGTCCATCAGCAACGTTTTTGTGGTGATTATTCTTTTAAAGCACTGCAAAAACACATTTTTTCCCCTTATAATATTCCCCATATTCGTAGCTTATGATGTGATACTTTGCAAGATGTTATTTGAATCTGTTGACATAATGCTTGGCCTTTCTTTAAACCGAATGACAGAGATCTCTGGGATGAGATGATTTTTTCCTTGGCATTCAGATAGTGAAAGACTTGCTGTCTGCTATATCAGCAGTTCTGTCACTTGTGTCTGGTTGGGGCTCTGTATTATTGTCAAGACACTTTTCATCTACAACAACAACAACAACAACAAAAACCAGATTTTTTTTTTTTAATGTCTTTATTGCCTTTCACTTTGCAGCTCAGAGATTCATTTGGTCTCTTGTTCAATTCTCTGTGCTTCTTGACACTTAGGCTGTTTGCTACTGCTATTCCTTGTACTCTTGGTTCCCATGTGAATTTCTGTAGTTGCAGCATCGAGGTGCGAATTACTTAACAGACTTTAATTACATGACCAGGCACCAGTTTTTCCATATGACTCACACACACAGTATGATGTTCCAGGTCTGAACAGAGGTGGTTTGCACTGGGGATATATAATCTATTGTGTTCAGAGATACGGAATTTCTTCTTACTATATTGTATAGAAAGAATTTTGAAAGGAGAGAATAGTTCTGAGTTGGGATATTTACCTTCTAATGGCCCTTAAACTAACTCTTTTTTGTCTAATTGAGACCAATCTTGATTTCCTGACTGCACTTAGCTTACTACACTGTCTTTCTACTTTGTTGACAAAATCTGTGATTGTTCTTCTAGTGGCACAGTGAAGCCTGCAAACAAATATGTTTAAAAGTGGGAGGAAAGCAATAAAAAAATCGCGAGTAGCAATAGCAAACACAAAAGCTTTATAGGAAAAGGCAGGCTACAGTCTTTCAAGCCAGGGTACTTTTGGACACACATCCCCAGTCATGCCATGGAAGACATTTCCATATTGCTCTGTAAATACCATTTTTGCCTACTACCCTATCAGTAGTATATTCTGTTAGTTGTATGAAGAACTGATTTCCATTTACAGTGGTGATGATTTTCTCCATTTTCTTCATTTTTAACATTTTAACATGCTCAACTTAGGGAATCTATGGTTAAAAGAAAGCAGTTTCACTCTGGAGTCCAGTACATTTATCCATTTATCTTTCTTTTCATTTTAAAATGCCTTAAATAATGCTGACGAATTTCCTTTGCTCTGCAGTATATTTTGACACTCTTCTCTCTTTTTTTTTTTTTTTTTTTTTTAATGAGAGAGCGTTCTTTGCTCAAAAAATACATTAGGACACTTGAGTCTTCATGTTTTACTCTGAGGCCAATGGAACAGGAGACACAGTGTGAAGTTATTCTACCTTTCCCCCTCACTGCCTCTCACAATGTGCACATGGGTACCAGCCTGGGCATGGCTGGCTGACACTACAGACACAAAAAAAAGCAGTAAAAATTAAAATGGATTTTTTGAAGAATAATTGCTCAGCTTTGTCAGCTTTTAAAAATATATATGTTTGTCACAATCCTCCTTATTCCACAGAATAAAACTGCAGAGAACACACCACTTGGAGCTGAGGTAGTGTTTTTCCATGTTAAGAAACTAAGATTTATAAATAAGGATCCAAAGTGTTCTGCTGGCTGAGCAAGCTGTAAAATTACTTCTTCTGGCAGAGAACTTGAATTCAAGAGCAAAGAAGGAAGTTTTCAAAGACAGACTGAGCAAAATCTGAGCACACCTGCATCAGCTGTGCTTCCTTTCTGGAGGACTGACCATTGCAAGAGCATTGAAGTGTAATCAGGAGACCAGGCATATCTAGGTGATGTGCTTGGAGACAAGCATCCACTTGGAGAAGCAAATTGAAAAATGCACAACCATCTTCCAGGGCAAAGGAGATTCTCAGTGAACATAATTGAGCCAGTAATTAAAACTTTCTAACTCCCTGACCCTGCGTTCACACTACAGGCATTGTGTTATATATAGATATAGTAGATAATAGCAGTTAAAGAGGACTTGCAAGTACAGCTTCTCACAGAACAGCAAAAAGCAGAGGCAAGTACAGTATTAACATGTCAATTTCCTTCAGACTGAAACTTCCCCTTACATTACAGAATCGCCTTGTAGAATGCAAAATATATAGATTGTCTTTTTCTTTTACTTCTTCTAGTAATTAACATTCAGGATCACCTGACTGCATGCTGCGTTGCTTTGCACAGACAGGTTTAACAGAAGGACGAAAGACTGTTAGTTCCTCACAACCCCTTGGTCATTTGGCTTCTGTTAACTGAAGCTTTTTCAGAGGTTTACCTGTGAGATCAGGTGCAATCAGAATGCAGAGGACGAAGCAGATGAGTTTTAGTGGCATTTTGCTCGTGCCTGTTGCCTTTTCCCATATTCACACCCAGGTGTGCAGCACAGAATTTTCCCTTTCCGAATGGAGAGCCGTGCCTGCCCCAGACATGGTGAACTGGGGACTATTGCAGACACTGCTTCCCTGCCTGCCTGAGCCCATGCTGAAGACACACGTGCACGATTTGTGGGGTGTAGTCAAGGGAGGGGCAGGTAATTGGGTGCCAGCATTTCTTTACAGGTCCCTGCAACCACTCACCTAGACAGCACAGCACTGTTTCACTTTATGATTATATGCATTAAATCTCACGTGAGTAGGAGGAGATGGGATTAATTGGATATTTCTCTATAGTTTATACAGCTGTACAGGCTCAACCTGGGTAAATCCAGACGCTTTCAAGCACCTGGAAAGTTTCCCAGTGCTTCCCACAGTGAGGTACGGCTGTAGGCTTTGCACAACCTGTGGGCTGGCAAGAAGGAGGTTTGTTCTCTGCTTTATCTTCCAATGGTATCTGGAAGGCAGCTGCCTTGGGCTGTGCTGAGGACCGTGTTACTTGGTGCAGAAATCCCAAGGATTTCCCATCTTCCAGTGCCCACTGTGTTCCATTTCAGCCAGAGGTTTTATGTCCTCAAGGCTGATACGATGTAAAAATAAGGGGAATGCTACTCACATCTTGGTTATATCATAATCTGATGAGAAAATATTTCACAAAGGGTGTCATTACAAATGTAAATGGAAAATATTTCTGTGATTTGTCATTTAGATGACAAAAGGCTGTTCAGGACAAGATTCAAAATAAATCCTGTGTAGTGCTCATCTGTTCACAAAACGACCAAGTGGAGAAATTAGAAACTGAATCAAGGTAGTGGTTACCCACGTACCAATCTGACCAAGAGAAGTTAAAACTTTCATCACTTCACAGGCAGCTCCACTGCTGTGTTGATCTATACAGACTGATGAGGTCTGTGCTTTTATCTGTGTGCTATGCAGATGAGTGAACTCATTTACACAGCAGAGAGGTAGCTGTGAATGAATTTTTGGGCCCTAACTGAGAGGGAGATGCTATCTACAAAGTGAGCTCCTCAGGTCCTTCAGTGACTGTTAGCTGAAGTACCCCTGTTCTTTCTAGCTCAGCTTGTCACTGGGCTGAAGGTTTATCTTGTTCTCACTGCTGTACCTGCCCTTGGTGCAGATCAGCGATGGCTTCTGTAGATGGCAGCAGAAGCTAAATAAAATGCAGAGATTTTGAAAATTAATTCAACCCCTCTCTGCTGCTATCCCAGATATGCTTTTTTTCTCTCAGTGTCAGCCAGCTGTTGTTGAGGATTGAACCAGTTCTAGGCAACAGGAGCCAAATTTCATACATTATACACCGAATTAATGCTTTACTTATAAACAGTCTGTTACTTGTAGTCTGTGTCTATAGCAAATGATAAAAGCAAGTTTGGAAGCTCTCCTGATAATCTCTGATTTACCCTGTTTGCTTCTGTAGAAGGAAAGACCAGTAGTAATTCTGACATGATTTCTAATGCTGATTTTTCTTTTGGGAGAGTCTATTCCCCCCGTTATAAATGCTGCTGCTTGCTTTCATGGCAGCTCATCTGTAATGCAAAACACAATTCTAAACAGTTGTCTTATTCATTCCCCTTTGTTTTATTTTCTAAGTAAGTAATAGGAGTGGCATGTGTAGTACCTGCTATTGCATGTGTTACAGCCTTGAACTTTAAAGCTGCTCGCTCACTTCTGTAAAAACAAGAACTTGCTTGCTTTTCATACATCTGAATGCATGGTAATTGCTGCTAAGGTACGCTGTGCATTTGGTTAAACCTTTGTATTGATGGGTTTTGCTTTTGCATTCAAGAAGTTTGGTTGGTTGGTTTGGCCTTTTGTTTACGACCATGTTTATCTGCACAGCAGGATGACTGTGTCAACTCTGTGCATTGCCACATCTAGACTGATCTGCAAAGAGAGGAAGACCTGGATCCAGTTCTCCAGGTTTTGCCTATGGTGATATGCTTTAATGTTAAGATTGTCCAGTGATTTGCTTAAAGATACCAAAATCCCACCAGAGACCTAAGTGATTCTAAACCACTTTGTCCAGCATGTGAAAAAAAAAGTCCTTTTGTGGTGTTCTACCCTGTTGATAATGATATTTGATTCACATCTACACAAGAGCAGGCAATTCCCTGCCTATGATGACGTAACGTGAAAAAGCCTTCAGGGCCAATCAGTGTTCCCACTGTGAAGTACCTAAATATTGCATATATTGGGAGTCCATGTCACAGATGAAGCCTGCATTTAGTTCTTCTGCAATATTAGCTCTTGAATTGATTTTCTAGTGGAAGCAGGCTCCTTATTCCCCTTTCTATCTTACTCTTCTGTCTTCATCTCTTTTCTTTCAACAAGCTTCAGTAAATTAATTTCCTTTTCCTTTTTTTTTTAAAGTCTCCTTCCTTAATTATGTGCCATCATGTTAATTAGCTTCTTGATAAGACATCTTATTTCCTCTTCCCAATGCCTTAGCATGAACAAGAAGTGTAGGGGATTCTTATAACAAGTACCTGCCTCTTAGAAGTATTTACAGCATTCGCAATAGTGGAATGGTCCTTAATGGCAAATGTCTCCCATCATTAAGATGGCTTTTAAATCATGAAAAAGCATAAAAACAAATAATTATTTGTGAACTTGAAAGCAGGCTTTGGGGGAAAGCAGTAAATAACAAGTACATTACAAGTTCCATGTATGATTAGAAAAATAGTTTGAGAAGAATGAACTGTGAGAGCAAGGGGGTCTGCGTTCTTTGTTTTTACGTTTAAAGCCATAAAACTCAATTTTCAACATGACAGACATTTAAAATTAGGGAAAATATAGGTATCAAAATGACTGTGCTTTTGAAATATTTCTGAAATCTCCTCGTTATTAAAAAGATCTACAGAAAGGTATGGAACTGCTCCTTAACAATTGTGTTCAATATATAGTGAAGGTGGCACAAAGCTGAAGGTGTTAAAGTTTATGAATCTATTAATGCACTGCTTTGGGGGAATTAAAGTTTAATAGTGATGATAAACCTTCCATAATAAAATACGGGGAGAGCAAGAGTAAGTATCTTTTGTGATGCAAAAACTGCAAGCTACAGGATCTTCTGTGGTTCAGATGATCTTCTATATAATCATACACATCTAAATGGGTGTTGTGCTTAATTTTTTTATTTCTTTATTTTTTGAAGTGTTGTGTCCTGCCCCAGGAGTACCTTTTGCTTCCGCTTTTGCTATCCATCATAGAGAAAAAATATGAGAACAAATCTAGGTAAGAGCAGCAAGCACCTACAGAACGAAAAAACAGGAAGAAGTTATTGTGGTGGTGGTGTTGTTTTAATTGTTTAGTCTTTTTTTTTGTTAACTATTCTGAGAAGTTGCAAGACAGGATGAATTCTGTTTCTTCAGTCATAGAGGTTTAAAATGGGAAACAAGCATGATCACTCATGTAAGAGGGATCTTATCACTCTGGCCTTTGACTGGAACCTAAGGCAATGTTAGTACTGAAGTTGTTCTCTGTGTGCACTGGTCTTCATATCTGATTTTAGAGAGAAGCAGTGGAAGTTATTAGGAGGATTCTTGGAGACAGGGAAGAAGAAATTGTGTTCTCATCTCTTCCATGCTTAACCAAACAGATTCTTAATTATCAGCATTAAGAAGTTCGATTTTGCAAGCTGTTTGGTATCTCTTTGCACTGCTTTCACAAAGACTATATTACATTATTCTGGGGATTTTTAAAGGCCAGAATGAAACAAATGCAGCCACGAAGCCCAAATAAAAGAATTAGTATTTGTTCTATTTTAAATAGACATTTCTTTTAAGGGTTGGATTCTGCTCATGGGTCACCTGGCTTTAGTGAGAAATACATGATTATGGCTAAAAGTTCTGATTAAATATTGAAAAATAATTATAAGAAATCAAAAAAGAACGTTACTGGCTCTAATAACAGCCATCAGTTTGGAAATGCAGGAATGTGGACCAAACAGTAATATTTCTGGCTAATGCAACCAGTCAAATGGCACTTTTTTTTCCTGTATTAATATACTTAATTTGATACAAGATACAAGGAAAAAAAAAAAGGTCAAAGAAACATTTTTACCTATAAGGAGGGTTCTTAAAATTTAGATCTATGCTCACTGAGGCAATTGATCTTTGTTTTGTTTGGTGACTTCGCATGTTTTTATTAGCAATGTAATCTTTTACTTTTATGTAGTTCTGCTGTACTGGAAAGTACATAACCCTTTTGAACTTAAGATGTTAAAACTCCCTATTTTCTCCAGAAAAAGTGCAGATTTGCAGCATCTGCAAAAATCTACAATTCCAAGGAGGTAAAATATTTCCAATTAGATAGTTTGATGCCTATCAGACTGACAGAATGCTTTTTGAAGATGCTTATTTGACACAATAATGCAGCACTGAAGCATTAGGTACCTGTGGTACCTTTTATTCCCAAAGCCTTCCCTGTATGTTTCTAGTTTGATTCTTTGGTTTGTTGTGTTGGGTTCTTGTTAGTGTTTTTTGTAGTTTCCACTTCCTACAAGTGTGGTAACTTCTGGTACCTGTAACAAGATGAGCCATGCAACCTATGAAGGACACTGCTGTGAATATGTTGACACAGACAAAATGACCACTGTGTTTAGATCACCCATTTGGAACACATGTCCTAATGACCTTCCAAGTCAACAAAATGGGTAGTGGAGCACTGAGTTTTTTCCATTTATACCTTTGCAAAGAAGGAGGCACTTCTTAATTGTGATACTGGAAGAAATATGTCTTTAATTTCTGCTTAATAGGAAATCCTTATGTCTGATCAATTCAAGACATTCTGAAGCAGTCACTGCTATTACTAAAGTTAATCAAAACTTACTGCTATGTAAGAAAAATCAATAGAGAACAGATTGAGATCATTTAAGTCAGGATAATTTTGCTGCAGGGCTCCTATATTTTGTCCCATCAATAAACAGGAACCCGAGGGAAAGAAGTTCCATATGCCCTGCTCGTGTCTTTATTAGTCAGCCGAGTTGACTGAAGTTACTAAACATCATGGATCTGTTTTCACTTCCTTGGTGGTTTTTGTTGTTGTTGTTGTTTTCTTTCTCCTCTTTGATGAATGATTTCATGCAATTTTGATGACTGCACCAAACAAAGTGTATAAAACTTCCCCATAGGAGCTTTCAGAAATTTCAAGATGCTTTAAATGCAAGTGCCATGTAGTGAGTTACAATTAGAGCTGGTTTAAAAAGTCACTTTCACTGACATTTCACTCTGGGCAAAAAGGAAAAACGCATTCCCACTGATATGAAAAAAAAATGAAGATTAAGTGTTTCAGTGTTTCATTTAGACACGCTATTCATTTTAAGCTTCATTTTCTGTTGCATTATAGATCAGTATTATTTCAAAACGGTAGAAAATAAGTTGCAGTGGAAACAATATTTTTCTTAAAAATATATTTCTGAGTATAAAGAGAAAATGGAATTATAAATGGAAGAAAAATCTTCTGATTCTTCTAAAGAATCACATTAAAATCTTGTTTTGGGAAGAAGAGGAAGCAGAATTTTCAGTCTTAGGCTTTCAGTTCTGTGAGTACATACTGATAGCATGCCTAGATAGGGGAAAGTAATTCACACTGTGAAAAGGATTCCTCAGCAAATAAATAAAAGTTGGTAAAAGCCAAAGGGACAAACACAACAGAGCAGGAAGAGAATATTTTGAAAGAGTAAGGTATTTGGGTGAAGATATCAACAACTTAAACACTGGTGTGTTTAAGAACTATTTTCATTGCTTGTCCAAAGCATAGCATCAAATGAGCTACTATGAAGAAAATAAACTATGTCCCAACACAGGGGTGAAGACAGAAACAAAACAGATTATTAATATTACTATCCATCAGAACAAAAAGGCCTGCTAGGCTTAATTACCAACCTCAGTGTAGACAGGAGGCAATAGGGCTGATGTAGGACATTGTCCCTGATCAAATGTCCACTGCTCTGGCACGTGGCACAAATAAGGCAAATTCCATTTGTAGGCCTCTCCAGCACCTTGTAAAATAGATGAATAGTGTTTCAACACAAGTTCAAACTACAGAATGAATGATGGTTATTAGAAAGACTAGGGAATCTCTGCACTGTCCTAATTCTTGCTGGTGTTCATGCCACAGTTGGCACGATAAGCAAATATCTGGCAATACCATCCGGTGGTTTACTGTTGCAGCAAAGGAGAATTATCTGATCTGCAGTCTGACTCTGGGCAGAGTTAAACAGTCACTGACTTGAGGAAATGTTTTAAAATAATATTTGCTTCATATACAAATTATTATCCATTAGATTATTGCTTCCTGGTGTTGCTGACCCTTCACTCTACTTCTTCCCATATTGGCATGCATGCTACACTGAAATTTAAATAATGGCAGATTGTAAAATTCCTCATTAGTACTCAGTGTGTTTGTGTTTTCATCCTGAGGGCTTTTTAGTAGCTATTCTGTACATGCAGTGGACATGGATCACGTGCCAGTAAGAAATATCTTACTGGTTTGATTTTGACTTTTTTCTCCTTTACTCTTTACAACATGACTCAATTGATCAGGCTGTGAATAGACTAGATTTCTGGTTTGATTTTTTTAGATGGGAAATGTCAATGATCCAAATAATTTCTTTGGATTTCATTTATTCCTGCTCAGGACAGTCAGCCGTTGTTCCCATCTACTAGGGTTGTTCAGAGTGTCTGTGCACAATCACTGCTTAGTCCTAATCCAACTACTCCACTTTTTTTTTCTTTGGGAACTGCTGATACTCTAATTAGTTATGTGATTCACCTGTTTGTGTCTCTGCAGTGATGTTGGTCATGTTGCTGCTTTTCTTCTTCTAAATGTTTTAGGGCTTCTTTCATTACCTAGTTAATCGTGTATCCTGAGAGGGCTTGAGTTCAATGTCTTGTCTTCATGTTGTACTGTGTGAGCCACTGAAAGTTTGGAGACCTGCAGAAAGAGCCTTCCTTGGTCCCAGAACCTGTATGGTTGTATCAGAGTTTACTAAGAATCAATGGATTGCCAGGTGGATTGAACTCTAATTAATTGTATAGCTTGAAGGTTCTTCTTGAGATGGCCTTTTGCTGGAAGTAAACAGGAGAACATGGGACAGATTTCCAACTGAGGCTGGAACTTGAATTTGACTTGTCAAGGTAATTTTATTCTGTAGCTGTTATTATTATCCAAATGCTTGTAAAGTATCTTTCCTGATGTTAATGCAGTTCATAGCTTACTCAACAGAAGTGGTGTGCCTCTTGGTTGGCCTTCACAGTGTTGTGTCGATAGAAAAGGGATCCTAGATTTTCAATGCTATTGTGAATTTATAACAGAAAACTGCCTGTGTGTTTGAATTTAACTATGTAATTGATCAAAAATCATGTCATACAATGTAGGTGAAGCGTTAGGTGATAGCTGGAAGGGGTGACTGAGCAGCTGGTGAAGCAATGTGACTGGCCCAGGGAGAGGAGGCAGGTGGTTTGCACTTGTGCTTCCCAGGTGACATGAAGGGGGAGGTCCAGGTTATAGCCCCCCATGGCTCATATAAGGGCCAGCCACAGAGAGGAGAGCATCCGATGGACCTTTGCTGCTTCCTGGGGAAATGCTGTGTGGCAGAGATCCCCATCACCAGATGGGTGAGTGTAGTGCTTCTTTCTGTCTATTGGACTGCCTGGGAGTGCTTTGCCTGGTATTGCCAAGACCCAGTCAGAACCTATTTGGCTCCTTTGTAAGCAGGACATAAAAGAACTCTTTCCATGCTTGGCAAAACTGTTGGGGTGTATTGCTCTGTGTGGAATTTTGTCTTGAAACTCTGTCACAGAAACTGTGGGAGTGTTTATGAGCTCAATAATACCTGATGGCATGTTCCAGTGATGGAGTGCCACTGTTTCTATAGGGCTTCTGGCATGGTGTTTTTGTTTCTAATTGGTGCGAACCAACAGTTGCTGGATAGGCTGTATGATGGTGTTTTCTGTGGAACTGCTACCAAGCTGTGTTCCTTTGAGTGTTACATGAAGAGAAAGTTTATTTCTGATCTGAACTAAAGTGAAATTTTGGGCTTGGAAGTCAGTCTGTCAATATTACCCATATTCAAGGGCAGTGCTGATTTTCCAAGATATGTGGAGATGCTTGCTGACTATTGCAGAGCGAGGGTGAGCTGCTGGTATGTGTGAGACACCAGCAATGGTTATCATTTCTGTTTTGGTTCTATTCCTGATTGTCTTCTGGCACTTCTGGATAAATGTCAGTGGAAGACTGACATTTAGAGATTGTGGAAAGCTTCTGTGTCAGTAAACCTGAAGTCATTCTACTTAGGAGATAAACAATCAGTGTAATCCATCACAATCCTAGCACTCGTATTTGCAATTATGTGTTATTTGAAGTTCCAGATGTTTTTTTTTTTTCCAGCTTGAACTCACAGCAGTTCGTGCACTGATTTACACACTTGAAATATCCAGCAGTGTTCATGTTTTCAAAGCCTTCACTGAAAAACTGCTACTGAGCTGTAGCTGAAGAACAGGAATTGAAGGCAGAAGGAGAGCAACTGTCACTGATATTGCACAGACTTCAGCCTCTGCAATTGCAGGTTGTAACTCCACATAATCTGTTCAGAACGATTTTTTTCTTTATTTTTGTGAGTTCGTGTTTCCATTGGTAAATTTCTCCATTGAGATGTACAGAAGTGCTGGAGAAGAGAGGCGGTGATGAAACAAGTGAAAGGAATGACAGGAATAATGCAAACGCTTTCAGTGCTGCTGTCCCACTCCACTGTGCTGGTGCATCCTCACCTCGATCGCTGTATGTGGTTTTGGGCACCGCCGTGTAAAACAAAACCACGAGTAAGAGCCCAGAGGTGGGCTGTGAAAGGTCAGGAAGGCGAAGGATCGTTGGAGATACCCGGGTTTGTTCGGCCCAGAGCTGAGCAGGCCGAGGGGAAGCCTCATGCTGGCTGCGGCTCCTCCCAGGGAGCAGAGGGCGGTGCCGAGTCTGGCTGTGTGGTGACAGCGGCAGGGCGCGAGGGAACGTCGCTCGGGGCGGCTGAGCGCCAGCCCTCGTGCCCCGCGTCCAGGAACGGCACCCGCCATGCCTGGCGGTGCCCTGAGCTCCGAGTGGGACTGAGGCAGTCTGCGCAACAGCTGCGTGTTTTCCGCGTTTTTTATTAACTGAGATGGATGCGGCCCCGCTAATGGGGCCGGGGGGGCGGCCTCTTGCGGGGCTGCGAAGTGCTGCGGGCGCTGCGGGCCCTCCTCTTGCTGGGGCGGCGGGACCCCCGGGCTGAGCGGTCCCTGCCCCGCTCGGCGGTGCTGGTGCCGGTGCCGGGGTCGCCGCCGCTGTCCTGGGCGGAAGGTCCCGGCGCCGCCTCCTGCCGGGGCTCCTCCGCGTCCCCGGAGCCGGGCGTGCCGGCGGGCCGGGCGGCCGCATCGCCGGGAGCCGCGTGGGACGCGTCGGGGAGCTCCTCCTGCGCGTGCCCCGCGGGGCTGCCCGACGGAGCGGGGCGCGGGGTGGCGACGTCCCACAGGGCGGCCGTGTCGTGGCTCTCCGCCTCGTACTCGGATGGCAGCGTGATGACGCAGGGCAGAGAGCCGTCTGCCCGTACCGCAAAGCGGATGGTGCACATGAGGCTCCTGCAGAGCGGGCAGGTGAACTTCCTCAAGGTCCACTGCAGGATGCAGCGGAGGCAGAAGCGGTGCTCGCAGGGCACCACGCAGGCGTCAGGTGTAGCGTCGCGGCAGATGGCGCAGAACTCCTCCTCCATGGCCGCGTTCTGGGCCGGGGAGCTGCAGGTGGCAATCCGCTCCCCTTGCGGCGCTCCTGCAGTGGTTCCTGAACGCTGCAAGAAGAAGAGGCCGCGGTCGGTGTGCGTCCCGGGGCAGGCGGCGGTTGTGCCCCGGTCCCTCGGCAGGAAGCCCTCCCCATCCCATTCCCTGCTGGCCCCGGGTCGGGCCGTGGATGTGGCCCTAGCAGCTCTTGAGCCCCACGGCCCCCCCAGGTGTGCGTCCCCCCCACCTCTCACCTCCGCTGCCTCTAGTGCTTCTTGGGACCCGGCTGCCTGATGCAGGCAGGGCTGGGGGAATACGGGTGATGTTGTGGGGATGGGCACTGAGAACAGCTCCCAGAGCCCCACAGCACAAGCCAAGAAAGTCTCGCTGGGTCTCCAGACCTCGCCAACACGCTCAGCCAGACACCAGGAACGAGCTCGACTGGGCCAGGCTCTGCTGCGGCCCACTGTGAGCAGCGGAGGCCTGTGAGGTCACAGTCCGTTGCCCGGTGATGTCACGCTCCATGGCTTTGTTGAGTGGCTGTAGCTAGATGATCTAAAAGCTTCTTTCCAGACCGGTTTGTGAATCTACATTTAATGTGTTGGAAATGAATAAAAATCCTGTAGAATAAGCCTAGTTACTGGTGTTCCAGGTTTCTTCTTGTGTTGCTTCTGTTCTTCATCTTCAAAAAGTCTCTCCATATTCCTTCCAGTTCTCCATTTTTCAGTGTTTTGGAACTTCTTGAAAAGGGGATTTCCTGTTGAGAAAAGCATTCCGATGTGCGTCTGTGATGCTGGCGTTGTGTTGGGTTCCTTTGGGCTTCAGAAATACACTATTTCTATTTCGTCCTATATTGGTTTCTATTGCATCCCTTTGTCTCTGTCCATGGCTAATCTGCTGGGCTCTTGAATGGTCTTCCCTCCCTTGTGTTTATTTTTCTGCTGGATTCTCTTGCCGTTAGGACCAATCCACCTCAGAATAAATACTGATAATTTTATTGGATATACATGGTAATGCCTTTGATAGAATCACAGAATGGTAGGGGTTGGAAGGGACCTCCAGAGATCATCGAGTCCAACCCCCCTGCCAAAGCAGGTTCCCTACAGCAGGTCGCACAGGTAGGCATCCAGGCAGGTCTTGAACATCTCCAGAGAAGGAGACTCCACCACCTCCCTGGGCAGCCTGTTCCAGTGCTCCGTCACCTCACTGTAAAGAAGTTCTTGCACACATTGGTGCGGAACTTCCTATGCTGCAGTTTCCAGCTGTTTCCCCTTGTCTTGTCTCCATTCACCACTGAAAAGAGTCCAGCCTTGCCATTCTGCCCCCCACACCTTAGATATTTATAGACCTGGATCAGGTCCCCTCTCAGTCTCCTTTTCTCAAGGCTGAACAGACCCAGTTCACTCAGCCTTTCCTCATAGGGGAGATGCTCCAGGCCCTTCACCATCTTCGTGGCCCTCCGCTGGACTCTTTCCAAGAGATCCCTGTCTTTTTTGTACTGGGGAGCCCAGAACTGGACGCAGTACTCCAGATGAGGCCTCACCAGGGCAGAGTAGAGGGGGCGGCTCACCTCCCTTGACCTGCTGGCCACGCTCTTTTTAATGCATCCCAGGATGCCATTGGCCTTTTTGGCCACAAGGGCACACTGCTGGCTCATGGCCAACCTGTCATCCACCAGGACACCCAGGTCCCTTTCCACAGAGCTCCCCTCCAGCAGCTCATCCCCCAACCTGTACTGGTGCATGGAATTATTCCTCCCCAGATGCAAGACTCTACACTTGCTTTTGTTAAACCTCATCCGGTTTTTTCCCGTGCAGTAAATGGTGTCTGTCAGTGTGTTGGCAGCTCCTAATATGACATCATCTTTTTCTGTTCCTGGTAGCTGTTGTTGATTCCCTGGCACCTTGGAATTATTCCATCCAGGTGATTTTATTTAAACAAGTATCAACTCTGCTTTGAATTGTTATTGGAGCAGGAGAATTCGTTGTCTTAAGGTTGTGTGAAAGAATTACCAATCTGGGAGAAATATATTAACTAGTTCATAAATTTCCTTTTTTTCATTTTAACTTTTCTGTTAATATGCACAGTGTTGAAGAGTTCAAGGGAAATCT
This sequence comes from Lagopus leucura, assembly GCF_019238085.1. Classification (NCBI taxonomy): domain Eukaryota; kingdom Metazoa; phylum Chordata; class Aves; order Galliformes; family Phasianidae; genus Lagopus; species Lagopus leucura. The sequence goes on along the minus strand of NW_024962257.1, from coordinate 11,638,937 downwards.
TTCTGGATAGGTTTTGTGAACATGCAGAATCTGTGGAGTCATCAAATGCAGCCTTATGCTACCATGGCAACCTATTAAGAGTAGTTAGAGAAATTGAGCTCTTTCTGAAGAAGATCAACTCTTTTTCTTCAATTAATAGGTTTCCCTTTTTGCAAGAAGGAGAGAAACTGTCAAATGTGTTCCTTTCTGGAGTTGTTAGTTTTGGAAGTAATCTTAAACTTTCCTGTAGAAAACATTTTTGTTGATTCTTCTTTTTTTTATTCTTCAGAAAAGTAAGTATGTTGAGGCCCATCCTTTGTGGATCTGAACCCTTCTTGCATGTCAATCACTAAGTGTCAGCAATCTTAAAGAGCTTCTTGCAAATTCAGGCTCTTATTCACAGAAGAGCTTCGTGCTCGTGTTCAAGTTCTGTGATGACAAGTGATCTGTTCTGAATCTCTCTTAAGCCTCAGATGTACGGTTAAAATAGTCTATCCTGTGTATGTGTTACATTGATTTATGTGAAACATCACATATTGATGCCTTTATAGACAGTAACTTAGTGTTTCAGAGGAGTCTGCATGTTACAAAAAGGGCAGCAGGTGTTATTTAGACTAAATTGACCTTGAAATTGATTTCTTTATTTTATGACTTACTGAGGGGAGATTAATACTTTTTTTCCTTCAGCCTGAAACAATTTGCATGGTAATGGAAGGCACAGTCAGTCAAATAAATTGCTGGAAGTAGTTGTGTTCCAAGGAGGGGGAAAAAAAAAAAAAAAAAAAAAAAAGCATCTTACTTGCATTGACTCTTTTCATCCCTTGGGGAGTTGCGAAGATTTCAAACATGGGGAAAGACTGCCGAAGTTTATTTTTCACATTAAAGGCAGAAGAATGGATAGTTATGTCTGTGAGTTGATGTTCGCTTTTAACTTTCAACTGGAAGATTGGGGAGGAAGGTGTGTTCTGAATCTCGTGCAGTGTTTTAATGCTATTTCACGATCCCTGTAAGTGCAGAGGGAAGTCTAAAACTTCGGGTAGGACTGATGTGTTGGCAGCATAGCTGCCTGTTGTAACCCAGTTGGCCTCGATAACAGCCTGTAAATGGCTGATGCAGTGCCATCTTTGAGTGCCAAATGGAAATAATCTCAAATACAGATGTTCATGAAAATATGGAACTACAAGGAATTACCTGTAAGATGCACCGAAAGGATCATTAACTCTAATACTATGAGAGAGTTTTTCTTTTATTGTGCAATCAAGGATACTGTAATGCTGAAACAAAATTATTTCCATTTCCTGTAAATTCCTAGGCAAGTGTATATAGCTAAATGATTTGATGGTAGCCTGATACTTTGTAGAACTTGAACATGTGAGCTATTATTATCTCACATTGCATGAGAGCAAATCCACTATTATTTTTTTGCTTTTTTTGTTTTGAATAGAGTACAGGGAGATGTCACGTATATGAAAATTATTGTGATCATCCTGGAATTGTGAGAGGGGAATTAATCTCTTTGGCCATCACAAATCTGCACCTGAATGCCATTAATGCAGCTGTAGAGAATGAGCAATTATCTCAGCCTTCCTGACAGAAGAGGAGGAGATTGGTGTTTGGCAGACTCTGGTGGGTCCAGGCCAGGTGTCTGGCTCTGTTGGGGAAGGGACTCCAGCCCCAGTTAGCTGGCTCAGGTTACTTTTGGTTCAGTTAGAATTCTCTTCCCATAAAATCACCTTTGCCCTTGCTAATTTTCCCTTCTATTTTCTGGCTCAATGTGCCCTGGATTACAGGTGATGAGAGTATTATTTATGTGGAACGTGTTGCAAGTCTGAGACAGGTTATAGATTTAAAGTACCTTTCTGGGGGGCGAACGTGGGATGTGGAAGAGTGATTTTGTTGTTGAATTTGCTTAAATGCTGTTTAGCATTATAGCCAAGGCCTGTATTAGCAAACAGAGTAACACTGATTTGAGTCACGAAATGTAAGTTCACTGACAGCTCTGTCAGTTTATCTGGTGTGCTACTGCCAGCATCGTAAGAGAGTACAGACATGGCTTCAGGTTGTATCTTGCTGCTGTGCTGAGGAGGGAAGTATCTGAATAATTGGTAGGTTGTGGTACAGGTGCAAACCTGCCCCCCACATTCCAGTTTGTAATTATATCCCCTAGTGACGATATATATGGAACCAGAAAGCAGGAGCTGAGACAAGCTCACTGGCATGCAAGACCGTAGAGTTCTCAACAGTAATGCTGCTGTTTGCTTGAAAATGGTGCAGGATTGAAACAAGAAGTACTTCATATTGACTTAATTGATACAAATAATGCAATCTGTCTCTGTATTGCACTTAGTCTCTTCATTTATAACACTACTAGTTGGCAGGAAATAGGTGTACCATAATAGAAGTTTATGCTGAGAAGTTCCAAGCTTGATTCTCAAAGGGCATAATATGCAACTTCGCATGTCATCCATAAGACCTCATCATGAATTGCAGTCAAGTCCCAGTCTGTAAGGAGTGCATTATGTACTGCATTTAGGTGCCTTTGGTTTCTCTGGACTTGACAGATAGGTAGTCAGAATTATGACTTAAAAACTAATGGAATTCAGTGTTCCTTTTCTCATTTTGTCTCTATAAATAAATGCTGATGTAATGCCGCAGGCTTTTCCAAGTGGAAAGGCCGGATGGTGTTAGTTATTGACATGGCCTCACTTGTACGCTTTGCTTTATTTTTTCCTCAGTGACTGTGTGGTATGCCTTCAGACTTGAGGTTGCTGGGATGTGGATTTGTGTCAGAATAAGGGAATGCACAAAGTTGTTGCTGGCAGGCCTGTTTTTTTTCTTATTTGTGGACGTGATTTATGTAATTTGAAAAATGCATTTAAACATCATGGCATCAGAAAAAGCATGGAAAAAAAAAAGAATCAAAAGCATCTTGAAAGAAGGAGGTAGTTGGACTTCCTCCAAATGACCACTGTCTTTCAGCTTGAAAGGTCTGCCTTCTGAAACTGATGTTTGCTCATGTTAACGTAGAAATATCTTTAAAGACTGAAACATGAAGAAAACGCTTTTTCACTTATCTGAATGATGACTTCATCAAATCCTCTTTTTCCCCCCCTTATGTGAAGTTTGGAAGAATAGCTTATTTCAGTAAGTCCTCCTGATCTGATACTTCCTCTTACTAGAACTGCTTTGGTAAGCTCTAATAGCAACTGAAAATTGACAGTCTTTTTCTTACAAGTTAACTTCCAACAAACTCTGAAACAATACTGTGAGACACAAAGGCTTTTTTTATTTTTTATTTTTTATTTATTTATTTATTTATTTAAACTCCTGTGCTTATTGTCTTAGCATTGAAATTGTGTTCATATCTGTGGAAAGCAAACCTTTTGAAGTAGTAGTTTGTGGTGTGTTTTTTTTATCTAAATGTATTTTTGAGAAGAGAGTATGATCCGATTACCAGTGCAGGACAAGTCTCTCTAGACATCTGTCATTTTGAATTGAAAATCTCTCTTTTCCCTTTAAAAAGATGGAGAGAAGGGAAAGGAGGGTGGCTTTATAGAATTCCTTGGCCATGCTGAACCTGGAAGGTCTGCTTTTTTTTACTTCGTGATTTAATCTTTCGGTTGCTGTTGCAGATTTGAAAGTATCTATAAAACAGAATTTCAGTTGCCTTGCTTGGGCCTTAGTAATTTACAAACCTTTAATTGTGATTTTTTTTTTTTTTTTTGCTAATTATTGATTTACAGGTAGATTTGAGCACCATGCTTTGATGAGAAGGGGTGTGATGGAAAGACAAAGGAGCTTCGTGTTTTCCATGGTATTTCTGATGCCACACAGTCATGGCATCAAAAATAATGAGTGAAGTGTTAAGTGCATTTCTCTTGAAATCACACTGTCTCTCTCATTGCTTGGGAAATTGTTTGTTGTGGTGGATGAGAGGGAATGCAAAGATTTTTCACGTGTGTCGCATGATCATTACTTACAAACAATCTGTTAATAAAAGGAGAGTTGACAGATAAGAATTCAAATGGTGCTGAGAACAAATCATTGAATATCCCCAGTTCCGGAGCTTGGAAGGCTGATTTCCAGACCTATTTCTATTTCTTTATTCTTTTCTTTTCTTTCTCTCTTTCCCCCCCCCGCCTCCTTGTAATTATTGACTGCTTTTTCCGCTCTTGATGGCAGAACCTGCATGGGAATCTAATACAGCTGAAACTTACACACTAAATTCACTTCTCTGTTATGAAATGGAGACTTCAGTGGAATGACTGGAGTTAGTGGTGCAGAACAGTGGAAACTCAGTGGTGAATTAAATGTATCCAGGATGGCATTTCTTGATAGGTATACCTGCTTAATAGTTCAAACAATCCAATATATGTGGAAGCCAAGTTTGCCTTTTAAAGTCTTTGGCTGTTAAGTCTTGTCATGCAATCAGTTATGACTGTGGAGCTAAGAAACGTGGCTGTTGGGAAGCTTTTGGGGATCTTTCAGCTATTAACTGCCAGACTCTGGAGTTGTATACTTGGGCTTGGCTTCTGTAATGTTTTGTTTTGTTTTTTTGTACCATATATGTATCTATCTATCTACATATATATGCACTTTCTCCAAGTGATGTACTCTTCATGTGTATTTGGTTTCATACTCCAAGCTACTGTAGAATTTCTAGCTGATGTAAAGGTTTGCTTTTTACTAAGGTTTTGCTTTATCCTCTGTCTCCATCTCTTAAAATTCGTGCCTATATATTGATATTTGGTAAGAATGTTTTTAATCATGAAATGTTGAGAAAAGATACTGTGTGTCAAATAACTCTTCAGGGTAATTCAATAGGGACAGTAATGATTTTTGTTGAGAAATAAAATTGCTGCAAGAATTGCTGCCTGTGATTGGAATAGAAATGTGCTAGCTACCTGAAGTTACCTTATCTATATTGCTTCTTTGGGGAGAGATCTCTATTAGCTGAAGATAATGGCATGTGGGGAAAAAGAAAAAGATTAAAATTTTAGGTTTTTTTTTTAAACTAAATGCCTCTAGGAGCACTGCAGAAAACAAAGCAGAAACAAAAAGGAAAAAAAACAAAAAAACAAATGAAAGCTTAATAAGCCGTTAAGATTTGTCACTATCAGGGACAGACCATAATGCTGAAAGAAACCCAAACCAGAACTACTCCTTAAAAATCATCACAGACTGTTTGGAAAGGCTTCTGCACAGGAGAGAAGGGGAAAGTACTACAGAAATCTCCTGGTATTATAAAACTGATCTCACTTGATTGTTCTTTTTTTTTTTTTTTTCCAAGTTCTTAACCTGATGTATAGAACTGCTGTGATATGTAGGAGTTTTTTTAATCTCTCTGTCGTGTGATTCGAAGGATATTTTCTTAGTTACAACAAATGCACCCTGCATTCAGAATTGGGTCAAAACTTTACCCAAGATGGCTAATGTAGGAAGATTTTTTTGCTGTGTTTTACACTTTCTGAGTATCCATTGCTGTGTTGATAAACAAATCCAAGCCATGCAGTGGCTGTGGTAGGACAGTCCAGCCAAGACTGTCACTGTGCTCCATGGGATTCAGACTTGGGCCTGGGGCTCTCATGGTGCAGGAAGAAGGTGGTCATCTTCTCTGGCCTAACAGCGAATTTAGAGCCTTTAGCTTTGTCAGCATTGCAGTGTAGTTTCTGCTGTTATGTACCAACATAGGAAGCATTATTTTTGGAGCAGCCCATGTGTTCTCTGCCATTGGGCGCGTTCTTATTAATCAAGGTGCAAACTGTACTGGATCATGATTTCTGTTTGGCCGATAGCAGCAAGCTGTAGCTATTCTTAGAAAAGCATTTCTCTGTGGTATGTTGACAGACGTTGATGTTTTAATTTTTCGTTGTATTATAAGCTTCAGTGTTTTGTTTTTTTTTTCTTGGTGGTACAGATACTAAGCTATGCACTGTTCTCTTAGCAGCTTTCTTTTCACTGTCAGTTTGTCTGCACTTTAGTCTTGGGTTTAAATGTAAGCCTAAATAAAATAAAGGGAAGTAATCAGCTACTAACTGGCTGGAAATTAAAATACCAACAGTTATATGAATCTAGAGAGCTGATGTCAGGTAAAGTTGGATAGAAGATCATTTTGAGTTTGTGAATATTTATGGTTGTGGAGTTGAAAGAGAAACTGGGGGTGGACAGTGGCTCAAAACGCAAAGGGAAGGCAAGGAGTGGAAGCGTCTATGGAATGATCTTCAGAGAAGGTTTTGTTTGCATTGCTCCTCTCTAAAGATAAGCTGATACAGGAAGGCTCTCGATGAGCTGTGGTGTCACGTGTCTTTTACTTGGAAAATCAAGGAAGCCACCCCATGGGAGCTGAAGAAAATGCAGTGGGGAAAATAAAATGTCTTTTGCTTTGGTATTATTCAATTTATGGTAGTTCTACACACTGGAATTTGGCAAACGTGCACCAGGGATTTGTGCAGTGTATTCACAATCTAAGATTGCGTTTCAACTACAATTCCAAAATAAAGTAGTCTTTTCAATTCGCACTCATATTTTTGCTAACTTTCAAATATCTGTATGCCTGTGTTGATGAGCAACCTGTGAATGTGGATTTTCTTTGATCTTAAGTGACTTGCAGTAGGACAGTACATAGAACGTAACAGTAAAGACAGTCTTTCAAGAGTTACAGTAAATTGATATGTCTTCAGAACATTTTCTGTTTACTGTTTTGTCACGAAGGAATGACGGTCGTGATGAACTCAGTTTGAAGAGTGATGACAAGATGCCATCTAGTGACACTTTGCAGGAAATCTTAGTTCACGATCTTTATTCAGTGACGTGTTCTCTCGCTTAGGATCCAAAGAATTTCCTTCGGAGCAGAAGTTTGACCATCATCATTAGTCAGTAGCAGTTTTTCTGGACTTCTTTTGGTATTAGATTTAACTTGTGATAAATTAAATGAAGGACACTGACAACGGTAGTACTGTGTTTTCTTCTAGTTTTGCACTATAAAGCCAAATACTGTTAGAAATATGGCACTGCTGGTCTGTCTGGTAAGCATGAAATGTATTTAGTGGCGAGTTTCATCAAGATGAATTTTTGCAGCTCTTCTTTTATCTGGGAGAGTATTTGTGATAAAACTAGAAAAGAAGCTGCTTGGAATGTAGAACATTGCCTCAGCAGAAGAGAGATCTGTTAATGATGGCACGTCCTGATTCTGTACTCTCCTGAAAGAGAAAAGCTTTAGCTGTCTGCTTGACTGCTGTCTGGGTGTTCTTAATCAGTTTGGAAAGATCCAGTGACAGTAGGAATGAGGTCACTTTATTTTTTTTTCCTCAAACCACCTGCAAACCTTTTATTTCCCATCTGTGTGGTATGCTTATGGTGAGGACAGGAGACAGTAAATGCTCATGGATGTATTCATAACTTCTAAGTGATGGAACTGAGCAAGTGGCTCAGCACCACGCTCACATCCCAATGGGATGGAGATGAGAATGGTAAATGTGGGAATGCAAGGTTCTGTGTTCCTGTTGTTTTGTTTTAATTTCATACAGAACAGTGAAATAAATTATTTGTATTCATATACATGTATGCATATAGAAACTCATGGGCCAATAGTTAAGAATTACAGTATGTATCTAAATATTTGTTTAATGGCACCATTTTCAATCACTTAAAAGCTACCAAAGATCTCACATTGGTAACCTTGCCAGCTTAATTTTTATAGTGACACGTAGCTGTTGCTGGTGACTAACGTTGTCAGCCCAAGTGAGATTAAATATTTCTGTAATTGTTATCAAGGCCTCAAGCATCTGAAATTGGTTTTTAAAAAGATGTGTAAAAGTAGAGTGGAGAGCATAGTAAAACTGTGAGACCCTAAAGGAGTTTGCCAAAGGGTGGTGCTTATTACTGAGTGTGCAGTATCAAAGCACCTTCCATGTGCAGCAGGAAATCGAGTCAGTGGAATAAAGGCAAAGAACTTGGACATAAAAAAAAATAAAAAAATAAAAAAATAGGGTCTGATCCATTAACATGCTTATAGCAGCAAATGATGGTGTTCTTGTATTCCACTGTCTCCAAGGAAGCTGAAAATACCTGCTTTGAGACGCTTGTTTTGCTGAATAGAATGAGGAATCCAACATTGCTGGAAAATTTGTTTCCTAGAACTAGGCAATAGAATGAAAACAAAAAGGAAAGCTGGGGGGGAAAAATCAGCTAGTGGAAAAAAAATTACTAATGCAGGATTTTTTAAAATGTATTTTAGACCAGTGAAATGAGTCTGGAATAGCCATTCAAAGGGGGAATGTCTTGGTAAATCAGGCTTTCAATGAATCCAGCCTATAAAGTAAGCAGTTTAGGTCAGATACAGTAAGAGGAAAGTTTTCAGATGAAAAGCAGTAGTATGGAAGGGAGATACTTAAGGGAAAAAAATGACAGCATGCTGCACCACAGTTAAGGATGTTCTCTGTTAGCTTCTGCTAGCTCTGTATCCGTGTCTACACTGAAAATCTGTTCTGTTATTCCTAGTGGCTGTCTGCTTGTTAAATTAATTGATTCCTGCAGAATGCTGGAATAAATAGTAAATGTCAATAATAGTATTGTTTTGAACTCCAGTTGGAGCTGTATACTGTAGCTAATCTTAGCCTTTGTTTCATAGGTTATGTGAGATTTTGAAATTAAGTCAACTTGTTTTTTTTTTTAAGCTCATGAAACAAGTTTTTCCTTTTTCATGTCTTATTTTCTTTTCTTGAATTGTAAAGTTAAAAGCAAAGGTTTTTGTTTTTTAATACATATTTCATATTTTTTCTAGCTAGGGAGGTCCTGCTGTCTCAAATCAAGCGCCATATGGAAATATAGAGTTTAGGCTGGTGTTAAGAGGTGGAAAGGCTTTTCATCTGTGTCTTTTAAAGTGTGTTTTGCTATTTAACTTGTATAGGTACGTAACCATGTGATGAGATTGTTTCTCCTAATATCAGAGTTTTTGTGTCCTGACCCACATGGGCTGTTTAACAGCTGCAGATCTGCAGCAGGGTGAGGAGGGTGAAGGGTGGGCTTTCAGCTTGGCAAGCTGTGTTACTTTGATAGATTGTTTGGTGAATTGTCAGCTAATGACAGACAGCATGGATGTTCTCAAGATGACAATAGGGTGGTTAAATCACAGAACTTCCATAGGCACTGGGATTTCTAGTGCTGCTCCTTCAGTTGCTTTTTGAGAGAGCTGCTTTGTGTGCTCTGAGTGTAGTTACATGACTTCTATTTAAGTCCTAAGCATCACGTATTGAAAAGGCTTAATTTCCTGCTGACTTGTGCAGAGTTTGTTACTCAGCTCTCACCTGCTGAAGTGAAAATGTAGGAGTTGAGAGGTTTTGGTGAGAAGTATCCATGACAGCTCTATCCTTGTTTTTGTGTGCAGGGTCTAAATAAGCTAATTGCTATTCTACCTTCTTCCCACTGTGGAAAATGTAAGGGAAAATTAATATTATAAATGAAGCATGATCACAAGTTCTGTTCTCAGTGGTGGTGGCCCTTTCATCTGATTACTTCTATCTTTGATTTATCTATTTATTTATTTATAAGGATTTATGTGAGGGCTTTTTGATCCTTGATTGTTTCCATGGAGCTGTACCTTTGTCAGGATGTGCGTTACCTGAAATTCAAGTTCCAAATGTGAAAATACAGTATTATTCAACTGTAACGGAGCATCTCTATATTGTTGAGGAATCTCTGCAGTCAAAGCCTCTTAAGTCTCCTTTATTTTTCCAGTGGAGTTCAGATTTCTCAAAGCAAAGTCTTTACTCAGCTCATGCTGTTAGAGTGATTTTTGGTCCCTTTAGCTGAGTTAGGCTGTGCACTGTCATCGTCTATAACACATTCTTTAGAATGAACAAATCTGAAAACCCCAGTAATTATAGTAAAGTTCTGTGACCTGACCTCGACTTTCCAGAGCGTGACTTGATGTTGCCGAGTTTCTGATTAGCTGCATTAGCAGGTTAGCATAATTTCTAAAGGCAAATTCACTGTGCCAGTGTCACAAGTGAAGCTGCTACCAATGGGTTAGCAGATAACGTGTTCATCCAGGGGACTGTTTTGGTATTAACAGTACTTTGAAAAGTTGCTGCAGAACTCATAAGGGCAGGCAAGTACACTCGTTCATATTTCATTTGCCTACTGGAAACTTGTCTGACTGACTCCCATAGCTTTAAGATGAAACTTATTTGTTGTACTCTACATATACACACATCATATTACTTGGAGTAACGGGTAGAAAATTGAGTATCTCTTACAGTCGTACCATGGCTTCAAAGTTCTGTCTCTGCAAGTCACACTGGCTGGTCTTTGTCTACTTAAAGACAAAGCAGTGATCTTAAGCTTATCTCTGGATTTTTTTGTTAATAAATTAAATAAAAATAAATGCAGGACTTCATGTTGTCTTTTTTTTTTTTAAAAAAAAAAAAGTTAACAAGCTCTATGTTATACCATTGACCCTAATGCAACTTCTTACATTCTTAACTTTTCAAGGCATCCTACTGTTTTCCAATGTAAAATGCAACCTTTGTAACAAGAATATGCAAACTGTGTTGTACATGGAGGACCTTGTAAGGCTGGTAATTTCCGTGATGCAAATTTCAGAGCAAAATGAATCCATTAACTGAATTAGCAATTCAAAAAGGCAAAAGGTCATGGTAAGGAAACAATCAAAGCTTTTCAAAAGGTGCAATTTTATATTATTGTAATAAAACTACATGCATTGATTGTTTTCTTTTGTTTCTTTTATTTCCTTTAGAATAAATTGACATGTGACACAAGAATACTATTTATCTAAAACAAATCAGCATTTTAGGAGAGGAAATAATGCCATATTAAAACGTGAAGCTCCAGATTTGTGCAAGTAAGAGCATTTGTAATTACAGATGGTGATTCCTTTTTGTTTTTTTTTAAGTACAAGGGGAAATTGTGCTGAGGGAAGAGAATCCCAGCCTGCAAAAACTAAACAGTTTTCAGGAAGGATGGTTATGTCTTAATTTACATCCAATATCATCCTTATCATGAGCTCCTATGAGCTGTTCAGACAATGCAGCTTTAGTTTTTCTCTTCAGTCATTGCTGAAGTCTGGTTCTGAAAATGTGTTTTTACGCAGAACTTCATTCTTTGAAGATGCGTCAACTTATAGAAAGGATTACTGGATTTCTGGATAACACAATGAATTAATTATGAGGTGTAGGATAAGATGTTAAAATGTAATGTAACTGATGCTAGAGTCTCTGTTCAGAGCAATTTAACCAGAGCTTGTTAAATCTGCTTTTTCTCACTATGTTTTACCAGTGCCATTGTAAGTTTGCATTATAAGCAGCTCTGGGTGATGGACTTACAGATTTTTGGAGTTTAGCACAACTGGGTTTTGATTCTTGACTGCAATGAGAAGATGAATATATTTCCTCAGTGCTGCATTTATGTATAGATTACGAGTTAAAATACGTGAAGGTGGGAAGATTGAAAAGTTATCAGTTCAGTGTTCTGTGTAGCTAGGGGCTGCTTAGTCTCATTAACATAAAGGGTGCACCCAACTGTGCAGTGAACTAGCTTCATAGTATTTTGTGCATGGGGAGTTGAATGTTGGATCTCAAAGCCAATGTTTTATTCTTCAGAGAGTTTTCTAGTAGCATACAAAATACTTTAGTGTATTTAATACAGGCTTGAGATACTATTTTTAATGTTTTACAATAAAGGAACAAAATTACTGAGGACAGTTCATCCTTAGAGATAGGAAATGATGATTTGGTGCAGTGATGGTACTCTGTATTCAATTCTTTTTGCTGAAGTTGTGTTAATGAGTACCTTCTAGTTCAGAAAAACACAGTGATACCACCAATACATGAAGTGTTTTCTTTAAGGAAATCTAGATTTAAACTATTATAGGCCTTGTTAGGTTTCCACAGGAAACACAACTGTTCCCTAGTGTTTCAATTCTGAATAATTACTCCCAAAACTTTGTGGTTGCAAATGTGAGGGCTGAGAGCTACTTCACGTATTTCTTTCACTGCACTACGTGGAGTTTATCACTGTTGTTTACATATATATTATGGAAGCAGTGCTACAGAATGTTCCAGTATTGCTGGTGTTAAAGTGTAGTGTATCAAAAATGAAAAGAAAAAAAAAAAATTTGTTAAATGGTAGGACTCACGTCCTTGTATTATTTATGAAATCTCACCATGAGAGGCTTATAGCTGTAGAGAAGGGAACACAATCATCATTTCTCTTCTCTTCCTGCCAAGAAGTGTTTAACAAAAAACAAAATTTTCTCAGATCGAAATATGGAGTTCTTAATATCTCCTCAGCAATTTTTTACTCTCACTTTTTATGGAGATTTTCTCTCAAATGCTTATTTGACGGACTGCAGCCCAGCTGACCCCTGCTGTCTCCTACCCACACAGAAGCTTTCCTTGCCAGCAGAATGTTTGGCTGTGCTTGTTAAACCATAGTAATTATTTTCTTACCATCCTGTCTTTTCTCTCGAGGTCCTTCTTTAAAACTCAAAAGCAGCCACTTTCCTAATCTTGAGGAAGAGATGCAGTGTGGCAGAACTTGCTTTATAAAGTGAGAAGGCCAGGAGCAGATATTTTATCATTTTTATGCCATGGGGTGTGCTAACTCTGCCTCCAACAGAAGATAAAAGGAAGCAGAATTAAGCTGCTATTTTGCAAGCATGGAGTTGAGAAAAAATAAGCAACTTCCTCCAATTAGGTACGTAGTAATTAATTATAGTGAGGAGAAATCAATTCATTCTTAAATTTCAGGAATGATTTTTAAGTGTGAAAAAGGATGTTAATCACCATAGTAATGATATTAGGAAAACCTTATTTAGTACTTCAAGATGCTTGAATAAACAATAATGCACAATGTTTATCCCTCAGTCCATCATTCAGTTCTCTTTCTCCTTTTTTCTTTTTTTCCAGTGTGATACTTTTCCCTTTCAAAACAAAGGCTTGTAACTCCTTTCAGAATCTAAAGTATGCTGAATGCAAATACAACCCCAAATGTTAGCCAGCCTAGTGAATGTCTTACTTCTTTCAGAGCAGAATGATACTGTAATGTTTTCTGGAAAGCCCATAAAAATACAACTTAACTATCGTATTTCTCATGAAATTAAGATTTTATACTACCAAGTTTTACATTATAAACATTACCAGGAGGGGAGTCAACTCTTTACAAGGGTTGGTAATGGCAGGACAAGGGGAAACGGTTTGAAGTTGAAGACAAGGGATGATTTAGGTTGGATATTGGGCAAGTTGTTTACTAAGAGTGGTGAAGTGTTGGAACAGGATGCCTGGAGAGGTGGTGGATTCTCTGTCTCTGGAGGTGTTTAAGGCCAGGTTGGATGGGGCCTGGTCTAGTATTAAATCTGGAGGCCCTGCATGCAATAGGGGGTTTGGAGCCTGATGATCCTTGAGGTCCCTTCCAACCCAAGCCATTCTGTGATTCTACGAACTCTGTTATGTTCTCAGTTTATTTGTGTTATGTTCTCCAGATTTAATTATGATTTGTCTCAGTGTGTTAATATTTGTCCTCTAACTTCTTGACCCCAAACCCTCAACATTCTGACTCTAGCATTCTGAAAGTCAGTGAATCAGACTCTCAAGGCTTGATACTCTACTATAGTTCAGAACTCTAAATATTGTGTTAGTGATCCTGTTTTTGAGATGCTGTCATTTATACTATGAATTAATTCTTCTTTAATTTGGATTTATTGTGTACGGATCGAGTTGTTGACCAAGATCTTTCCTGTTCTTTATCAAGTGGTAAGCCAAGAGTATTTCCTCAGAAGACTCCCTGTTGTCCTTTCATACATAAGAACATGTTAGGACGAAGTCACTGAGCTCAGAAGGGTGCAGATAGAAGCAGTGCCTATGACTAATCTTATTTCGCAAGGAGCCATAGATAAAATAAAAACTAATTGGGAATGAAACTAGCAATAGTTTTCAATGTTTTTTTGTTGTTGTTGTTGTTGTTGTTTCTATTGTGGGATTTATTCAGTTGGCAGAATAAACTTTCTAGCTCCACAGAAATGAGCTGTCAGTTGATTGGCAACGTTTTACCCTTCAAATTCAGTAGTGCTAACCTGTCTAAGCAGCGTATCACTGTCCTGTTGTAAATGTGCCACCTGCATATGCACCAGCTTGGGTTTCCCTTAAAACTTCTTTTATTTACTCTTCATTTCATGTTCTAAGAAGGAGACATTTATGATCCTGGGCATCTCTACAAACGCATATAAAAATAATGTGCTATATGAGGAAACAATTACTTGGCATTTTCTTTTTAAAATGCCTATCGGTCTCCAGGCACTAATTTGGTAAATTCTTAAGACCTGAATAATATTTCTTCAGGCACTTAAAAAGCCCAGGAAACACAATAGCAAGATGCAGGCCATTAATATCATTAACTCAGTGTCTCAGTATTTGAATGATAGACTTCAGCCTTTTGCAGAGTTAAGGTAAAATTCTTATATAATTTCAAAACATAAACGTTCCATTTTCCTTTGTAGGCTCATGCAGATGCTAATCAATCATGTTATTTTATAGGACTTCAGAAAGTTTAAAGGTTATTTAGTTGGTGAAAGTGTTCAGGTTGATTACTTCTACTTTGCCTATTCTGCACTTTTTTTAATAAAACAATAACATTATATGCCTAGTAAGCTCTATTACTCCTCATTTGTTTGCAATGCTTCACTTCACATGCAGGTGCCAGATACCTGGGTTATTACTCATTTTTGAAAAATGCTTAGCACTGTTTCTTCCATTAGCTTCTGCAACAAACAGACTCTGATTAATCACACTCAGCCTAACCTGAAGCTGCAAGTGGAATGTGTCACAGCAGCTGAGCAATGACCATGATGCTACTGATGCTTATGGTGTTCCTACAGCACAAGCAGGAGCCTTCTGGTTATGAGTGTGGGGAGTGACTGGCATCTGGGTATTATAGGTGTGTTACTCTGTAGGAAAACTTGGTATATTTATTTTAATTTTATTCCAGTTGCTGCCATCTACGGTGAAAACAATTTTATAAAAAGAAGCGATGAGAGTTATTTGAAGCACAAGCATGTTTATTACATCAGAGAACACGTTTTCGGCATTGTAACATTAAAAAAAAAGCTTATAGAACCACAATGGAGGTTTTAATCTCAAGAACATATAGTTCACTGTGTAGGTATTTCTTATTTAAATGTGTGAAAATGGGCAGCGAAGTTTGGTGATAACTGAACTTCTGGATTGCCATCTTTTTTTCTTCACTGTTGCATTGGCTGTCATTGCAGGTCTGTGAAATACCCTTGGCAGTTTCTGGTTTTGATCTCTTTAAATAAAGGAGCTCCTGCACTTGCCTGGAAGAAGCAGTATGGTCTCGAGGAGTGGCCTGAGGTACCGTTCAGTTCTTGATTCCTTCTTAGGCTTCCTTTGTGATACTGCGAAAGTTGTGTGACCTCTTAAGGAAAGTGATTATGGTTGTGATCCAGGAGAAACGTTATATTTCTCAATAAATTAGCATCTGGGAGTTGCTAAAAAGTCACCTGGTTTTCATACAGACTCAGGACAAGGGATAAAACCAATCCTACCTAACTGTATTTAGCAGTCCAAGTGGAGGCTGAGAGCTGGGAAGCATGTGTGTTGTGAGAGTGCCTCAGTGCTTGTGACAGATGCAGACACTTGAGAGCTAGGGCTGAGGCCCCACTGGTGGGCAATTTAGGAATGTTAGGTAATAATCTTATTTACTTATTTATGTATGTGGCATGGTAGCTGTTTTTGGAGGGAGTTCTGAAGCCTTTTTTAGCATTCTTGAGGAAAAGTACTGCAGGTGCTGTTTGTGTCTGTACAGCCTGTCCTCCTAACGTAAAGGCACCTGTTGTTAAATCTGCAGTGCTGAATTCATTAGACCTCATTACGAAGGTAGAAAGCTTTGAAGAAAATCAGGTTTAATTATCTCTGTGTTTTCAGGTGCTGAAAAAGGTGACGCTTTAAACTCCATTTCTTTATTAAAGCTGTTATTATAGTGGTGCGAGGCTGGTTGGTCAGGTAGTGTCTTACATGGCCATGCTCTGTGCTAACTTGAAAGTTAAAAGGCTGCTGATATTTTAAAATAGATTATTGTGAGATGAAATAAATTTTGTATTCAACTTCTCTCTTGTTTAACTCTCGTTATGTTAATTTTCCTATAAACTCAATTAAAAGTTATTGCTAGGATGTTTTATGTCTTTATTATTCTATCCTGATAAGATGCCACAATAAAGACTGATACTTGAGCAAATCTGCTGACTTTCTTGAGGATGCAGTTGATTGCCTATCTAGATGCTCTGGAACTCTCTCCCATCCATACTGTAATATCTGGCAAGGAAGGAGCAACAGGAGGAATTAGCATGGGCTGGCTGCAGCCTCTGTGCTCCTTCTTTTGATTTCCTTTCTTTGCAGTGTTGAGTATTTTTTTTTTTTTCTTTTTTGTTACTACATTTTGTTTTAAAAGTAGACTTTGGGCTTATTTCAATTAGAATCATACAGATGAAATCCTCACCTGTGAGAAATAATCATTGGGTAAACCAATGTGTCAGGAGCAATAGAATCTCATTAAGTCACTTATGTCCAAAGTCTGGATTTTGGACTCTGGAAGTCTGTACAACTCTGGTTCTATAGCTGTCTCATCTGTTAGATACTAATTGAGGTTTTTATGAAAACATCTGGCAGGAAATGACATCTGAACCAGCAGCTGGCAATCAATGAGGGAAAAACAAAAGGAATAAAAGAGGCTGAGAAAAGATGAAGATGGGTGGGGTGCTGAATTGTGAGTTATAATTATTTGCAATGTTTTCCTGAATTTGGCATGATCCCATTAACAAACTGAATAGATTAACAACCATTTGTGATTATTTGCTGGGCGATGCATGAGCAAGAGAGCAGAAATTTTGTTCTTTAATTTCAGAGCATTTCTACCATATTATGATGTATTTTTTAAGATGTACTGTGAAAAAGAAAAGCGAATGGTAACGTTTTGAAATCTGGTTCCTGAGTGGGGATAGATGCACGTTTATGTGCCCTAATATAACTGCCCTACTTTCCAGATCGATGAGTATCATAAATTAAATTGTAAAGGTTGTTTTAATGTTTGTAGGTGAAAATTAAATATGGTGCTCTTTTCAAGTGCTATCTGACTGCTGTGCATCAGCACAGGCAATGAGCTGAAGCCTCTTGCAGTCTTTGTGGAATAGGACATGTTAAAATAAGCCAATTGCAATAAAATGATTGAGGCTGTGATCCAATTGCTGATGGCTGTGGTCCCGATTTCACACAAAATTCTTCAGTTAAAAGAAGAATCCTAACTAGGGTGCTCCTAACAGGTTTACTTTTTCCAAATGGACATTAGGAGCTATATCTCATTGACCTCTCTGTTTGTAGTATTGAATTCAAGAATGCACTTTCCTTTTCTTTCTTTCAAGCTGTTGAACCCTTTGGGTCTAATGGTCCCCTCTCATGAGAAGAGAGAGCTGTGCTGCTACTCTCCTTGTGCTCAGCCATGAAGTACTAGAATTCCTATGACAGCACTGATTTCAGTAGTGTTGAAGACGGGGAAAAAATGATCCCTATCAACACAATCCTCTCTAGGCCTTATGAAACGGTTACTTTCAAAGGGATGTATTAAATGGATCATTCTTAAAAGCCCATTCCTTCCCCAAAGCACCATTATTACGAGTGCAGAGTGTTGAACTGTCATATCACACAATGGAACCTTCTGAGGGAAACGCTGCTGAAAGCAGTGATGGTTCAGATCTGACCATCAGCCTATATGATCATAACTGACGTTCACACAGGAACCTTGGATCTCAAATAAAAGTGAAATAATGGCTCCCTTGTCCAAGGGACATAATTATCCCGAAGGGGGGATGCAGTAATGCGTACTTGCACAATTTTGTAGTTATTGTTTCGGTTTTTACAGTTTGTTATTTCCTCATATCATTTTTCCTGGGCTTTGTTTTGTTTCTGTCAGACTGCAGAGTGAACTTGGATTCATTGCAAGTCCTTTGTATTCAGAAATACCACAGTTTTTACTGGGGTTCGTTGTTTTTTACTTATGCAATGGGAAAAAATATGCTCAAATTAACTATTTGAAGCTAAACTGATAAGGCAAGCATCTGTAAATGGTTGTGAATTATCCCTCGATGTATGAAAAATGCTTGCAAGGGTGGATAAGACTGAGATGAGGCAGTTATGTCCCTCCAGATGAGCAGTGCCATATTTTTTTTTATGCTTCACTGCTTTCTGCTGGTGATTTTGTTTGCAGTGTCCCTGCATAAAAGTCACTGTGCCATAGTTATCTGTGAGTATGTCAGTCAGATATGTATATTAGAATTTGCCGTTTCGATGTCTTGAAGACCTGTAGCCAATAGCCTGGGGTGCAGACTTTGGGTTTCCATCTAACAACCAAATCAAACAAAAACGCTTTTGAATTACAAATATTTTCCCCAGAACCCTATGAAAATGTTTTTGTCCCTGTGGTGTCACATCTGTCATTCTCCTTGTGATCCAGTCACCATAGACAGCTTAAGGGACGGTCTGTCTCTGCCTCCTAGAAGTACATCTCCCAGAGCGTATCCAAAAAAAAAACATAAGGAGAGAGGCTGCTGTCAACTGCACTGAGTTTTTTCAGAGAAATTTGCCAAAAAAGGGGCTGTGGATGTGGCAATATTGAGAGAGATATAAGGATAGACAGTGTCACGGGGTGAAAAGGGTAAGACAGAGGTCATTAGAACTGCCATGTGTTCAAGCCTGTCAAAGTTCTAAAAGAGAAATATTCAAGCTGATGTTTCTAGGACTGTATTGATACTAAAGCAGAGAACTTGAAGGGCTTCATAAAGACATCTGTGACACTTTTCCTGATAAAAGCATTTCTTTTAAACCACACAACATGAAACACAAGGCTGCCAGGAGACTGCAGCCTCTTCCAAGCTCTTTGCAGACTTTGATGAAGAGGACATTACAGATGAAAAAAGACATATGACACACACCAGCTTTTGAACTTTAAATGTTGCGTTCAAATGAAGAATTACCAACTGAATAACCTTGTAATAAATGTGTTCGAGGCAAAATCTGTAGATAGACACCTTGCTGGATATTAGCAAGGTTATCAATAACTCAGTTGTTAGGGTGAAGACTATGTGATGCTCCTTGCTTTCCTGTGTGACTTAAAAGTCAAGTTAACGCATTTTGAAACTTTATGAGGTCGTTTAAACAAAAAATAACTTGCAGAACTTAAATTCTCTTGTCAGTAGTTTTTGTTCTAGTAATCATCCCAACTCCTAACATGTAAAACTAAGGAAAAATGTGAAGTTGTGAAAGCGTTTACAGTATTTTCTATATGCTTTCAAGTGTGACACTTCTCTTCAGCTTGATTTAATAATTCTATTTTAAAACTTCAGTTCAGTTTAGACATTTTAAAGAAAAATTGAAATTTAAGTCAAAAGCATATCGAAGCTATTCAACAATTCAGTGCACTGAGAATTCTGACATTTTTCTGCAATTCTGATATTTTTAACATATTCATGGGCTAGAAAAACACATTTTTCTACTCGATCTCTGAAAGAACAGATTTTGCAATCAATCATACATGCATTTAGTTTCACTGAAAAGTACTGAAGAACAGACTCCAACACTTGCATCCGTTTCTGAATATCACTTCCAGATCGCACTGTTCATTTTTTATTTTTGTTGGTACTCGTGTAAGTGAGAAATTTGAGAGCAGTCTGCAGAGTTTAAAAGACAGTAAGATTTCCACACATCCTTCCATCATCCAACACTTAAGCTTAAGTCTAAGCCTTTATTTGAGTGCTTAAAAGTCCTTTTTGGTTCACAATAGTTAAAAATATTTTTACCTCTTGAGATCGTTGCTTCAAAGAGACGTAAAAATTGTAGCAAATTCCTTTTACTGGGAAATCTGCATGGAAAAGCTGTCCAATTTAGCAGAACACACGTTATGTGTATCAGCTACGTGTTTCTTTATGCTGGTAGTGGCTGTTGATAGAATTTTCTAAACATGAATTTTAATTTAAATATTTCTGATGGACATATACTGTATGTTCTTTAGGGTCTCTGCTCTGTGGTTTGGATCATTAAGGTATCTGGCGTGCTGGAAGTCTGTGGGAAATTAAATCTAATTTCACTGATTTCCAGTCAGACTTTGGCCACCACAGGATGGATTTGTTTTATCCAATCTAGGGATTTCATGTGCTTGAAGGGTGCTTCAGGTTCCACCTGCGTGTTTTCAGGGACCAGTTTGTGAGGCCACATCAATACAGCGTTTACAAATAAGTTTTCACCTGTAAGAATCCATTTGCTTTTTTTTCTCTTCTTACTTCCATTTATTCTTTTTTCTGTTATGTCAGCAACGCTATTTCAAAATGGAAAGTAAAAAAAAAAAAGTGTAGTATTTCTAAAATGTAATTATATTTGATTAATTATTTTGATCTCTCTCCGTACAGTCTCTGGCTCTGAAATCAATAGCAGTTAATATTCTTAATGATGCTGTTATGTCCACGCTGTTCAGTACGGAGCCGTGCAGAAATAGAAACCAGCTCTGCTGATAAATGAAGTGTGGGCAGTTGTCAGCTGGGTGTTGATGTTGCATTCAAATATGTTAATTCTGCTTCTGGAGTTACTTTGGGATACCCTGGAGATCTCTGAGCTCTACTGTGCATCAGAGATGTGCCCACATCTAGCTAGCATGAACCAAATACATATCCACATGAATCTTCCTGGCCTTAGAATTACTGCAAAGTACAGAAGAGAAAAGAGAAACTTGGCATCAGGATTAATCAAGAATTAACACAGAGCATTTCGCTCCTTTGACTGTTTGTCATTTGACCATTTTTCTTCTCTCTTTTGAAAGGTTTGTTCATTTTCACATTTCAAAGCAATGTGACAAGATGAGCTGGTAGTGCACTTTAGCCAATGCAGCACTGAAATTCAAAGGCAAGGACACAGGAGGAGAAAGATTATCATCTTATTAGCGTAGGAGGGTAAAGATTATCAGACTGCAATGATCCATTATTTATAGGAATGCTGTCCTTTTCGGTGCACTTCACTGAGGCATTTGATGTATTTGTGCTAGAGATTAACGTTGATGTTATTTTCTTTAATGTCTGTTTATTGTGTATGCTGTGCATGTTGGCACTCAGAAAATTCAGCCAGAGGAGAAAAACAGTAGTATTAATTAGGAATGTCAGTCATGGGTGTTATGAAATTCAAAACTGCCAAGTTTCCAGTGCAGTTTGGTGGTAATTATAATAGACTGTGGAGACAAGCTGTTCTTTGTTTCCTCCAAAGAAATGCACAGTTTGATGGGCTTGCTATCAAAGTGCTAATGCAAATCCTGCTGAATGGGATACAGTTTGTAGAGAAAGTTTTGCATGTTCCAAATTTTGTTTTCAAAGATCTGTTGCCACAACTAATTCATCAATACTAGTGCCTGCCTCCTCTTCAGTGCTGTTCACCACAGGGTCTTTGCATGTTCTGTGACTTACCCTCCTTTCACAAATGGCAATTTTGGCATGATGAAGCAATTTAATGGAGTTTACCCAGTCACTGACTGAGCTGGATGCTGGTGTTGTCTTCCACCTGTGTATTGCTTTTTTTTTCCCCTAGAGAGTTAGAAATCAAAGTTGCACGCTGCTGAGTTTCTGAGTAATGGTTTTCAGACTGATCTGCAGGCTTGTGTGAGGAATGTATGATAAAAACAACATAAACTACATTCATGGCCACTTAAATTTGCTCTACAGGGGTTTCCTTTCGACCAGAAAAATTATGATATCACCCAAATTGCAAAGGTTGTAAACCGCTAGGAAGGAAAGGTGGTACTCTGACACCATTAGCAAGCACTGCAGGCAGTACTGAGCTATGTGCAGGATTGGGCTTTGAACCTGAAGTGGTTAAAAAACAAAACAAAACAAAACCAACACAACAAAATCAGCCCGCTTTACTAAGTACACCTAAAATTTTTTTGCCATCATTCGTAACAAAGAAAACTCCTCACAAAGTCATGCAAATCAAAAACAGTCTGAGATTTTTCCTTTGCAAAAGGAGAGCATCAGGCTTGAGCTGTATTTGCGTTTGAGTAGTGCTTTAGAAATCAGTTAAATTTGAATAATTTGAATAATTGAGGTAAATTAGTGGTATGAAACTGAGATGTCCTGACTGAGGATGCAATTAACTTCTGATTAGGTAACTGTAGAATAACTAGAAACAACATAAGCACTTCAACTTGTAAACATTTTATGTGAGAGTGCTTGGGGGCAGAAATAGGTTGGTTAGACTGCATCTAGAATTGAATTCTAGGAACATCTGGAAAATAAGCTGGGGAATGAAGAATAGTGTTAGTTTTTGTGTGAATGAAGTAGGAATAATGAAGTTTCTTGCTGCATTTATAGAGCTTTGCTGAAGTCCTTTAAAATTCTCATCTAAGACCTTAGTCCTAGCACTAATGATATGAACAGTAAAAATTCCATTTGCCTGAAACTCCCTGGCTGTGTGACATGGACTGGGACATCTTACGGGTCCCTTCCTGCTCAGGGTATTCTATGATCTACAGCAGTGTATGTGTTAGGTGCTACAAATATTGCAGCAAAATAATGAATGAAATAGCTAAGCGAACTCAAGAAGTTTCTAGTTTCTCATGCCTGTATTTAGTATTTAGTGTTAAGCTGAGTACTATGAGGTAATTACAGACTCTTGACTGTCATGGGCTATGGAATGGCACTTTTCTTGTTTGTACAGATTTTCCTTATAAGCAGTTACTTCACTGTAAAATGCCAGTATGGTCTGGCATCTGGTACTGTTCTATACGTTCTATTTTAAAAAATAACTTTTAATTGTATTTGATTTAAGATTCTGTTTCATCGTACCACAAGGTTGCTGAATCAAGTTATCTTAAGTCAGTGTCCTATTGTGTATCCCAGTGAATGTTTATAAAGCATTTGTCATCACATACAGGAGCTTATTGATCTGCAAGGAAAGTAAGTTGCAATTGAGAAAAACTGTATATGTATCTTGCATTAGAGAGATGGTGTCAAGGCACATCCGTTTAATGAAAAACATGACCGTGCTGAAATCTGTGCAGAAAAGTGTGAAGGGAATTAGTCACTTCCTGCAAAATAATGGGTAGAAATAAGGACTTCAAGAAATGATCTGTTTTAGTTTATGGCTTCCTGAGATGAACTGGTTGTTGCCTTCAAAAGCATCTATAAAGAGATTCTTCTAGTCCAGCAGGACAATGCGATGGTCAGGGGCAATGAGAGGAAAAGGAAAGCTTGAATTCAGGCAATTCAAAAGATGTACACATTATAAGAGGAAGAGTAGCGAGAGAGATTTGTGAAGAAGCTTCCTGCTGTTACATTCATTGCTCTTAGATAAAAATGGCTCCATTGACATTGACACAATCGCAGTGCTTCAGAGGTTTTCTAGGAATATTGTATAAAAGACTCAGCTACTCAAATGGAGAAGAAATTGTTGCTTAGCAACATTTTTTCCCATGAATGAATATGTCAATATGTACCTCAAGAGCAACCTACCTAACCCTGACCCTATCTCTTGTCACATCTTTAACTTTCATCCCACTGATTTCACTTGAACTCTATATCCCATTAAGATAATATTTACCATAGGTAGAAAAAATGTAATTCAGCCCTCTGCAACCGTGATTATTTTAAAAAGCATGTGAGCATATTGTTTTCATTAGAAAGCAACTACCAAATGCATCCATTTATCTGGCTGGCTGCTGCTGCTGTTCACTAGATAATATCAAATATCCATCTTCTGAAAACAGTGTCTATTACAATGACTTCTATATAACATTGCATACTGGAAATCCAAACAAAGCCTGCCATATGGAGAATCAAAATGAGGAACTGTGTTCTCGTGCTGCACGAAATGGTGTTATCTGAATTAAATGCAGCAGTCACATGTCGATTCATGTTACTCTATTAATATTAGAAGGTTGAGAATTTTAAGGTAAATCAGCACTCAACGCGGCTCAAAATTAGCCAGTGTATTAAATATTTGATTGCTTCTGTAAAACTTTTGTCAATAGATAGGTTCTGCTTATTGTAATTATCATTTGTCAGGAGAAAATGTTTATCCTGATTACAGCTGTAGATTTCTTGCAGAATGTTTACAATATTGTAATCTCAAAATGTTGATTAGAATTAGACTCTTACATTTCAATGGAAAAAATATTTAATTATTTAATATTAATACATCTCATCTGGGCAAGAAGCTTTATTAAATGCTGTCTTTTATTGTTGGTTTAAAACTGATACCAAATCATAAGAAATATTTCCCAATAATCAGTGTTTCATTTGGAACACTGGAGTAAGACCATTGGTCACTTTATCACAACAAATCAACTGAATGTATGTCTGTGTTGTGTCATGTAAAAATTGCATTTCAGGCAGGCCCAAATAGGTTGAGGTTTTTTGAGCCCCAGCATTTTTGGGAAGGTAGACTGCAAGAAATATATGTAATATCTTTATCATAGTCACTGTAGGATTAGCTTTATGCATGTTAATGAGTCTGAAAAGGACTGTGTACGAGGTGAAGGTTCACCCCAAAGCAGATCACTAGAGAGCACATGTGCCTTTGCTTTATAACTAGAATGTGAGGCTGACTTACAGTTATTCTAGAGATGCTCTATGTGCAGAATGCTTCCCAGTGGATAACTAGACAAAGCAGAGAGCGTGCAGTGAGGAAAGCATGAACCAAATGAAATTTAGAGACTGCACACTTGTAACTGGAAGTTGATGACTGTTGTAGATATTAACCATGCCTCCATGGAAGACTTCTTCATAGTGATTTTAGGAAGGCATAAAGTTCATGAGGGTAATGTCACTTCACAATATGTATATTCAATTTAATATGATTTATTGTGATACAATTATTCCATCTCTATTTTTACTTCAAAAAAACTCCTTGTGAGAATGATCCATCAGTTGCCATCAGCAAGATAATGAGGACTCTCTGAAATTATTCTCTAATTGTAAACTCGGTGCCTCTGAAAAAGCAATTTTTGCCACTCTTTGGCAAATTACTCTGTTACTATAGTTTGCTGTTGGCGCATCTTGCTCTCTGTTAATTATGCACTTATAGGTTTTCAGAGATTCGAAATGCAAATAGTTGTTGCAGAGTGAACTCTTACTTCTAGCTCTTCAGAGTAATTTTTTTTTTTTTACTTAGGCACTACAGCAAACCACACTGAGAGCTATTAATGTAAATTAATTATTTCTCCTGCTGGCTTCTTTACAGCTTACTCAGATGAGGGATTATTAAATGCATCATGCCTTGCAAATTTGCATGCATTAAAAGCCTTGTCATTGACTGTGAACTATTGACCTCTATCAGGGGTCCAAGAATTAAAAAATATTGCTCGGCCATTTCAGCTGGTAAGCGCTGATCACTGTCCATACAGCCCTGAAATACAAGAGTCGTCCCATTGCTTGGTAGTCTTGGTGGGTGGAACTTTATTTCTCTGGAAGAAGAGGTTCATATTGCTACTGAGGCCTTCTCATGAGAGCTTCCCAGGGTATACATATCAAAATTGAATAGGGTGGATGTGGAATATGTTATTGGAGTCAGGATTTGGTTTGCATCCCTTTTTGTTAGATAACTGAAAAGTTGAAACTTGGGGATGTTTTCCTGTGGTGAAAATAAACTACATCTTTAAGAGTTCATTGCAATAACACACTTCAATCAATTTTAAGTGAATCCTTAGAGGTTTTCTACGTCTGAGTTAATCTTTTCTGTCTAATAAAGTAACACTAAACAGCTAATAAATATATCAGAAAGCTCTCCACTGCACTCTGTGTCTTTGATAGCAGCATGTGTTGTGTCTACAGCTACAGCGTTCTACGGGGTTAAGATAAATGGATTTCATAATCTCACACAGGAGAAAACCAAGACTAGAAAAATTGGAGCTGCACGAGCTGGATAACATAACATTACAGCTCTGAGAGACAGAGCTCTAAAAAAAACCAGCGAGGACATTACTTTCTTGATTGGAGATTCAGATATTGATGCACTGCTTTCAGTCCTGTAATATTTTCAAACTTTTATTAACTTTTTATTATCTTTCACCTGGCCCTCATAAATTGCTGCTTTGAAAATAAATCATTTGTCATAGTTGTCAGTTATGAGTAGATTCATCTTCGGAGCAACATTATCATTTCCTAAAGACTGGTGTTAAATCCATCAGCAAGGATATAAGCTAGAGTGCATTGCATTATTTTGACATATTATTCATTGAGATAATTTCCTTCTGGGTTTGTGCTTAATACGTTGAATTATCACAAAGGAGGAGAATGATTGATCCATTATTAGCTTTAAGAAATATTACAGTTGGTGATTACAACTCTTTAAAAAAAAAAAGTGAAATAAAATTTCCTTCTATCAAGGAGGCCTTTTTTTCCCTTTGCTTGAAAGAATGAGTGTCTGATCGCTGTTGGTAAATATTAGCATTATGAAAAGAATTCACACGTGGATAGGGGAAATCTGCTGTACAGATCTTTGTGGTTACTGAGATATGTCCTGTTGGCCAATTTTCTTCTTAATGACCTGGCATATCCAGAGAAATACAGAGGCATTTGAAATTGTCAGGTATAGGGAGCCATCCCTGAAGAAACACCCATCAGCTTTAATAGTTTTTAAAAGTAGTTAATAGTTTTTTATATATTACTCACTGCGATTGCTTTTCTTACTCTAAAACCTGAAGTTTGTGCAAATCTGTGTATAAATATTGCTTGCATAGTGAAAATAGGTGATTATCTTACAATGACTTAATGGTAGCAAGTGGCTTAGTGCCCCCAGCATTGTGCATGTTTGTGCGTACCAATTACAACTCAAGAAATCAATACAAAGCATGTTGGTGTCTGCAGGAGCTGATGTGAACATGCTGTTTGATCATAACTTCACAGAGGAAACAGTTGCTTTACTACAGTGTGTTTTAACATTGAGCAGGGGAACTATTTCCAGTGTTGCTGGTGATGTAAAATCCACAGCTCAAGGTTGAGCTTCATATCCAGGGAGGAAATAATTACACTCCCTAGATCTGTGTGAGCAGTGTGAGAACTTGGTAACAGTGCTGACATAGTTCATTATTCTGACAAAAATAAATAGCAAACTTTGGTCATCTTCTCAGTGTAGAAAATGTCAGGCAGAAAATGGGGAGGTAATGGCTTGAGTAACAAAAAGCCAAACAAACCCCTTTTCAATATCTTAAACTTCTTGTGTGACATTGGTGGTATTGATGACTTTTGAAATACTGCAGTTACCTGCAGATTGTTGTGAGAATTTTGGTCTATTTTGGTCTATGGTTAAGAGTCTACTTGTTATCATGGTTAATTTTATTCAATTGATCAGTGTTGGCTTATCTAATTAAGATATTTGTATGTGATGAAGATTCATTTACCTTGGTGTTGGTGATTGTAATGTCCTGAGTTGAAGTGATTTACAGGGATCTTTATTTCTCACAGTAATGAAGCATGAGGCAAATAGTGAACACAGGAGATCAAATTGAATGTAAAATCTGTGGGAGTTGTGTTGTAAATGGGTCACCGAGGGAAAAAGAACTTTGTGAATCTTCTGCAACATAAAATGCGGAGATTTAAATATCACGTGTAAAGATCATGAACAGATCTGATATTGAAGATATAAGAATCACATCTGAGTTTTACAGTAAAGCTAAGTTTTACTGAAAAGCGTCTACACAAATTAGCTTTTTACGTGGAAAAACTGTGAAGAATAAAATCTTCTAAATATAAACTGCAGCTGGTGTGCAGGAATTTCAAGTGGTCTTAATTGAAGCACCAAATATACTCTTGACATGATGTGAGACTGACAACACAAAAATACGTTCTTAGAGAAACACCAGCTTGGACACAGCCACATGTCTTGGCTTAGAAACAAACTTTTCTGAGAGTCTTTACTGCAAAAGGAGCAAAGCCCTGCTCTGAAACCCTAAAAATTTCTGCCAGAGGGTCTGATTTCCTGGTGGAATAGATGCTAGCAGTGTGATAAATCTGATAAACTGCTTCATTATTTATCCTCGTTCTTACCTTCAGATTTAGAGACCAAGGGATGGCTTAATCTTGACCCTTAGATTATTTGGTTAAATAGAAACGTGTGAAACTGTGATATTAAGAACTTAAACCCACAGTCCAAAAAAATAAACTATAATCAGTCTGCTCTACAGCTGCTGTTTTTCTAAACTTTCTGGTGTGTAAAAGATGCATGTGGCATGGTCTGTCTTATTACAATACTGAGTAAAGCCTCTTCAGCTATATGATCAAATCCACGATGACTTAAAAATAAATTTCAACAATTTAAGTAATCCTTCTGGCATTGCAACCCAGGATATATCAAACTGGAAGTCCTATTAAGAGAAAGTGTCTGTATTTATAGGGACTTGAAGTTCAAAAAGTGCAATTGAAGCTGTTAAGCTGTTAGATTCAACAGGGCATGAAAAGCTAGTTAAAAATAATTGTAACTGGGGAGTTCACTGCACATACTGAGAATTTTTACAATTATAGAAGAGGATAAGGAATCTCCACAGAAGCAGGGGATGGAAAAATAGTTTTTTCTGAAAATAAAAAGTACATGTAGAAATGAATTCAAGTTGCTAGTGTGCTTGCTGTGTTGGCACACATACAATAAGTAATCCAAGTACAAAAAAAAGGTGATCAGAAACTAGACCAGGCTGCTGAGACAGTATAAGGGGAGGGAGTGGGAAGGACTTGCAGTTCTTGGATATGGTCAGATATCTACCGGACCCTTGAGTAATCAGACACATAGAAGGTTGGGCTGGACTATTTCCAGAGGTGTCCTCCAAGCTATGTTCTGTAAATGCAAGCCTGTAAGGAGCACAAGGTAGTAGGCTGTGGAAACTGGAAGCCAACTGTCTAATTCTGTTCTCTCTGAAGGCAAAAGATAAATGAGACTGACTGGGAGAACAGCGTGAATGGCCAATCTGGCTGATAGGCTGGCGAAGCCAGGTCTCTTTCATTTTTGTTACAAAAAGTGAACTGCCAGTAGCATCTCTTGGATCAGGTGCTAACGCTCTATCAAGATGTTTCCAAGATTGGTTTCGTTTCTTTAAACTTGCTGAGACAGTGAGTAACTCATCTTGCAGGCACAGCAGGATGTGCATCCCCTGAGGGTCCCCTTAGTCTGACAGGCTGCAGACTTGTAGTGTGGCTAGTAGTTCTGTGAGACGTGCTGCCTGCTAATATGTAAAGGAGCTACACTTTGAGCATCTTGAAGCA
This sequence comes from Lagopus leucura, assembly GCF_019238085.1. Lineage (NCBI taxonomy): Eukaryota > Metazoa > Chordata > Aves > Galliformes > Phasianidae > Lagopus > Lagopus leucura. Next base: position 11,609,653 of record NW_024962257.1, on the reverse strand, counting down.
TCTGAGCTGTTTGCAAGGTTTCCTTGAGGTGATTGCAAGCAGTTACCTTTTTTTTTATTTAAACATTCGTTTAGCATTATTTTTCATAAAGAAAATACAAATATTGAATTGCTAGCTTCCTTTCCAACGGGGCCCTGGTTTAAATCATTGCCCCTAGCAGCACTGCAACTGAAGTCTTCCTATTTCAGTTGCTGTTGCAGACAAATATGAGGATGGTAATAGAGGGTCTGTTAAATGGTCCATCTAACATAGTGTTCTAAAATGATCATGAAGAGTGGCCTTGGTATCCTTCCAAAAAAAGAGGGAAGGAGGGTAGCTGCAATGCTACAAACTTTGTAGTTTGACAGTTTTCTGAGCCAAATACAGTTTTAATGTCTTCAGAAACCACTGATGGTTTCAGCCTGTTGTTCAACGACTTGAACTTCTTGTTTTGCTTACTTCTGCTGTATGAGGAGTGACCTGCTGCTCTTTCTGAATCTGCCACAGCTTGGCTTCCTTTATGACCTTAGCTCTCACCCTAGGAAAGGAGATTCAGTATCAGCCCCTCTCTGCCTTCCGCACCACACTTCAGACTTTTACAGTTACGCTTCTTTACAGACTGAAGCATCTTGGGAAGCTTAATAACTCCTTTACGGAAGATCTTCACTATATAGAAAACTACTATAAAAATGCCTCAAAAATGTTTTTCTTTCTGTTATTCATTTATTTTTTTTTTAATGCATTTGTGTTCATACATATAAGCACAAAGTAATTAACAGCACTGGCTTTTCATACTGACATGTGGACGCCTGTGATTTTTTTTTTAACTTGTTATTTATCAGAGAAAACAGTGCTGCTCCTGCAAAAACAGAAACGAGGAAGCAACGAAAGAACTAAAATGTCAAGAGGACCATAAAAGGAAAATAACACAGTTTGTTTTAGAAATTGTTCTATGACAAGTTCTGTAATCATTTTGACAAAACTTCTGTAAATGGAAACCTTTCTACTTTTTCAACTGAATATGCTCCGAGGGCACAATGCATCAGTGGAAGTATAAGTTAAACAGACTTCATTCTCAGGAAGAAGCTCTGCATTCTGTGCCTCCAGAGTAAAGATATTCGCTGAAACAAATGGGGAATTTTGTGTGTGATTTATTATAATGTGTACCACTTTCTTATCGTTTTATCCTTAGAGCTGCTCTGGAAGTAAAACAGATCTAGCTTCTTTGCATACTGATAAAGATTGGTGCTTGTAATTACTCAGTGGTTACAGTAATATTCCTTTGAGATAAATTGTTGCTTCCTTATTTACTTTTCTTTGTTTAAATTATTTTAAACCTCCAGTTCAGCTATGAAACACCACTTCTTGGGCTGATGCATATTGCCTTTATATTTTTCCATTTATATTACAAGGATTGAAGCAGTTGCTTAGGACTAGATGCTCAGGAACCATTCACTTTCCACCATTTTGTGAAGAAAATTTATATGCGTGGTGTAAAAAAGACATTTGTCTACTTCTGTGTCCTCTTCAGTGGCTCTAGTCAAAGATGAGCCTCTTATGCAGGCATAGATCAGAGAGTTAACATTCCTTTCCAGCCACCACGAGTCTATCTCTCACCTCTGCTGAGCCTGAAGCTGCTGGCTCCCTGCAACATAAAGCATACTTCTTATTTCCCTGGTGTATTCCTTAGGTTATTCATGAGATTATGAAGAATGATTCATATAACAAAGGAATAACTTAAAATATAGTTTTCGTAGAATTTCTTCATTAAAGATGTATTTTCCCAAGGAGTTTGTTTGTATCACCATTTTGACTGGGATATTCTACAAGAAAGAACAAGTTTTAATAATTGAAACTTGCATTGCTTTAATTGTCTCTGGAGTTTTCATCAAATGGAAAGCCAAGTTGAAAACTCAATACTGTTTTCACTTTGGATCATTAACTGCCAGATCAACTTAAATTACCTCCTTTTCAGGTAGTTGTGTTTTTCCCATAAGGGATTATTTCTGTGGTTTTTCATCGTCTCTCTAGAATTATAACGCTTTCTCAGCTGATTTTTGAGATAAGAGAAATAATGAGGCCAAACCAGGTATTTCAAATGGAAAACTATGTATTTTGTATCACCTGTGATATTCACAACTACATTTTTTTCCCCCCATAGGAAGTGAGAATGTAGTAAGAACGTTTTACAGTTTTCTTTGTGAGACTACTGCATTACTTATAAAAGAGTAGGTTTCCAAATGCGATTTCTCACCATTGTTGCATGTCACAGGGATAAGAGAATCAGATATAAAGCATCATTTTCAACAGGCTTGGGTATGTTCTCTATTAAATTGTAATCTTGACCCCGATTCTTATATTTCATCAGAAGCATATACAGATAAAAATCCTTAATGCCAATGGGACATTGTGAGTAAAAGCCGATATATGACAAGAGGTTTTTGGGAACTGCGATTAAGTTAAATGAAAATTCAGCTTTTTGACTTTCCAACTGTATACAAGAAGGAATGATGACTGTTCTCAGTGCTTGTGTGGACGCACCACTGCCCCCAGCACGCTGCTTGAACGCAGGGCGCTCCAGCCCAGGATAAGTTACTTCCATCTGTGATGGTGTGTTAACTCTTGCGATGGGAAAGCACAGCATGCCCTTGTGGAAATTTGGATGTGATTTGGGATGTGATATATGAAATAGTTTTAATGGATTGATGGACAAATTATGTGTAACGTTTATAATTTTTTAATAATCCCATGTCTTTACTATATCTGTGATCCTTTTCATGATGTACATCAAATTCTCATTTGATGATCCCAAAGCTGGAATTGATTTCACACCAGGTTTAAATTCAGATGAAATTACTTTTTTTGAACGTATGATAGCAGTTGTGTTCTCAAACAGTTGCAGAAGCAATGATAAAAAAAAAAAAAGCCAAATAAGTAAATACTAAGATTTGATGACAAACTGTCATTCAGGAAGAAGAATTCAATTCCCATTCTTTAAATCAATCATACCCAGAGTAGTTTATTGTTTATTAATGACTTGTGATTAATTTGCAATCACTGAATTATGCATTCAAACCCAGTGAAATCATGGATAAAACACCGACCAGATGTTAAGAGGTACCTGCAAATCTCTGAGCACTATTCTATAGCCATTCGCAGTGGAGGCTGTGATGCTGGTGGGCTGCCTTCAGGCAAATAACAAGCTCATCTCTGACTGATAACATGTCGCTGCCTTCTCTCTGCTGCTGCAGATGTCCGTGCCTCCTGTGTACTTCCTTTCAATTTGACTCCTGTTTTTTCCCTCGTGGTATCTCCCTGCTTGCTGGTTTACCTGCAAAGGCTTGTTGTCTTTAGGGTCACCAGCTTGGAGGCAAAGGCTCTTTCAGTTTTGGGTGTTTGGGCTCCTGCTTCTTTGCAGCTGTAGTTCTGTAGGCCTTTTGCCTAGAGGAGGAGCCATGTGCGTTCCCCCACAGAAGCAACAGTCGCTTGAGAACACGAAGAAAAGCACAGCTCAGATCCAGCTGAGGAAATGAGCAGAGGTTAGTGCAAATGACTATTGTTTTTTTTCTCCCTGAACTGCTGTTTTTCATCTTCAATTTTCACTTTACAAAAGGATTTGACTTGCTCTGACATCTGCAGAAGCGTAGTATTTGTTACTTCTACAGACTGCCTTGATAGGCAACAGCTTTCTTGGTTTTGTTGAAGATTAAATTTCTTTTAATGAAGATACATTCACTGAAGGCACTGGCAGGGGGTGAACAGCACTCAGCTGAGCAGTCAGCTCTATTCCATCAGCATCTGTTTCTTCTGCCTTTAGTGCTCTTTCTGTATACTCTACTCGTGAATAGACCCTGGAATACAAACAATTGCTGATCGTACTGCTGGCTCTGATAACATAACTCATAATGTTGCCCTAATTACTTACATTATAAAACTGTCAGGTCTGGAACATTTGGTCTCTGAAGGCAGCTCTCCAATTAATCTTTTCCTTTTTTATTAGAGATCTTGCTATGTGATTGTCTTTTGGGAAGAAATAAGGCAGCCTTTACGATATAGTGGTGTTTCTAAAGCTTTTGGTAATAATAGATAGAGCAAGAAGACTTCAGGGTTAACCGGAATGCAATGTTAGACTTTTTTTTCCCTTTCTTTCTATTGTAGCATCTGAAAGAAGCTCTTACAATGTTGGCTTCCAAGGGAGAAAGGTTTCCTTGAAAGCGATGTTTGTTAAATAGAAAGCATCAGTCTTAGTAGGGTGCTAGTTCAATTGCTACAGTACACAACATAAACTAGAAATAAACTTTATGGAATACAATTTTGTTCTTTGGAACGTGCTTTCTGATGGATCCTGCAACCCACGTGGCCATGCATTAGAACAATGAACATCTAATGTGAGGACTGTTTTATAAATATTCTATCTTCAATGGGGAGTATTGCCGAGATTGTTCATTGAACTGTGAAATATTTCTTGTAGCTTGCCTTGGAACTTGAGCACTTGAGCATGGTGGCTCAGCACCTTCTCCAGGTCAATAGAGCAAAAGGTGCCTCACCATTCCATTGGTTCCCTGGCGAGACCCATCACACACTTGAAATCCTGTGCCACTTTTTTTTTTGTTTGCTTCAAACTTTGTGTGTAAGGGATCCTCTAGGTGTCAGCAGAATGAATGTAATAGGTAGAGATCATGATAATGCTTTGTTCTTGGACTGCTCTCACACAAATCGTAAATACTATACTTGGTAGTTTTAAACTTAGTAAAGACATGAGATGAGGTGGATTACATCAAGAAACACTGTTTGTACAATGATACATAAGAAATTCTTTCCTGGTGTAGTAGCAATGACTGGGATATTTTCTCCATATCCCACAGCACGGGGCAATGCTCGAGACCTCTTTTTTCCAGTCTTTTTCCCAGACTGCTGCACTTAAGATGCTGGAAGAGCTGCACAGATATATGCTTGTCTTCTTGGATCAGTGCATTTCCTCATGCTTAAGTGTTCATAATCACCATGAAGTCTATATGCATAATGCCTGTGCCTCTAGTTCTTAAGTAGAGTTTCATGACCGATCATTTTTTTCCCCTCTGAAAGTGTTGATATTCTTAAGAATACTTTGCAGGGAAAACAAAACAAAACAAAACAAATAAATCTTGCTAGTCTTATAGAATGAAAGTATAAGTGTTTTTTTTTCTTTGTATAAATCTGAGGCATATAAAGGATGATAATGATATCTAAGCAACTAGATATATTAAATTTGTTCACCTTCATAACTAATCCTTATATATATACTGTATATTTCCGAGATCAGGCAGAACAAGAACATTTTTGCTGAATGAGGTGCATTTCAAAGTGCTTATGGTTTATCAGATGTATGGAAAATCATCTTCAAGGAAACAGCCCCGTGTCACTTGTGTCACTTCAGTACTTACTCTGTTGTTTTAATGAAAAAATGTTACAAATGAATGAGTTTTATTCTCTGCAACACTTACATATTTCAGCTTGGCTTTCCGTTCTGCTCTATGAGGACACAACCTTTTTGTAAATGTATTATGAACAAAAAATCTAAAATCAAAGTAATTAAAATGAATTATTTACCTTACTTTTAGTACTGTAGTTGAATGGGGAACCTAGATTGTTCCAAAAGTAATGCCTCCAAATTATTTCCATAGTATTACTCTCAGAGCGGCTCTTGTATATGGAAATTTTTTAAATGAGGTTTGCTTTTCTGCCCTAATTGTTATTTACTGTAATCTGTGTGAAAATACCTGCAATTGTTAGACTAGAATTCATTAAATAAAAATACTAACCATAAGTAACCATAGCTCATAAACATATAGAAGATTCCCAAGATAGCAGTGCTTCAGTGTTGATCTTTGCAGAGCTGCTTTCCTCTGACTCCTTGCCGAGCTCTTTTCTCTGACACTGATACCTGTGACTTCTGGTGCTGAAGATGCCTGGCTTCCCATGCCATTTATCACCTTCTTGTTCTAGATCCAATTGTATTTCCAATATCTGACCAAATCCTGAAACCCCTCTTCAGGCAATAACCCCTGGGTGATCATGCTGTAAGTATGTCTTTACCTTTGGAATTTGTGCTTTCTCCCTTGTTCTCTGGGATGCAGTGTTCCTGCTCTTCATCCCCCCCAAGGCAGCAGTTCTGCAGGCATGGAGGAATGTTCTCAGTGCATATGATGGGATCTTCTGATCTGTGAATATCACTCCCTGCCTACAACAGCAATTCTAACACTTTGTAGCAAACAAAGCCTTATGGAATTTTATATCCTTGGCAAATGCCGTGACACAAACAGATGGATGTTTGCACATCATTTCAAAAGAGTTGTGTAGTTCACTGAAAAGGGAAATCATGCACACTCACCATTTTGCTATGTTTTAGCTGCAGTGTGTTGTCCGAACTGGGGATCCTCCCAGAGGAATGACCCAGCTGCTGGCATTATGGCCAGGACTGGGACAAAAACAAATCAAGGCAGTGCTCTTCTTGTTTCTCTCCTGTCATGCGTTAAAGGGATGAGTATGTTTGTTACATCCCCATCCGGGGAACTTGATGCTTGCTCTGTTCTTCGTTTGCCTTTTAGTTATTTGCACTTGAAAATATTGGGTATAAAAATAAAATAAGGCTTGAAAAAGTTTTGTTTTTTTTTTTTTTTTTTTTTTTTTTTAATTACAGTGTTTAACTGTTGTGGTTACTGGTTACTGTTTCCTAGAAGATTAATGAGATGAATTACTGTAACCTAATTAAACTACACTATATCTAATCTCATATGTAGCCTTTTGGTTTACTGTAACTCAAGTACTGCTTGAAGGTTAATTTCACGTTAGCTGGGATGTATTTAACTTTGGCAAAAAAGTTTTTATCCAAGTATGCTTTTCATTTTATTTGAAAGTCATTGGGTGACACTTTTGCCAAAGTTATCACAGTAGGCTTTAGTAGTGAAGGTAAGGACGTAATGCACAGTGCAATCAGCAGCTTCGTGTATATGCTATCTGAATATTCATATGAAAGCAGAAGGTAACATCTGCTGCCACTTGGATGCTAATGGCATCTCCTGAAGGTTATGCCTTTCCTTCTGATCGTCCACTCTGAGACATGACAATTACTGAACAAATCAAAATTGAATGGCATAAGGGTTTTATTAAAATAAAGGACATAATTACAGGTGCTAAGTTACATATGCAATAACTCAAACCTCCTCTAAAAAGTTTTTGACTGAAATGTTTTAGTAAAAGGTTTCTTTCGATTCATTTGATGAATTCCTCATTTCACCATCAGGGGCAGTGCCTCACGCTGTAGAAATCAGCAAAATGGTTTTTGTGTGTGGTACTTTGGCAGGAAATCCTGTTGTCTTGCCTTATAAAAAATAGAAACATACAATAATCTCTCTGTAGGAAAAGATATGTCTATAAATTCATCAACACGCCTTTTTATTTCCTCAGAACAACAGGTCAGTTTATATGCTTTCCTTCTGTCTTAATCCCCAAAATGAAGCTTCCTCCTCCAGTCACAAATGGTCAGGTGGGCTTTATATTTTCTATGAGGATGGTAACATTAAAAAGAATTCCTGTAAATTTCTCCACCCTGAGCTCCTTTTTCTATATATTCAGCCTGTTATCATGAGCTTCATCATGCGCTTCTAAATTTGCTTTGATAATTTTCTGTCCCCTGCACAGTTACATGAACTGTTACTCCAATTCTCTTCTAGTCCTTTCCATCCCAAGTAACTTATCAGAGACCTGCCAAGGGCTTTCCTTTTCCCCTTACCACTTTTTAACAGATTTTTTTGGTTGCGATTCACCTGGAGCTTTGTCAGTGTTTAATAGTTAGAATAGTGACTCTTATTTAATATTTATAGAATCATAGAATGGTTTAAGTTGGAATGGATGTTAGAGATCATCTAGTTCCTACCCTCCTGCCATGGGCTGTAATTGCCTCATTAGTGTATCAGCCTTGATAGACCAGAAACTTTCTTTATCCACCGTTTCCTTATTGTTATAGCTAAGCACTTATCTTTGTGATATGTGTTGCTTATTCAGTGTTGGGTGTCCATCTGTGGTTAAAAGGGAGCCGGTTAGAAAGCTTCCTTGTAGCTGCCTGCATATTGGGAAATGTAGTTTTAGAGTTTTTGTGGTTTAAATGTATGGTCAGTCATTTAAATGTCAACACAAATATTATGATCACAGAACGTCTCTTTCTCTGCTCAAATCCTGCAGTTTGTTTGTTTTGCAGAACTTGACTGCACAAAATGAGCTCAAGTGTTATTTTAACGACTTATAAGCTGAGGTTTTTCAGCTCAGAGTGATGTATGCTTTTTGAGTTCTTTTGCAATCTAATAGGGGATTAAAACAATTTCCTACTTAGAGAGTTTAGAAAGGCTTACTCAGTGGGCGTGATACTCTGTAATTAAGGACGTAGGGGGTGTGCATCCCAGAGGCAGTTCTTGCGGAGCTCTCTGAGAGCATCTGACTGCCTGCAGCAGAGGCAGGGAAGTGAACTGCTCTTCTGCTCCATTGTGATGTGATTTGGTATCTGTGAATCAGTGTGCTTGCATCAGGCTTCCTGTTAGCTTAACATTTATTTCTGTAAACGCGTTAATGTTTGCTTTCAGAGAAAACGGTTAAAATCCTGTAGAGGATTTGTACATGGCTGCTTTTTCAAGTTCCAACACTTGTGGCCTTTATACGGGCGTCTAAACATTTCCTCTCTTGCAGTGAAAATATCATTCTGTCAGAATCTTCATCTCACAAATACCTACTGCATTAAACTGATGGTGATAAATAACCTTTGCACCACTTAGCCCTGGTCATTGCAAAAATAGCATATTAATGGTGCCCTGCATGTACAGTGGCTTCACAGAGCAGTGGATCAGGAGGAGCTGTGGTGTTATATGCAGTACAGTTTTTGCAAGTGTTGTTTTCTAGGATTTGCTTTTTCTAGCTGATGCTAGGGAAATGCCCTTATCAAAATAAGGGATGCAAACTGCATTAATACCACCTATAAATAATACAAAGGGAATAAATCTTACTAGGACTGACTGCAGTAGAATTTGAGGCTAATAGAAAGTTACAGTACAAAGATCCCATAAAAACAAGGGAAGGGGGGTGAATTCACCAGCACAGTGTGTCCTAGGCAGAAGGCAAATGGGCCACACCAGTGCCAAAGGTAATGGGAGAATTCAGAGAAAGATAATGGTTACAGCAGGGAAGAGGCAGGAGCAGGTTTCTAGCTCAGCCATACTCACCTTGTTTCCAGTAGTTTCAGCTGGGTGTATCAGTTTCCCCGCATAAAGGTGGGTTTGGAATCAGGGCTTTTTAATGAAAGGGGAGAAGTTAAGGAAAAAAGCTAACAAGGTAAATAGAAAGGTGTGGGAATGCCACTTTTGGCCACTGCCTCTTTGCTTCCCTCTCAGGTTTTTCAAATCAGAGCTACGAAGAATGGTAAGTGGTTGTAGCATCGATTTGTTTTTTCAATTTCCCAAGATTTAATGACAGTATCTGTAAACGTTTCAGGGGAAAAATGATTATACAGGGATGCTGAGAAACAATTAACTTAAAATACTTAAAATAATACTTTTAAAAATTCTAAAGCAACCCCTCCATTTTGAAAAAATACGTCTTGCCCCTTAGAACAAAAATAATATACCAGTTTCATCAGATGCAGATATTATCTTCTTTATACATTTGTTGGATAATCAACATTCCCATTTGTTATTTATCTGCTTCTTGAATTTTAACAAGTAATTCTGCTTATAATTATGACACTTCATGATTTTGTAGAAAATTGGCACCTGCCGTGTGTAGGATAATAGCACAATTCAGCGCTCGCTGTAGGAAGAACTGATTCTCTGCTTATTTTATCTGGAAATGTCTGAACTGTAAGTGGAGTTGCCCTTTTGTTAAAATTCAAAATGACTGTGGAGCCTGATAAAAGGCAGTAGAAAACTCTTCTAAGATGAAAATCGTGCCTGCTTTGGGTTTTTTTCTCTTTGTTATGAATGCAGGAAAGAAAGACGAAGAAATTAGAGAAGGAAAAATATGAGTCTTACTCTCTTTTCTCAGCGATTGCGATCTGGTAAGGATGAATTTGGGGTAAGAACTCTGAGCAAGTGTAGTGTGTCCTCTCCACCTACAACAGCATTTGCCCTTTGGATGGAAGAAAAGAAATGGATAGCAGTTATTCATCTGGTTAGCAAAACAGTGTGACCTTGGTAATTGTGTGTCCACACGGCAGGCTGTAATTCCTACTTCTTAAAATGACAGGTGGATTCCAAGTTCCTTGATCTGGTGGGGTGCTAGCAAGCAAAGAGCAGAAGGGTTAATAGTAATTTCTGCGGTTTCTTCTGGTTGGCCTCTATTGTGGGCAGAAATGTACACCTCTAAACCTGTATTCTGCATTATCGTTGCAAACGTAGGGCTTAGAATAGGAGCATTGGCAGAGTAATTCTGTCTGCTTTCTTCAGCAGGCAAGTAAATGGTGTCATCCCATGTAAGGAATCCCTTCCAGTTTGTTCTTAAGGACAGTTGTAGAGCATGGGGTGAGCACAGAGGGGGGAGTCTTCCCTTTCCTTTTGTTCCTTGTAAGGAAATTCTTTGCCACTTTTCCTAGAGGGTCAGTTGAGAAGCCAGGACTGTGTAGAGCCTCAGCAGGCAGGTTAGCCTTGAGAAAAGGGATTTCCTTACCTGCATTGCTTCAGAGACTTTCAATAGATTCCTCTGTTGGAATCCCTTCTCTCTCCAAAGGAACTGACAGTGGTGAAAATGTGTAATAGCAGATGCCGTGCTCAGTGTGTGCTGCAGAAGAAAAGCCAAGCAAATGTGTGTCTTGACATTTCCAGCCCCAGTTCTGGGCAAGCAGTTTATTGCCAAGGAGCAGTCAGGAGAATGAAGACAAGGGAAGCGATTTTCCAGTAAGTGTTAAAATGAACAAAACCACAACAAATTTTGTTGTTGAATATTTATTGCTTATCTGCTTGAGACTTAGGCAAATTAACAGTGCCCACCTCATTTTTGTTTCTTGCAGATTATTTTCCTGTGACTTTTAATTAAAACTTCCCTTAGGCACAGGGGAACCATTGGTGAACCATTTCTACTTTTGAATTATTTTTTTTTTCTGAACTATCTCAGCTTTAATTACCTTTAAGGATTTCAAATAAGCCTCATGTTTCCCCATGATGGTGTTTACTTCAGAAAGAAATAGCAAAGGGATCAGCAAGAATATTTTCTATAAAATCAAAATTTCACATGGAATACATTTTAAATGTAGCCATGCAGGCATTCCCTTCCCCCTCCTGAAAAGCCCTATGGCCAGGTTTAATATTGTCTCATATATTTTGAACCGAATAACTTGTGTCAAATCATCCATTCTAGCACTATTCAGTTTTTACTGGGAATATGATTACATTGAAATGAGAATCCATCAGAGAAATAAGATATTGGATGGGCAGTAGAGCAAGGTGAATTTCTGAACAGTCTGTATAACTGTTTTTCCAACAATAATAGCAGCTTCAGAACTTGAGCAAAAGAGCTTACCTGTCAGATTGCAAATTCTATTTATTTTTGCTTGAAATGCCTTATTTGCCAGAGATTCATCAGGTTTGTTTTGTGTTCACCTGCAGATAAATTTGATCTGAAAGAGCGCAAATGCATATAATAATGTCATTCCAAAAGTGAAGGAGGGGAGGTTTTTAGCCCTCAGTAGACTTGTGTATATAGGTCAGTCTATTCAGGTCCTGCTTGAGCTTCCCAGGACGCTCTATCAGGGCAGTCAGCACGCAGCATGGACAGGAGCGCGTGGTGCAAGGCGAATAAAGCAATCCCAGTAATTTCCTGTTGTTGACTGCAGCGCTGGCAGGTCTGTTAAAAAAGAGTCAAATTGCAGTTGTTTTTAGAGTAGGGAATTGTGTAAAGCTCCGAAGAAGAAACATTTTTGAAAATTATCTTTCAACTGAGAAGAACTCTTTATGCTATCCATACCAATGAGATCCTTTACATAAGTGCTGTTCTGTGGCTTGAGCTGGCTTTTGGAGTTGTACTTTTGAAGCTCCAGGTCACAGTAAATTATATTTTATTACTGTTTTTGGTGAGTGCATACATACCTTATCTCCCCATATCTGGGGTCAAATTTTCACTGGCACCCAACACCAAAATTTGAAACATGACTGCTTCATGGTCACTATGGCCTAGGCGGCCATCAGTCACCATTTCTCTCATAAGACCCTCTCTCTTTGCAAAGAACAAACCTAGGAGGCCAGTGTTCCTAGTTGGCTCCTTTAGTATCTGTACCAAGAAGTTGGTTTCAGTGTGCCTTGGGAATTTCCTGCACCTATTTGTTCTGCTGTATGGTTTTGCTAGTAAACAGTTGGGAAGTTAGTCACCTACAAGGGCAAGAGCAGCTGATCTAGAGATGTTCCCTTACTCCTTATTTAGTATATAAATTAAAAATAGAGAGATACTTTTTGAACAAATAGCATAAAATGAAGTGGTGTGCTTTAGTTTACCCTTTCTAGCAGTGTAAAAAACCAAGGGCATTAACTTAGAAGCAAGGTTGTAACTGATTAAGAGAAATAGTATGCAATGCATAATTAACATGTCTTGCTGCTTCCCAGAAGTTTAGTGCCAACAAATTAATGATTCAGAATAAGATTTGACATTTATGTGGATAATAAAATATTGACAGTTACTTTAGAGATTTGTAAGAATTATTTTATGAAAGAAACTCTCTTAAAAGTATATACCAACTATCATTAGCATAAGTTATCTCCTACTGGCAAGCTGTTCTGTAATAATTCAGTGCAACTCAGGCAATTAAATACTTTTTAAAACAATCTGGCATTAAGTTACTGAGAACTCTCACAGTATTCTATATTTAAAAAAAAATAATCACTAAATTAAACTGTTCCATTCTATTTAATGGACTGCTTGCATTCATGTAAATGATCCTTGAGTTTGAATATATGGTTACTAGATTGTTAAGAATTAGCTAACCCAGCTCTGACCAATATTGTTCCCCTCTGTCCCACTTGCTGCTATGACTGTGTACACATCTCACTGCACATTTTAATTGGAAAACCTCTGTATGACTCTGTTAGGATTCTGAGATTATCCATGAGACATAACACATTGTGATCCCTACATTCTTTTATACACGCCTGATAAAATGTAGGCAGATCTGTGATTAATTACCATAGAGCCTGTAGGAAAGCTTGAAGGGGAAGGCTACATTTTCTCTTGATTGCTGGCTGCTTAAAGGAGAAGTATCACATGAAAATCACAACTCTGTCTGAAATTCTTGCACTTGTTATTGCTCCAAATAACATTAAAATCAATGAAACTGAAAGGAGCTGATCATTGGGAAAAGGCTTTTTCTTGCTGTCTTTTCTTCACTTTGGTTACGTTGCATAACTGGTAGTATTTCCTGTAGTGTCCTGCAGTAAAGGAGGAACTCACAGAAAAGACTTTTAAGAACATCCCCAGCTGGACAGATGGAAATTCTCTCGTACCATTGTTTCCAGGGATGTTTAGTACAATTTTCTAACTGTTCTTTGATGCATCAAGAAAACTGGTCAACTCTTTTTGGGAATTTACCCTTTAAAGTTCATGTAGGAATTGGAAACCATCTTGAAATTCTGTATTGTAATGGTTTGAAGGAATGAGCGTCAGCAAATTGAAATGCTTGAAAGAGGTTTATTTCAAATGGAATATTTTGAAATTGTGCTGAGTGTTTCAGGTAGTGTGCCTGAAGGATGATCCTGTTGCCATGGTTTCAGCCTGTGATTTGGGTTACCGTGGTGTCAGCCTTTAGTTCTCACTGTGCAGGAAAGTATTAAGTGACCGGGGCAAGGTCAGGGAGACTGAGATCCTCAGGTAGGCTAAGCTGGAGCAAAATAAATGAGCCACCACAGTGGTTTAAGGGGAGACTGGAGCCAAAAGCATGTCTTCTTATAAAGCCAGGCCATTCTGTTCCTACCTAGGGAAGCTAGCACTGCGATCTGAGGGACTGCCTGGCATTTTGTTGTAAAGCACGGTCCTTTTGTGCTGTTCTGATGTCACTACCCAGTTAAGAGGAGGTGTGTATTCTGCTCTTACTGAGATGAATGGCAGGCTTTAAGAGCAATGGTGGAAGATGGGGCTGCAGAGAAAGCTGAATGAGGAAAGGGAAGTGGGAGGTGAAGGTGGGGCTTGCAGTCTGTGAAGAGGAAGAGTTGAGCGTGCAGGCCCTGCTCCAAAGGCTGCATATGCATTTCATACAGTTGATGGGTAGAATGCATAAACAGCCCTTTTTAGCAAGAGCTGTTATGAGGAAGATTGAAATTTGCTTTGACGCTTTCTTTTATAGCATCTTACGTCTTGGTTACAAACAGCCTTTAATGGCTTGGCATGCTGAAATGCTGTGCTCAACTTGGGATGCTCAAACCTAGAGCAGGTATCCCAGGATTAAGCCAAGGCAGTTCTTTTGGTAGCAGAATACAGAGAAAACATGGACTGTGGATCAAAATAGACGTTAGGTTTGGGATGAAACACAATCTGTTTTGCTCTAAGAAACAAGCCAAACCACTGCCCAGGACAGGAGAATTCTGTAGTAAAAATGTAGATAGTAACAGATTATTCTTTAATTTGTTCTTTAATTGCTTTGTTACATTTTTGTCATTTGCATGCTTGTTTGTTGGTCTGGTTTTCCTTTTAGGTAGGGCTTTTAAGTTTCCATCCTCAGATTTAAGTATACAAATTCCATTAAATCTTGTTCTTGGTCCTTAAATCCTAGTGCAGTTTTTGGATTTCGTGTTTTGTATTTCCAGAGAAGCATGAAATCATCTATAGAATGGCAAGTGTAGTAGCTGGAGTACTGATCAATATTCGTGATGGATTACTTTCTTTCCTTGACACCTAATGGATACAATCAAACCCTTGAGTCACCTTAGGATCTAACAGAGGAACCTACTCAGGCTGCTCAGAGAACTTGGATGTGGACATATTTTTTGTGAGGGCAGTGTCAGAACAGGCATTTTCAAAGGTCAGATAATAGTAGGTTTGGGATCAGGGAGAAGGTTAGCATTGAGAGAAGCTGTACAATCATGAGTTTTACTTTCTGTCTGAATAAAGAAGATTATTTGCTGAAAAATCAGAAGAATCCTGTGTTAAACAGCACTCTTGATAATTCTTGTTCCATGATGAAGTTTAGAATTTGTCAGAGAGAAGGAAATCAAAGATGCTTAAATGTGTAATGGATGCAAACCAGCTCTGATTGACAAGAACAGACTAATGAATGCATCATGTGTGAGAATTTTTTTCTCGTGATCATCATTATCTGAAAAGTAACCGTTTAATAATTCTAAGATTATTAATAATCTATTGGCCAATAATTTGAGAGAAAAGAGATGTATATGGTCAGTCTAGTCTACCAGGAATAAGGAAGGCACACATGTAAACATACAATTATAAAATTTTTTAAGGAAAATTTGAAAAGTTGCATTCTTTTTTGTTACCTGATAGATGATAAAAGCAAACTTGTAAGTTTAAAGAATAGAAAATGTGCTCACTCAATTTCAGCCTAGGAACCCAGCTGAGGATAAGTAGATTTATAGCGACACTCAGCAAACAGAACGCTACTGTTTATGAAGTCAGTGAGCCTGAAAACTGTTATCTTGGTATTTAAGCACACAATTTAACAATAGTTTAAATCATTAAGATGCACTTGCAGCAAAGAAATTGGAGACTGATCCTAAAGGTGCCAGCAACTTATGTAAGTTGACCTCAAACTCTCTCTTGTGTAAGCAAGTCAAGGGGCACCATCTGCAGTTTGCCTTGGAAGCTGTTTTGGGTCATCTGTAGTTTAGCACTGAATACCAAGGTACCAGTTATGGAAGAAAAATGGAAATTCTAAATGCCTGTCTTTAAAATGAATGATTCCAGTGTTGATGGGTTTTATGATAGCTGTACAAGCAATATCCCACTCCTTTTCAAATAAACACTTAGTTCTGTGATTACTTGATATATCAATCTAGATTGTAGTACAAGCTTAGGTGTTTGCTAGCTAACATGCATTTAAGTGTGTTTCTGTACTTCAGTAATTAGATGGTCTTTGCTACAACTGCTTTGGAAGGAATAGTAGTTTAAAAAATGCAACTAGTGCAAATAATATCCAGGACTGAATACTCATCAAATAGATATTCGTAGAATCTTCTAATTGTGTTTTTTTTTAAATTATTATTTTAATTTTTGGTCGATGGTTTTCATGGTGTGTTTTATTTTGTCATAGTAAAAGTAACAAGGTGCTTTATAAAGACGTTTTGGGGAATGGTGTCATCTGATCTGGGAATTAATTTTGAAGAGATCTATTCTAAACAAAGCTGAATTTACTTTGCTGACTTCTGGGGGTTTATATTATATAACTCAATCATCTTGCTAGAAGGAATTTTTAGAGAACTGGAATGAGTCAGTAACATAAATAGTCTCCTTGCTTTCACAGGCAGGAATGCATCATTCTCCTTTCAGTTCATTACCACAGAGGGCTTTGCACGGCACTGTGTAACTCAGGGAGTCATCAGAAGAGAAGTGGATAGTAGATATGGATGATGTTATGTGCTGTTAGATGCTAGGTCAGCTCTTGGAGTCACTGATGTCAGCAAAGGACTCACAGTCATTCCTTGGCAGAGGGCTGTTTGCCTGGCCTCAGCTGGCTGCCAGAATTAACCAGACTTTAATACTAACGTGTGAATTACCAAGACCTACAAAAACCTTAATAACTCTTGAGAATCAGGTTATTAACTAATCTTAATTTTAAGGAAAAAAAGGAAGCCTTTTAAATAATTAGGCTTAAGTAAAAGCCTAATGAAGCAGTTATCAGAAATCATCAGAGGTGGAATACTGTGTGGATTGTTCCTTTGGAGGCAGGGGTTTACGAGAGGAACTCTGACCTCCCTCCATCCCCCCTCTCCTTACTTACTCACACCTGTCCAGTATTGGATATCTGCTCCCAGATACGGGATCAAACACCAGATGGGTTTTGCAGACTCTTTGAGTGGGGTTATGGCTGTGTGCCACCCTCTTGTATGTACTGCAGTGGGAAGATATAACCATTACAAATCTTTCTGTACGCTGGTAACTTGGGTATGCAGCAGTGACTGAATCCTGCAGATCTTAATTCTTTTTATTGCATTTTGGTTTCTGCTTCGTCTTTGATATCAGTTGTGCTATGTGGTACAGCACGGTGAGTAGGGGCACAGCATTGTAGACCTGCTGTAAGCATCTGCAGACTTCAAAAAAAAGAAAAAAAGAAAGAAGAAAAAAAAGTAGTACTGGGGCCAGCTCTAATTGTTTTAAGTAATCCCAGTATTTGAATCATGCCTCCCTCACTGTTTTATTTTAATCACCAAAGCTTTCTACTACTTTGTCCTCCTTTAAAACAGTACCACTTTCCCTTATTTATGCATTTAATTTTGAATATATATTTATATCTATTGCATATTCTTTTCTGTGGCTTATATGATATACTGTAATGCTTGTTAGGTCATTGTCTAAAAGGGAGATAAGTTGCTTAGGGATGAGGAGCTGTGTTATCATTCATGTCTGTTTTGATTGACAGCTCTTTTGTGGAAAGGATGTCTCATTAAACACACAGTGCCAAACACAGTTGGGCTGTAAGGTGAAGATCTACCACAGCACAGGCATTAAAGTAAGAAATCTTTATTAATTATTCCATCTTTAGTTCATTAATTTAAGTAATATGACTCCATTTTTTACTTCGTATATTCTGGATTAAAGGTTTACCTTTCAAATAGCCTTAGTACAGAAATCCCACAGAGCAGGACTGAGAAGATGGCGATTCAGATTATTCTGTATGCATTTAGTTATATATTGAAGAACCATGATTTTCATCACTTCTAAGTGAGCACTTTCTTAAATGACTTGCTTATGGTTTTTATTGTTGTTTTTTCTTTTTTCTGCAAGACAGAAACCCCCCAAAAATGAGGCACAAAACTTTACAGTTACTTTGAGGAATGTTGAGGGGGTGGGAAAGCAGATGTGGAATTGCTAGAAGTAGCATGCTGTAATTATTCTCATTTTCCACTGTAATGCGTGGCTTCCAGTCATCTCAAAACATAGGTTACAGGCAAAACATCATGCACGTGAACCTTCTGTTACGAATATCACCCCCATTCACACTTAACTTTTCTTCCTTTTCTCAGATAAGCGCACATGAGCAAATATAGGTGGGTAATTGCAATTCTTGTATCTAGGTTGGTCAGAGACTGTTGCAGCGTAACCTTTCCTTACTTGCATGATTTGGAAGCCGTTAATCCCTTAGCCCTTTCTTCTTGAATTGACTGCTCAGGTTGTTCTTGCAGAAAGGTTAATTGAAGGAAACAGTGTTATCCTGTGTAAGCATCTATGCAGTCTGATTGGGTTCTTTTAGATATTCCATATGTGGAGGTGTAATGGACTTACTGAAAAGTACTTGATATTACACAGGGCTTTGACTTAGAAAGGTGATACAGCGATGTATAGAAATCCCTCTACAAGCACAGTATAGCAATTGCAATATGCAGCTGTATCACAGTATAAAGGTGACTTCTATTATGCTCTCTGTAGTCAGCTACAACCTGTGCTGCTCCTTGATCTCTACGGGCATGAGGCCCTTGCCACCATTTCACCCTGAATATTTGGTTGGTCAGATCCTGATGTTAACATCTGGAGCATGTTGGTCTGACCAGCACAATACCAGATAAAAATTTGAATATCATTTCCTGTGTAGCTTGTTATTTTAGAGCTGAAGAGAAGCTTTACTAGCCTACAGAGAATACAGAAATTGACTTCAAAATTGGTGTTGAAAAAAAAAATCTAAAAGCAGATCATTATACTTCAGCAATAATGTATTCTTTATTATATCAGACTAAATTCTTAGAATACTTTTAAAGAACAAAATGGGAATAATAGTATTCAGCTATGAGTAATTAAAAAAAATACCCACATTTCATAGCTATAATTGAACCACTGATCAGACCAGAATTCACTGAACTACCATCACAGATAATCCTGGGTGGTTTGTACACTGTGATAACAACACTGTATTATTAAGCATTGACTGTCCTCATAGGTTCATCATTAGTCAACTCACAGGTTTTGAGCATTACACAAAGGAGAAAAGAACAACTTGAACAACCTGTCTGTTGAAAGCCATCTGAGCACAGCTGCTTTGAAACAGGATGCACAATGCAAAAGTTTTGTGTTAGTAAAGGAAATCGTTTAGAATATCTTGTGCATAATGACAGATTAGCTGACCTGTTGTAACGAACTAACCCAGATTGCATGTCAATACAGCCACAGGCTGGCAGGTGCATTTGGTGGCATGTATCTTCAGCAAGCACCCAAAACAAAGCCATAAGCTGAGTCTGAACTTCTTTCTTTTAAGGATCTTGAATCCTGTCCTAACAGTGGGAGGAATTTTCCCTCGAGCATTTGCAATTCACTGCTAAATTGTACTTCCATTCCTGTAGCATCCTCACAGAGTTAACTTGATGGTGGTCAGTGCTCAGATATCTTTGGTACCTGTTGGGATGTGGAATGATGCTAAAAGCAGCATTCTCTTTCGAAAGTGGAGCACTTACTCCTTTTCTTTGGTCCTATTTCTACTTTACCTCTTACAACTTGCCAGAATTTTCTCTGTGTTTCTTTATTCATTCATTTCTTCTGTATCTGGTTTAGCTACAACTGCGTACTGAGACATACATACACACTGACCCGTCACTAAGCTGATAAGAGACCTCATGGCTGTAGCAGCATGGCATGCTTAGTTATCCTCTCCAGTCTATGTCATTCCTGACAATACACTGTTTCTAACTGCTTCTTGGTATCAGTGAGAAGCTTAGGAAATAACCTAACCTAGAATTTCTTCCTTTCACGCCTTTTCAGAGAAACATTGCAGAGTTGAGAGCACTGGACCCAATATGCTTCAGTTAGCTGTGTGTAGAATAGAGAAAGGAGCACAGCAATTTCTCTCCAAGTCAATATTTTGATGTCTCTGTGACTTCTGACCGAGAGTGCGTGCTAATTTGTGACAGAACTGCAAATTGTTCTCATCATGCTCATGTGCTTTGGTCATGTGCCCTCCAAAAAATTCAGTTTTCAAATTGCCGCTTAGGAATTTCTATTTCAGACACTGCTGGAAACAGCAGTCTGAAAGCATCTATATAAAGCTGTCATCAAACAGTGCCTTGAAATGGTGAAATTTTGTACTGTTGAATACATTTTAAGAAAACAATAAGAAAAAAATCACAGTGGGAGCGCTGCTCAGTGTAACAGATGAATAACTCTGTGGATAATTCTGACGTTTCTATATTTAGGGAGACAAGGCCTTGTGCTTTGGTGGTAATAGCAAAACTTGATCTGTGTGAAGTACCAGATGGTGTTCTATAAATGCAGATCTTAGGGCAAGCATCCGTAGAACTCTTATGCTGTGTGAGTACCACAGAAATTATAATAACTGTCATCAGATGGGTCACTTCATGTATTTTGAGTCTGTAGCATAACTGATGAGAAAGATGTTTTCTTTTGCTAATCAGACAGAAAGGGAAAGCTTCATCTGGAAACGATTCCCGAATTGAAAGCCTTACACGCTCTTGTAGAACTCTTTCTAGAGATACCTCTTCATTCAGCCATGAGATTTTATTGCTCAAAGCTTACTTCTGTGCTGTCATTTTGCCAGAATAAAATGCTTGAGCGTGAGGCAACTGAATATTAGTTAACTAGTTTAAGGTTGGGTAGAATGAGATGGTATTGACAAAACTGATAGACACATCTGTGCCCGTGGTTTTATGGAAGTTTGGAATCCAGTGTCAGTTATGAATTGAACGTGCTGAAAACTGCAGGTAGATTTCCTGTTTATGTTCAGTGTCCTTTTTTTGGGTAGGGTTGCACAAGCAGTAATTTTAGGAAGTCAGCCTGGCTAAATTGGCACCTACCTATTCATATGGAATAGGGTTCTTTCTTCCACAAGGATTCTTGCCAGGATTTTAATATCATTAACAGCATAAGGGCATTAATTTTGAATATCTGCTACTTGCCTTTTTAGCAGTAAGTGGACAGCAGTGGAGACTGTACCTTTTTCCTTTTAAAGCACAGGGCAATGTAGAAGGGAGATAAAACATGCCAAAGGTAGTCAAATGCAGAATGCTTCTGTCCAAATTAAGAGAGAAACCGGCAATCAGATAGACAGAAAAAACCTATCTGGTCTTCTCTCTTCATGCAAATACATGAACAGACACTTTAGACCTGATTGGAGTTCTGCTGCTGAGCACTTCTTTCTAGCAACTGCAAGAGCACTGTCACAGCTCCTATTTCTAACATTAATTAAAATGTTTAAGTAATGGCCAAAGATGATAATAAAAGGGAGAAAAAGTTCAGATGTTTCACACACTATTGGAAGGAGAAAAAAAAAAAAAAAGAAAGTCTCAAGCTGTATTTTTATGTAAGGAATACATCCATTGACATGTTCAGAGTCTCGTGGAAGCAGGGAAGCCATGCCAGTTTTCTGAAAGCTGAGTAGCAGAAGGCAAAGCAGGCAAGGGGTGACCTTTCCTTCTTGCTTTCCATTTCACCATATCCCCAGAGAGTGTGTAATGCTGATTCTCACTGTATGCCTGAGTATCAGAGATAATGTACAGGACAATGAAATGCATGGTATATTTGATAAACTTTCTTCAAATGTCTTGGTTGCACGAGTCTTGAAGTGATATGGTTGCATTCCTTTTTTTGCAAGGGATGCAAAAGAAATGAGGCACAAGAAGCAAAGGGATTGATGTGGAAAATGAGTATGTAGCTTTATATGTACTGTACTCTTTCTAATGCAATCAAGTTTCAGAAAGGATGTGATACCAGATGGCAATATATGAATCAAGAATATGCAGTGCAAATAACAGTAATTTGTACTCAGTATCACAGATAAATCCTCAACTTTCCTTTTACTAGATAGTTAGAAAAGCTTGATTTGCTAGAAAACTTGTTTTTCTTTGAACCTCCATTTTATTTTCTTCATGCATTTGTAATTGTTATTTTTATACATCTTAGGTCAGCACTGTTGTCCCTTTTGACACTGACCCTCTCATAAACTGTCTGAAAGTCTTCACATCTCTTTCACTTTTTAGAGATAGAAACAAGAAGATGGGATTTTAAAAAGCATTTAGCATTGCTTTCCTTATTTCCTTAAAATTGAAATTATATCAGTCCTCAACAATATTGAATAATAAATTCTTGGGAGTCCTGACAGTATTTTTCAGGATCCTATCCCACTCCAACACAGACTACACAGAGGTTTCTCAGTGCTATGTTGCTGTAATTCCCTTTTTCCCTGATGGTGGATTGAGTTAGGAGGAGACAGAAATCATTGCTGAGGCTTTTAGGGCACCTTTTATTGATTAAGCAGTTAATTTCTTTAAGCTGTAATTATTAGTATTAGGTATCAGCTCTCACAATATATTTCCTTACTCCTGCAGACAGACAGGTAGTCACATGCACGGTCATTTGCAGCTGCCTGGTTGGAGCTGTAGCTGGGACTCAATACCAGCAGGATACTCAAAAGCAGAGGATCACAGCAGCATCATGCCAGTGGCTTGCAAGTAGGTGTTCAGAAAGTCCCTCAGAGCATCCTTTGTTCCATCAGATGCATGTATAATCTTATTGCCTTTGCTTGCTTATAGCTGCTGCTGTCTTGGACATTGTCCAAGCTCTACAATCTGTTGTTGATGCTAGTATATACTGGTGGCCTTGGATGGTTTTGGCAGATGCTTGGTGTTCTCAGTTTATCAGCTCTTGCAGGTCCAGCAACATTACTAATCTCTGGAGTTTATCTGCTCTTGGGAGACCTTCACACATCTTTCTGTTCTGAATCCTGCTGTTTTCTGGCAACTATTTTTCCATGAACATCCGTAGGTATCTACAGTATTCACTTGCACATAAGGAGCTTTTATAATACCATGAGGTAAGCACAGTTCCTACTCCAAAATTCTCACATTTTCAGCATTATAGCTCTGATTTCTGCATGGCAGGAATACCTTCTGCAATGATTTTTGAAACCCTGTACATGGCAACAGCTGACAATACTGTCAGGTTATAGAGTTTTCATTTGCACCTATTTATTTAACTGGGAACATCTAGTCTAATTATTCACTTAAGTTTTGCTTAAGGTAGAAAGAAATGTTGCTAATAACTCATTAATATTACTAGCCCTTGATATTTTTTTTTCTTAGAATGAAGGGAAAGGTAGAGTAAACGTGATTTTTTGAATCTCATGCTTTAAAACATGCTCTGTTGCAACTGTTGATACCCCAGTATCACTTCCTACCTCAACTCTCCTTGTCTGAAATGAGTATAATGCATGGACTCAGTTTTATGCAGTCATCACAATTCTCTATGCACATAAATTACAGCAACGTTGTTCAATCTTCCAGGTCATTTTCCATCTCTCAGGGGCTTCAGTGAATTCTTAGGACAAAATTCTACTGCAATTTAGAGAGAAACCTGTTTCTTGCATTTGAACTGATTGTAGTGTACATAAAAAACAAACACAAAACCCACTGAATTACTTCTCCCTCCCCACCTCTCTTCCTCAGCCTGGATGGTTTATTGGGATTCCGGTTGTTTGCTTTGCCTATCTAGAATTCTTCCCTTTTTGGTATTTGGTTCTTATTTTTCCCATTGACACTCCTGGAGTTGTAGGTTGTATTGATGTCAGCATCAGTGACTGTCAAGAAACCATTTCATAATTTTCAGCTGCCCCTGTTTTAAGAAAATAGATGAAGGACATAAAGGTTTTTAAGGCAGTGAATTAATGGACGTGCTGACTGATCATTCATTATATCAAGCACTACTTTTGAGGTACACAGAGAAAATCTGTATATTCTTCAGCATGTATTCCTTGTTTTTATGTTTTCCTTTCATCATTTTGTGAATATACCTTTGTCCTGTGAACACTTCATTTTCAGCTAGCGTGAGATGAGAGAGAGTGAATAATGGGAAGGTGGGTGGTGGAAGGGAGCAGGCAGGAAGAATTACCAACTATTTATAAGTTTGTTTCCCATAGCAGGCATGGTTTTGGTGATGAGGGTCATTCGTATCAGTATTTCCGTGGTCCTTAATGTCAGTAGGTTTTGTTCAAGTCAATAACAAAAAAATCACCTGGACCATCCTCATTAAAGTTAATGCCTTTCTGACCAAAGAGTAGTATCTCTATGTTATATGTGGAAAACAGCATGTAAAATATAACAGCAGTTTTCAGTGTTTTATAACCTCTAGTTTTCTATGATTTTTAATCATTAAAGAGTATGTAAAAACATATTTTATACACAATCTTTTATCTTACATTTATTTTTATATTTCTCCATAGCAATTTATTGCTACAGATATATCACCATTACTATAGACATTTATAGTGCCATTAAAATTCAATGCCACCATAAATTCATGCTCCTTAAAGTGTTGACATTTGTAACAGCTTCCACAAGGGCATATTTTATACTGAAAGTGAAACTTGGAGTAAAAACTTTTTTAAAATTTAAGATGTAGGTGAAGAAAAAATGTCTTTTATCTGCTCTCAATAAATCCAGTCACTTGAATGAGACATACTGTGTTACCCCTCACTTTTGGGCTTTATTTGCTCAGCCCACTTGAAACGGGTTCAAAGGGAAGCATGCCATTCAACACTTGAAATTATAAAGCAATTATTTTCTGACTAGCACAAAAAATCTAGATGGGATATAATGAGCTATTAGTGTAATAATTAACATCCTAAGGCACCTGAAGGGTCTTTGCTGTCTCAACAAACATCAGTCAGGAGAGGAATGCTTGGCCTCCACACACAGCTCTCAGTGTTGCCCAGTTGTTATCTTCCATAAGGTCAGTTGAAACTGATGGCAGTGACAGATCAATATGATCACCCAGCTGTCCCAACTCACCTGACTGCTCTTCATCATTTCTTTTTTTCTTTGCCCTGTTGGGATCTTATTATACGCTGATGTTTTCCCCCCTGAATCCTTGATTCTGTCCCAACAGTCCTATCTCTACATCTCCATCTGTAATTTCTACCTTTCTTGCTTCTCTGCAAACTTCCCACAGCTCTTTCTCAGTGGTCTCAGTAGAAGTTGGGCACCTGTGAAGGTTCAGAGGTGAACTATGGATTCATGGAACACTGCTGAACTGGCTGTGGTGCGAGGAAGCTCACAGCAGAGATTACACAGAAAGGTTTGCAGCTGATGACTTTTTTTTCTAATGCATTATTAAGTGTTTCAATATTACATTTGAAGGAGTGGGAGTATATAATTTAACTAAATAACTTAAGAAAAGAGAAGACAGTTTTGTATCCTTCTGAATATTGAAAACTATTTAAAGATCATTTAATCTTTATCTTTTTTCTTGTAGATTGAAACAGCATTGCCAGTTATTTTTAAATGGCAGCTGTCACCTATGGGACATAAATCGTTGTTAGTAATTGATTTATGAAATAGAGCATGCAGACTTCACCCAGGAAAGCTGTCAGAGTAGTGCCAAAATATCTCTTGCTGTAAGTGCACAGGATTTTTTAAAACCAATACATCCATTATTTATTATAATTCACCCAAACCACTTCTTGGATTGGGAGGATTTGATCTGGGTACTCTAAATAGGGAATACAAGCACATAACCTAATTTGTTGTGATAGGTTGTCTCTCCCTTCTAAATTGGGAACCTTACATTTCTGTCTTTTGCATTGCTTTGTCCCAGGGAGTGAGCATAAGACAAGTTACATTTTTTTTAACCTATCCACACAGAATCATAAAAGAATGCATCCATAGTGTAGCAGTGCATTGCTCCACGCTTACTGAGAAGAGCTGTTCAGAAAATAGGGACTGCAATGTTGTGGTAGAGCCTGGTGCAAAGCTACAGATGTAATATCAAACTACTTTAAGATTAATTTCAGTGTTATAGTATTGAGTATGTCATCATTTTGTTCAACTGCATTTTTTTAACATGCACCCAGCTTCACAGCTAGAAGTTTCACAGGCTGAAGTGAAAGGAGTGTCAGCCAAGTGCTCCTGGCAAAGTCAAAAATAAAGTGAGAAAGAAAGATGACTTTTTCTCACAAAATTAGAGACTAATACACCTGTGTCTCAGCATAGTTCACAGGGGTGCTGCTCTACTCAAAGCCCTCTTTAAAGTAAAAATTGAGAGACTTAGAGAGGGCTTGTGGTCATTAGTGATGCCACAGGACTTTCCACACAAAGTGCCTTGTTAGCACTGTGGATCTGACTAACTCATGTAATTACTTTCAACCAACTTAAATTACCCTTCAATTTCAATTGTAGTGAGACGTTCTGGGAGCACAATCTGATGAGGTTAACCAGGAGAAGGTTATGGGATCACAAATTATGAGTGCTCACATCCTGAACAAAACTTTGCTAATGGAGTTTTTAAAGTCTGCTAGAAAAAAAAAAAAAAATCACAAAAGCTGCTGACAGGAAGTTGAAACTGGAGGAATTCATTTTGGGGAAAAAAAAATGTTGTAAATTTTCTAATTGTAAACGTGATTTGCTATTTGGGATGATCTTCCAGGGAAGGCTATAGAAAGTTCCATACTTGTAGCAGTGTTAAAACCAAGTTTGGTTATTGTTTAAAGAGTAGTGTTTTTATTACCTCCCGTTTTATTAATGATAGGTTTTCCCTGCACTCTTGCACCTTAAATCCTGATGTGCTGTTGGGCCAACAGACATAACCTTTCCAGCTGAGGCAGTGTGGATGTAGCCCTGGCCATGGATGCTTTGGGGTGTACCTGTTCTCCTGTGGATTTATCTGCAGGTCGGATTCTCTTCAAGTTCACATGGTGGATCCAGCCTGCCCTGTAGAGCAGAACAGAAATGCTCTGACCATCTGCCAGCCAGGCACATCCCACTGAAGTTATCAAAATGTTTCCAGGCACAGCAGAGCAAGATGATAAGGAGCACAGCAAACAGCATAAGCAAAAAGCTGCCACTAACAAGCAATAGACACTAATATACAGTAAGGCGAGCAAACACATGAGCCTGCCAGTTAGTAGCTAAACAGACATAATAGCTATAAATTTGGTTTAGCACACTCTAATTAAATTTGCTGTTATATCAAACCCTTTGAGCCTCTGGCTGCCAAAATAGACTGCTGTGGGTTAACACCAGTAGGCAGCTGCACATCACCCAGCTTCTTGCTCACTCCCTGCCAGAAGGATGGGGAACACAATTGGAAGGAAGTGAGAAAATTCATGTATTGAGATAAAGACAATTTAACATATGCAACAAAGCTACATGTGCAATCAAAGCAAAATATGGAATTCACAGAATCACAGCATGAATGGTGAATTGATAGAGTTCATTCACCATTCCCATTAGTATGGGGATGTTCAGCCCCTTCCTGGGAAGCAGGGTTCCATCACACTTCTGGGAAGATAAACTCCCTATTGCTTACTTGAGAGAAGTACCTTCATGGCATTTGCACTCTTTTGGAGTTTCCAACAAATCCTGCCACTGCCTTTTAGAGAAACATAGTATAAAAACTGAGAACAAACCTTTGTTGCTGGCAGAAACAGACCTGGTAAATTTAATCAGATGAAAATTCCCCTTCCCTTTCTGTTAGTGAGATGTTTGTGGGCAAATTGCTCTCCTGGTGCTCTGGCAGTAGAACATGTTATCATCCCTCCTTCCCTCGTTGTTCTAGGGCCATACCTTTCTATACAAAGCTGAGGATCAATGTGTTCTTGACTTTTGCAAGAGGATTTCATATGAGTAATTGCCAAGCAGTTCCTATGTCCTTGGAGCAATGCCCTGTCGTGGTGCCTTGGCCTTGTGCGGTGGAAAAGGGAAAAATCCTGCAGCTGTCAATGAAGCAGAGTCCCCAGAGGTGACCAGGGTAGGTTTTGCCAAGGTTGCTTTCTGCTGGGTTGAGACTTACGTAGATTGTTGTTCTTTCTGCTGACCGAATTCTTCTGGAAGCATAATGCTGCATCTCAGTGGGATTGTTTTATCTGAAGAGGTCTTGATGGAAAACACAATGCTGCTTTGGGAGCAGTTACTGTAGCTCAGACAGAATTTAAATGAAGATTCCTACAGCACACCCTCATAGGAGTTGCATTTTTTTTCTTTTTTTCTTTTAATCATTTAAAGTTGGATTTAAGGATTAGCTGAAAAGGGGGGCAGGGAACCATGTTTATGTAAACAAATGGAAATTGCTTTCTACATGCTAATTGCAATTATACAATTCTGTTTTCCCATTTCATTAATACCAAACTGTTTCTTTTCACAGCTAATATGAAATAAATCACAATTGTTTTTAGCTGTTCTACATAATGAACAAAAATATGACTGCTGTTGGTGTTTGCATGAGGAATTATATTTTTGCCCAGTAAACAGATAATTCCTACTATTTGTAGTCCAGAGGAAGGCTGTTGTGCTGTTGAAGAACATCTCAGTGTAGTATTATGGAGATTTTATGCTTGGTTATACACTTAGCACACAAGTAGTGGAAAATTTGGAACTTTAAGAATTACTTAGGTGTAGTGTTTTATGGAAGTTTCTGTACTTATAACTGAAAAAAGAACAGCTGAAAATAATGAAATGTGTCTCAGAATATTCAAGAATAGAATGGTGCAGATGCACTGAAATTCTTACTACAAGTCTGTGCGTCTACTTATTAAGTATCCCATTTCTAAAAACATCATTCTTTGTGTAATCTTATTCAGGTTTTTTTTTGTAATAACTGAATTAACGGAGGCCACTTCATGTATCAGAGCATTTTAACAGGCATAATGAAGCAAATTTGGCGACTGTTTCTACATATTGTAAGTCTGCGTGAGCTACGTGAATCATGACTGAGTGCATTTCACCCGGGCTGTGTTCATAGCACACAGTGCCTGCATACTCCGCAGTAAAAACTTTCAATGCATCTATTTCCATCATAATACTGCAGGTTATAATACAATATAAGCTTTATGTATGTCAGAAGGAAGCCCAGAGTTACTTGCGTTAGATACAAATCTACCTCAAGTTCCTTATACCACAAAGCATTGGTGTCTGATCTTCAGCAATGTTAAGTTATATTAAAATTTTCCAGCAGGTATCTTGCTTATTTATCTTCTTCACGAGCAGAAGTAGGACATTTGAAATTAGGCATGGAAGCTAATGTGTTTTTCATCTCTTTAATAATCCACATACTCTATTTTTTGTAACTTGTCTTTTGTCAGTGGGTTACTTTGGTTTGTCTTAGTTTTAGGACATATGTTGATCTAGTCCCGACTAAAAGTATAAAAACTAAAATATATTTTATACTAAAAGTATGAAAGATTTTGGTTTTAGTACTTCTGCCATTTTTATTTTTTATTTTTTAAAGTAGAGTTGCTTTAATACTCCAAAAGTCAGCATTTTTCTTTTGTTTCTTGTAAAAAGAACATCAGCCTGGAATTCAGTTTTGGAGTGCTTTAACAAGGGCTGAATCTGTGCAGCTCTCATGTATATATGGTACTCCTGGCATTTATATTTGTGGTGATTTTGATCAGACTTTCCTTTCAATGCAAGCAAACAGTATACTGCCCTTTCAAGAGTTCTCTTCTTGAATAGAATGAATTGAATCTACCTGGATGACAAGCTATTATGCATATTATCAGGATATTAAGAGCACAGCACTATTTAATAGTAGCAGCAATTAGTGATCGTAAGATCAGTGTTGTAGCAGCAATGGTATTATAGGTTCAACAGAACTTAGCAATAACAGTATGACAGTGAATGTACTTATTGTGCATTGCAGCCATCAATACTGTAACAGCAAATATACAAACGATGGGTTATAGTTACCAAGACTGTACTTATGACAGATTACATAAATCTTTGTGCAGCTGTATATTTATAAAATCATCATTGCAAACCAGTTTACCAGAGTGGGTGGTCAAGGTCGCGCCAACCTCATAGGTTACCTAATAGGTAATTAGGAAAATTGACCTCAGTAGAGACCAACCCTCCCAGAAGCAGACCCAGAAGTGAACTGTCAGATCTCACTTTGGGGTTGGTCTGCATCACAGAGTGTGGAGCACCATAGAATTAAGAGACAGTCCAATGCTTGGGAGTCAACCTGACATCCCAGAGACACTTTGAACAGCGTAGAATAATAGAGAGAAAATACAGGCAGCATAGGAAGCTTCTTGGAGAGCAAAAAGCTCAATTTTAGATAGAAATCAGGTTGGTTTTGTCTTGTAGAGACATAAGAGGGCATAGGACACCACCACATAAAGTAACTATGGGATGCTGTTAATTTTTTATCTTCCTCTTGAGACAGTCAATAAATGATAATGCTTTTTAGTTTGTCTTATTTACTAAAAAATTATTTCCCCAAACTGATTCCTACTCTTAACAGTATGTTGTTTTTCATTTCTTCTTTTGCTCTTATTGATGGTACCTTCAGGATGTCTCCATTTCTCAGGGTGCCAAATGAGTCAGTGAAGGACATCCCTAGTTCCTGGACCGAGTTCTTAAACACCAAGAGAAGAACATACCTGCTGGCTGAGCTCCCAGGCTGGCAGACATTTTCTCCTGTCAGTGTTTGGCAGCCATTTTACGTCCACATTTTCTCATTGTCCTCTGGTTGCATCCATAACACCAACATGTTTCAGGGTGAACTGCTTACCCAGGAGTTTCGGTTCAACTGTCTTTGTCTCCCATTCAAGTTCACAACTTCCTTTCTTCCCCTAGTGGCTTGCAATTTCCACTTTCATATTATAGGCAGCCTTCCAGTGGGTTTTAATTTCAATATATGGAAAAGGTGTTTTCATGCCTTCCAGAATTGTTCTAATGCCCTTGCATTGCTTACTATGAGCAGCAGACCCAATTCAATCACCAGGGAACCCTTTTTCAGTCCTTCATCGCAATCTGTGGCTAAACATCCAAGCCCAATGTGTTATGTTCAATATGTGATTGCATTCAGTTAATGGTCCACGATCATTTTCACTAAGAACTCATTGCAGAATCCTCAGTGGTTTTAATGTGGCTGTCTGTAGTGTTTATTCATGGTCTTAATGTGATTTTTTTTTTCAGTCTATTGCTGTACATATAGGCAGAGAGGATTTGCTGCAGAAAAATATGCAAACAGACCTTTACACCTGATCTTCTCAAAAGTTGTGTATGAGATTAGCTAATTATTCTTTGCTTATTTTTGTGAAAAAGCTTGGTTTTTGAAAAGTGCAGTAGTTTTTCGACCATAGTGAATTTGATGCCTGTCAATGCACTCTCTTATGTGGAAAGGCAGTAACGTTTTTTTTCATGGACCCTGAGTTGGCCTTAGGGTGAAACTCTCCTCTTGTCACAGGATTAAGAGTGATTAAACCTGACAAGACAAATGCAGACAAACCTAAACAAACAAACAAAAAAAAACCAAAAAACAAAAACCCGAACACCAACAAACCCATAATTACTGAATTACTGCAAGACTTAAATGTGAGCAGTGGCCATCTCGTATAATTTGTATCACCAATAAGGTGAGGATAGCCTTGGTTACATGATAACTGATGATTCTTCCATGGTGATCCAAAGTACAGCTGTGATGTTTGATATATCTCCTCCATTTATTATTGCTTTGAGATCCTTCAGTAACTATCCTTCCAAACTAAATTTCAGTTAAACACTGCCAAAAAAGGAATGTGTTGTCTCCAGTATGCCAGTTCTATTTAAATTTTGCTTTATGGGAAAGTGTATTGGGAGCCATGGTATTTATACTGAGTGCTATACAGGGACAAACTTAAGTGGGTCCTATAGGGGCAGTTAGGGGCAGCTGGGCGTTGGGGTTTTTGCTTTGTGCACACCAAGAGCTCTCCAGTCCCCAGTTCTTTGTGTGGTTAGGAATCCCTCAGCTGCTGCTTGCGGGAGAGAAATGGAGCGTTTGGGGAGTGGGAATGATTGACTGAAGTGCCTGGGGCCTGCACAGCGAATCAAATGACTAACTGCTACTGGAGCTGTCATACTGGGAGTTGTAAAACAGCCTCAAATTCCCACAAGGCTTTTCCAGCTGTGCATACACCAATTCATGTGTGTCAGTGTGCCCGTGAATTTGCTGGGTGAAGAATCCTAGTCCCAGACTGTCCCCAGGAGACCTCCCAGGCCTCTCTTGCTGCAGAAGGGACCTGGCTGTGCCTCTAGAAAGGGCTGGTAGGCAATCAGCAGAACCTCCTTGTGCCAGTGCAGGAGTAGTCTTTTGTGGACAGTTAGGTTAGTTGGATATTTTCCAATTCATGTAAGATCAGAAATGCATCATGCATTTACTGGAGTGATCGCAAAGGGCCGTGGATCTAGCAGCTGACAAGAATTGCTCAGAACAGTGCTTTGTGGAGTCCTTCCCTTCCCCTAGGAAATGCTGTTGGTAGCACACCTGCAACAGAGACTGCTCTTGTGATGTGGTTACATGCTGGTGAGCCTGTTGGAGAAATCTGGCTCTCCATGCACGCACTGCCCTATACAGAACTCTTAACAACTAGTTTTCCAGTTTTATTATCCTGTTTGCAGGGACAAGGCGTGAGCTAGGTGTTGGCTCCTGTCCCAGGACAGGGAGCTCAAAGCCACAGAAGCCTATTGATCCTCAAGGCATGCAGCATGTTTTCACCTGAATTCAGGACTGTCATTTGTGGCATTCTGACAAATGAGGCGATAACACCATTGCAGTAAGAGTATCTTGTTTATTCCATGTAGTCCTGATTATGTGGAAAATATGCTGAACCAAAACTAGCTGAGGGTTTTGAATATAAATAATGATGTATGAAGACTTCTAAGTAAATTATGCCATTAATCCAGGGTGTGCTCAATTTTTTTTTTATTCGTTGAAAGGAATCAGAAGCACAATTGTGTTATTTATTACTAGAGCAATGTTGCTATAGTAACCATTACACCTTATCATTACATGTGTGCAGGAGTTTTAAAGTTACTTGAGGGGAGGCAAGAAATTCGTCCAATAATTGGGCATTTTCAGTAAAAGAGGTGTTTGCCTTCCTTGAAAGGCTGTGTATGGCGAGAGATCTGAGAGAGCTTTACAAAATGCGGGAGGAGGGATGAAAGGAGGAAAAAATGTTAGATGTGCAGGGACTTGTATTATGCTAAGTTGGCTCATTTTTATCATTGTCTTACCATGGCAGTTCTGAAACGTGGACTGTGCGGGTAACCATAGAAACAGAAACTCTGCCATACAGGCACCTAAACGCAGTATTTTAAGATAACTTGAGATGTGATTAAGTAGATTATTAGAGATAAAATGCCACATGAATGTCTCATACAAGGTAGGGAAAAGTGTGGTTTCCCAAACCCGAAGTTTTATGGATGGATAGCAATGTGCACACTCTGGCTGCGGTGTGGTTTGTGGGGATGTCCCTGAAGGGCTGTGGGATTCGTTCCATTTGCTGGAAACAACCCAAAAACTTTGGGAGGTGACTGTTCCTTCACCTCTTCAGTCCTTACGGGATTGTTGCGAAGATGACATTCCCCCTCCTCCAACCCTCCGTCCTGCTCTTAGCTTAACGAGGTCGTGAGCAGATGTTAGTGGAGCTGAGAAGAATCTACATTTTTGCCCTTTTTCTTAAAAACGGAAGAACCCCAACAACGCAAAGCAGCGCAGTGAATGCTGCGATACAAATACCTCACTCGCAGAATTATATTCGTGCAATTTGCTAATTGCAAAACTGGAAAAATAGCAAAATCTTACTATAGAGTAATCAGGATAGTGGTTGGTTGGTTTTTTTTTTCTCTTTCTTCCAAATCATTCCGTTACTCACGTAATGTTCAAGAGTAACTCTGATGACAAAATGAAACGGCTGAGGCATTCAGAAAGGGCCAACAGACGTACTGAATTTCTTGAAGTGTGGCAGGTTAGTTGGCCATGTGAGAGAGGATTATGAAAACAATTTAGAAACATTCGTACACTTCACTGAAACTTTTTGTAGTCAGCGATGGTGTGCTTTTTCCATCAGCAGAGACCTGGTCCCTGATTACTTTTAAAGCACTGCAGTAAGTAAAACGCAAATCAGTTATTGCCTTAGATTCCAACCTGTGTCATTCTGAATTATTAAAGCAATTATAATTCATCATCCAAAGGACTGAAGGAAATAATATGTATTTGAAATTTCATTGAATGCTGTACTCTTGACAATCAGCAGTGACGCTAAGAGTGATTTTAGTGTGTGTAAGATTTGTATATGTTCTGATACTAAAATTTCATAAATTGAAAATTTGCTTTGTGAATAAAATTTTGTATCTGTACACTTCAGGATATAATGCAGTGCTTACATTAAAATGACATTGTATATAACACCTATATTATTCATTCACCTATTTCAAATGATTTTTACAGTAAAAATCAGAATGGAACATGCGTACCTTTGAACTTTTGAATTCAAATAATCTACTTCTGTACATGGGAATGAGCACTGTCAATAGTTTCACCAAGAACTATTCACCAAGAAGCTCCTGTTAACCAAATGACCTCCATGTTTTGTTTCTGTATATGATAGACACCTTTAAAAAGTAGAAATAAGAAAATAACCAAGGCAATTTGAATTTAATTCTGGACTAATTAACATGACTCAGGGATAAAAAAGCTAAATGTGGAAGAAGTCATAATTACTGAATTCCATTTGTAATAGATCAGTTTTGCAAAGAGGCTTGTTGTGGTTCCCCAAAACTTTAAAAACGTTGAAGTAAATATTTTTTTATTAAAAAAAAATCAAACATAAATCATATTGTTTGCAGTTGTACAAAAATAGTTAAATGGCTCTAAGAAAGAAAGTAACAGAATCGTTCATGCATTTGTATCCCAAGTAGGTGGCTTTCTCATCAGCCTGTTTAGAGAAAAATGTATGTAAAAAAAATAAATGGCAGCAAGTGGTAGCACTGCTTTGTTGCTTTGGTGAAACAAATATTATTTTCAGATACAGTGCCATAAATAGATTAAATAGGTGCAGGTCTGTCATAGTGTGTTTTGTGTTCCACAAGTCTGCAGCTAATTCACAATAAGCCTGATTTAATAATAGTGATGTAGCTGATGTCTAATAGTGGTATCAGTCACATGAAGTAAACATCTACTTTGGAACTGTAATTAAACATGCAGATACAAGGGAATGAAGAAGTTTTCCCAAATTCCCATTTGATTTCTACAACTACTTTCCTCCAGTGGCTGACTTCAACCAGAATATAGAAAGCACATTCTAAGGCACACAGGCCTATCGTTCTCCTTCAGCTACACTGCTCACCCCTGAAGGTAAAACTTCCTACACTGCATGATAATCCAGTCCTAAAACAAATAACGGAGTGTGCAAACACTGTAATTAATCTGACAAAGGTCTAACTAAGATGAGTGTATTGCTGGAAGATTTTGTTTGCAGAATGTCACTTCCAACGGCCAACACTACGCAGGTGTATTTGTATTCCCAGCTACAGGCATGGATAATTCTTCTCATTGTTAGAGGTGACTGCACTGCAGCTGCAGAATGCACTGCAGAAATAATGGTCGTGACAGAAAAGCTTCCTGTGTGCTGTCAATACAAATGGCTTGCAGATAGTCTTTCAATTGCCTCTCATTATGACATTGCCCTTCCTAAGCTGTTGAAATCAGCGTGCAGTGGTCTACCCACCAGGGCAACTTTTGTCCTACACCTAACCCTGGCAGCAAGGCTAATAGCTGTTCAAGAGGCCAATGGATCTTAATAAAATATGGAAATGGTTTTGCCCCTTCATTTTAATTAACATTATGCCTACATTTCTACGATAATGGATAATTAAGTGAGTTACTTTGACATTGGAATGTTCTTGGAAATAATTTACTGTGCAATTTCATTAAGTTGAAGACATTTGTCTGTTTTATTTTGAATGGGAGTTTCATCATAAGTATTTCTGAATATAATTTATATATCAACTTATTATGCACAGAGGAAGGGTTCTACAAATGGCAAAAATAATTATTTGCATTTTAAAACCCTTTTTGTCATCACACGTGGTCTATCTCATCTGTTTCTTCAAAGAGCTATTTTTTTTTTTTTTCTTTTTTGTGGAGCATCCAATCATCTGTTCATTCTGTAAACACATCAGGTGCAGATAGGTATTCTCATGCAATATTATTATTTTGGGAATAGCAAAGCCAAAAGGTTTTCTCTATCTAGGTTGGTTTGTCATCCTTCCGTGAAAAATGTTAATTAAAAGTCTCCTTCAGTAAAATTTGGAAGAATTACAGAGGCAATTTTGACTTTTGTTATTTGTGCCTTTCAAGCAAACCATGATATTCCCCAGAAGCATCCTTGTTCAAACACAGTTATGTGCTTTCTAGATCAAGTAAGGATCATGTTGTGATCTTAAATCTTCTTGAATATCTACTTGTAAAGAAATGGAAGGTGTATACACCGTGATACCCTTTTTGCTGGAATATACCACTGGAAAAATATATTGGAAGCAGTTCTGTCCCTCAGCTTCTTACACGATCATGGTCTTGATTCAAGGAAATGCTTGACTGTGTTTTGTACGTCCTATGCAGCTGTTGTGAATTCTACTGCAGAACTTTCTATTCTGAGAGGTGCCCATAGCTCACATCAGTGAAATGTTGCACTATTTTTGATTTAATAGACACAACTATTGAAATCATGCATTTCAAATATGCCGGGGAAAATGATCATTAAAATTTAACTTATTCATTGTTTTTAATATACCTGTCTACTGTGTAAGAGCTATCTGGAGCCCTTCTTGTAAAGGTGTTGTCAGTGAGATTAGTCTTCAAGGGTAATGACAAAGAAAATTTTCAGTGCTAGATGTGGTGAAGAATTTTTGAGATATTTACTACTTTTGTGATGCAAATTACCAACTGCATCATGAAAACAAATTACGCATTTGTTCATTTTAAAGTATTATAAACTATCTTATTCCAGCACTGCTAGTTTGCATATATGGGCAAGAGGAGGGGCAGGTGGTGAAAGGAAAGGGAAGTGAATTGTATTTTAAGTAGTTCAGTAGTTTTAGTTTATATTAATATACGATAAAATGTGATACTGTCATTTGTGGAAAACGCTGCGTGTGGTATTATTGCAAAAAACCACTCACAGCAATAATCAGATTCCATTAAACACTACAAGACTGCAGTTGGAATAACTGTGGAGTTTTAGTTAGCAATGTTTTTCTGTCTGTGATATTGCCTCTGATGCCTACTTCTGCATTTAGTTCTGTCACTGAAACTGGAAATTCAAGAGCTAGGGGTGGTTGGGTTACACTTTGCCATCGATTGACTCATCTGTTGTGTCCACTGGAACAAAAGGGCAATTTAAGTTTTCATAAAGCAAATGAATTCATCTGTTAACTTCTGAGATGGGGCAATCTGTAATATTCAGTGACATAGTTATATTTTCCTGTGTCTCTAAGGTACAATCTGGATTTAATGTCTATTTAGTTCTTTGTTATTTTCGCTTGGCAAAATGCATTTTGAATTGCAAATGAGAATGCTATACACTTAAGTGTTCCTTTTTAGGCTTATATTGTGGGTTGAAGAACCATTTTCAGCTTCCAGCTCTTTCATTGTTTTGAACGTGATGCAAAAAAATGATGCTCATTCAATAGACAGAGCAAATCTGCATTTTCTTTAGAAATATTATTTTCAGATACAGTGCCAGAAATAGATTAAGAAGCGGAAAGTTTTCCTAGAAGAAGAGGATATATCTGTCTCAGAAATTCTCAAGCCAGCCAATACTCCACTTGTATGGCTTTTAGATTTCCATGTTAATTCGAAGACAGCAAATAGTTTTTTTGATCATTAATTTCCTTTTGTAATGCAAATGCAGATTTTTGATTTTTTTCTTCATATTCCTAAATATAGCACTGATTCCAAGTCAGTGTAGGCAACTAGAATCTAATCTTGGTGAACCTATTTTCTGTACCAGAGGAGGTGACCCACAGCTGCTGTTGCCACTGCTGAAATGCACCATCCACCACATTTAAAGTGATAAAGCAACAACATAAATAGGAATCGTGCTTTTATGATCTGTTCTTTTACACATTTTGCTTTATATTTAGCAACTAATATGATGTATATAAAGATTGTCTGTGACAATCAGATCAATTTAAAGATATTTCTAGCTTTAATTCTTGCAGAATGTTCTTCCTTCATATAAAATACATAAGATAAAAATTAATCTTAATTTCTTGAAAGTCAGTTTAGATTTTTTGGAGGGGAAAAATTTGTTGATTTAACCTCTATGAACACATGGATGACAGAAAACACATTTTTCCTTCTATTTCTGAAGCAAAAGGAAATTCATGAAGCTTGTCTGCTTTTTAAAGGAGCTCTCTCTGTGCTCTTTCTGTCTCCATAATAGAATCCTCATTTTTTTGAGCCTGCACCTCAGTCCAGCTTCTTTGAAAATGTCAGTGTTGGCAGCTGACAAGGTATTCAGCTGTGGGTCTAACATTAATGTGGTAGACAAGACTGTCATGCTAAGAAGAAGTTTATCAGAGTCCTAGAGTCCTTGTACAAAGGAGTCTTTTTTTTTTTTCCCTTTCCCTCTTCCTTTTTTATTTTTTTTATTAGAACACAGAGTATGAAGGCTCATCTAAGTAGGAAAGATTCTTCAAAATCTCTAATTAAATACATGACAGCTGGTGAATTAGAGCATTTTGTCTTAGCGCTGCCATCCTGTAATACTTCATAATCCTGAGAGTCCAAAGCATGAATTAATTATGCTTATAACTATCCTGATACTCAACTAAAGGGGAAAAATAATCAAAAGCAACCCTAAAAGGCTTCTGAGAAGGCAGGTAGTGCTGCTCATAATGAATAACTACAATGCAATTTATTTCCAAATTTCCAGGATTTACTCTGGTGAAGCTTTGGTTTAGAAAATGCTCGTACTACCAGACTGATTGGTTAAAGCAACTACTTATTTTCAAAATGACATTTTAGAAAAGCAGTTTTCAAAGTGATGCGTTAAATATTAATTCCTCAATGCTAGTACACAAAAAAAAAGTCACGATCTTTACTCTTGCAAAGTCAGATAACCAAGATCACTGTTGTAGTGTCCTTCAGTATTCAAGAAATGGAATGTTAGAGACAAGGGTTTGCAGATCCCCACGTGGTGTACATTTGCTGAGATTTGCTGATTTTGAAAGATTTTGATTGTTTTTGTTAATTACGAAGAAATGCAATGTAGCCAAGAAGGTTTTTGTTTTGTTTTTTTTTTTTTCCTTTTTTTTCTGGAGTGTTCAGGCAGTGATGAATATTGCTATATTGAAACATTCCAGTTTTTGAGCATTTAATGCTTGGACATCAATTACCGAAGACTAAATATTCCAAATTGTTGCCGTAGGTCCAGGAAAGTTATTTCTAAGGAAGAACTCATAAGCAGCCCTAGTGACTGGTACCACTCTTGCTACTAGTTTGATTTTTTTCCTAGCAGCACTGTATGACGTTTTTTCTTAAGCTTTCTGACCTAAAATCTTGTAGTTATAATATACTTTAAAAGATATGAAATATTATTGTATATTTTCATGTATTTTGAACAAAATTGAACTTGTACAAGACCTCTTACAAGTATTTCAGCAGATGCTGTTGCAAACAGTTTTGTGCAGAAGGGCGCTGTTCAATGATATGCTTGAAGTGAGAAGGAACCACTGAGTATCTTTAAGCTCAACTGCAATTTCTTTCTTGCTGAATTTTGCTTTTTTCCTTAATCAGTCTGTTAATCTGCCATTTTAATGGAAGAAATTGTGTAAAAGCACGTTGGCTTTGGATCACGTTACACAAGGAAGACTTTTCAGCATTCTGGTGGGCAAAGGAATAACTTTGTGCAATCCTGAGAAATGCCTGGCAAGAGATTCTCCATTGCATTCTCCAGTTATTACTGGCCAGAAAATTATTCCTTTTCCTGAGCATCAGAATGAATTGTTCCTGTGTTTGAAGGCTTTTGTCCTTAAACACCTGCCTGTTGCTTTGAGCTCCTTTGCCCTTCAGAAACGCTTTATAAAACACAGTCAATTCCCTGAATAAGGCACATGTTATTTATCCTGGTATTTGTTCATCTGGGTTGTAATTTCTGTTGTTCAGTTCCTCAGCCTCCTTATCTGGATCGTGCTTTAAAAAAAAACAACCAACAGACTATCTCCTGAATGTGTAGTTATGACACATCACAGAATACATGGGCCATATGGAGAACTGTTGCTTATATAGGAGGATGGGCATATAAGTCACCACCTGATGGCACCACATCAGTTCAGCCAGACATGTTTCAACCTCAAACTAAGTCTAAGTGAAACATTTCAGTTCATTTTGACACTGAGAAGTATGTCTGGACAGACAGCGTCACAACATTTCAAGTGCAAACACCAAAATAATAAAAAGAAAAAGGATCCATTATATTTCCTCTGAACATCATGTTATGCAATAAGGATCAATGAGGCATAAAGTCATCTCCAAGTGGGAAAAAAAAATAAAATATATATGTATATATATATATGAGTATTGGTAGAGAACTTAGCAAACTGAAGTTTAGTTAACGGTTAAAGTGCCAGTAGATGGCACTCAGGAATCTACAATATTGTTCCATATGGGGCTTCCTATGGACACTGCAACCAGATGCCTCCCAGTGCTGTATGCAGCTCTTACCATGCAGAAGAGCCTTTGTGACTTCTAGATAGAAACGCTCGTATGTAATGAGAACAGCTGATGGATACAAGAGGCGATTGATGCGGTATGATGTCGTAGGCATAAATGATTGGGAAGGTGCTGAAGTCTGGTTCAAACATTCTGAACTGTTTGCACGAAGGGGAGAAAGTATGGGACTGTCCATTGAGAGTTTCTAACTGCAGTTGCATTATTTATTTTTGACAATTCCGGATGAAACACATGAGAAGGCCTGAGTTAAACATGGGGGCTGCACCGCTTTTAAAGATTGTCCAAAGGAGAAATTAATAGAGCTTTTAAATTATTTATTATGCTGGTGATGATTTGCCTGAAATATTCTGAATTGTCAGCTTGGAAAGATCTTTGTACACTTTTGTTAGCTAATCTAAGACAGATTGCAGTCAGAAACCATATC
The DNA here is from genome assembly GCF_019238085.1 of Lagopus leucura. Lineage (NCBI taxonomy): Eukaryota > Metazoa > Chordata > Aves > Galliformes > Phasianidae > Lagopus > Lagopus leucura. Next base: position 11,568,594 of record NW_024962257.1, on the reverse strand, counting down.
TAAATTTATTAAGAAAATTAATAGACCATTTAAATTTTACTAGAATTGGGCTGAGATACAATAAGCATTTACACCAGCAGATATTCATTATCTGTAACATTGACCCAGAGCCTGTATGCGTAATGAGAAATTGACATCTAGATTCAAACTGAGACAATAGTACTAATAGCTCCAGTCAAAATCATTAGGGAAAAAAGGCATCTGTCATATTTTTTTTTCATATGAATCCCTTTATGAGTATTATAGACTGTGAAGTCAAGGTTTGGAGTTTTATGTTTGCCCAGTTCAGGATTTTTCTTCCATCTCTGTTCCTTAAGCCCCTGTACTTCTGCTATTAGAAGAACTTTTATTTATATTTTTCTTTACGTGGCATCTTTGGAAAGTGATCTGCCTCGTTCAGATGGGAGAAGCTGACTGTGTTTTTCCTTAAATGTATCAGACTTTCGGAGTTAGATTTCCATCGGTGGCGTTTAGCACCATTAAGGCTTCATGAGAGAATAATCTATGTCTACCTTGTGTTTAGCTTTTTAATTCTAATGAAAATTTGCCTTTGTAGAGCTTATGGTTGGATTTGATGGTTGCTTGAGGTTAGCTTTCTGCTAGAGAAACTATCTTAGGAATCCTTACTAGGATAAATAAGTCTGCAATTGGGATAAGTTCACTCAGAAGTACTATTTAGAATTTAAAAGATTTTATAACTGAAGATTGGTTATTTTTGAACTATTTCTTATGTTTTTGAAATGCAAGCGTGATTGGCTCTTAGTTCCATATAGGACTTGCAAGATACAATAATTCTGCATAGAGGAAAAGAAGATAACCTATATTTGAAAACCTGCTTATTAGCATTATTCACAAATGTATGCAAGGCTAAATTTATAAGCAGTTTTAGAAACGGCATTGGTTATTTGCTGTTTTGTGGTCTGGGTACAAGAATAAGGATTAGCAGTGTTCTCAGTACAGTCCACGTTTATTGTTATGCGTTGTAAAATGAACACGCATGTTTGAAAGAAGAATGTCCCTTGCCATTTTAGAAAGCAAACAATCAAGCACTTGCAAATAACTTTTACAGCACTGAGAAATGTTGAGGTGATGAAAGAAATTGTCATTCATTTTTACATAAGTTTTAGGCTGCTTATTCTATGTACAGAAGGACTTATTTTCTTTCCCATTTTCAGGTCAGTAAACAATGATCACAGACGCTGCCCAAACTTTCTGGCAGGTGAGAAGCGTGAATCTTTTTCAGCTTCAGAATATCATTCTGAGGAGGAGCAAGCATTCCTCACGCATTTTTTCCTGTTAATGCTGAGGTAACTTTTCTTCTGTTGCAAACAGAGCTGATATTTCAGGAATTCATAATTCCAAAGGCTATTCTGAAACTTCAAAGTTACGTTACCAATACAGCCTGGCAGGGCAGTATATATCAGTGACAACAAAGTGTGTGGTCCTTTTGTTTTGTTTCCATAAGTCTGCACTCACTTCCGTACCAGAAGTATGTGTGCAGTGATCTCTAATCCTACTGAGCAATTATTCCATTGCCAGAAGAATGTTAATGATGTTTTACCACCTAAGAGGGTGATGAAAGGAAAGCATTGCAACACCTGAGCATGTGTAATTTAAACGTAATAAAATCACAATATGAGTTCTAAGTAGAGAAATTAGCACCACTAATTAGAGCTTGCTGATTTGTGCTGAAAGCTTTTCTTTACATTTATTTTTAGGTTTTTTTTTTACTTTTTTTTTTTCCCCAGATGCATGCATCTTGCAGATTCAAATGTCAGAAGAAATGCCTCATGGCACACATACTCAAATTTCTGGCCGGTACCAAATTCAGATCTATCTCTGCCCATCAACTTTTTGTCGAATAGTTTGACTCAAGACAGCTAAGAGGAAAAGACTGGGCAGCATGTGGACATCTAGGAATTCTTATTATAAAGAAAGTGAACCCGTTTTTGCTTATTTGTCTCTCTTGAAAAATATGCAATGTGGAAAGGACCAAACCGTCCTAATTAGAATGTTGTACAAGTAGGGTGAGATATTAGAAATCTTACATTATATGTGCTGCTCTCATACAAACATATATATATATATATTTATATATATATTTTTAAGAAAAACGTATCAATTAAGTATAAAAATCTCCTTTGCTGCTACAGGAAGTGCTCAAGGTTACTAACTGCATGTGTGACACAAATGCTGTAGAGTTTTTTAATTAGATCCTTTCACCAGAACTCCTGACCTTCTGTGTAGCACATTAATGTATTTTACTAATTATAAATGCAATTAAAAAGTACTGAAATAAAATTAGGCTGATCTATCCAATTTACATTAAACACTTTCAGATTATGCAGATTTTAAAAGTTTCTCTTTTTTTTCCTCCTTCTTTCATTCCTTCATTCTTTCTTTTTTTTTGTTTCATTCATTCTTTCTGTCTGTCTTCTTCTTCCTTTCTCTTTCAAATTTGAGTATCAGGAAAAGATCATCTGTATTATAACAGCTGGAAAACATCCCTGTAGAAATGGGGATTTCTTTTATTCACAGTGTATGAGTTAATTTTCTAGGCAGTAATATCCTTAGCTACCATCAGGATGACTCATACAGTAGAACTCTTATGTGCATTGCATGTAGTGGTGCTTAATGCAGTAGGTGTGCATTTCTTAATTTTTTCTTATGGCAGGCATGTCCAGCACGTGGGCTGCATGAGGCTGGCCCAGCTTGCACAGTGACCAACCCCTGCCTCATAACATCATCTTCCTGCTGAGTGGCCCAGCCCTGGGCACACAGCCATCACTTGGCTCCAACCGAAAATCAATGCATTATTAACCCCATCCAGGCTGAAACCAGGGCACGGGGAGGGTGCAGTGCAGTGCTAACTCTAGTTATGACAAATAAGCTGGTGCATTTTAATGCCTTGGCTAAAGACAGTCCTGTGAACAGCGAAAAATATGCAGCCATGCTTTCTGTTTGGAGAAAGGAATTTGAGAATAGGTTGTAAGAGTGCTGAGAAAATCATCAGGGTTTTTTTTTTTTTTTTTTTTTTTTTGGTTTATTGCAATTAAAAATGTGATCATATCTCTTTACCAGAGTTTTGTAAGCCCTCTTTTAAGAGAGAAATATCCCTCACCTCGCAGTCACACCTTACTCATGTCATTGCTTTTGGCAGTGCGCACATTTGTGAACAGTTTTCAAGCACAGAAAGAGTTAAATTTCATCAAAAATCTCTGATGAACACCTTGAGAGCTCACTGCAGATTGCAGTCACTGCCACTGAACCAGACTGATGCACTTGTTTCACAAAAACGAGGTCACGTGTCCCACTAGATTTATGCTGTTGGTGCTTATATGCATCAACTGTATTTTATGGGGGCTGCTTTGAAAGTAATGCCTCCTGTATGATGATGTTGGCCCGTGACATCAGAGGCAGATGTTATCATGTTATTCTGGTGCAATCAGACAGATGGCAGCAGAAGGGCACTCTGACAGAATGGCGTCTGACACGGGAGCGCAGATGAAGCGAATGTGTATCACTGAATTCCTTCATGAGCTAAAAATGGCACCCAGTGACCTTCATCAATGCTTGCTGAAAGTTTATGGAGACCAGACAGTGGCTGTGAGCACAATGAAGCAGTAGTGGTGCGTTTCAGCAGCGGCCACAACAACAGTGGGTCATTGCTAGTGCAGAGGCACCAAGCAGTGAGTCATTAAAATAGGTTGCCTGTGTTCTCTTTTTCATCTCTGTTGTTTTGATAATATTGTGAAGAGACTTTTAGATACAAAATTTTATTTTTTTTTTAATTTCCATTATTACCTTTGATTGCTTGCTGAACATCTAAAATGGTTGCGGACAATGTGCAGAGAATATAAAAAACACAATCCTTACCTGAAGGGATTTGATCTAATGTTAGATGGTTGCAGAAATGGAGCCTAGTGCTAAGCCATGAAGTGAGATAGACAGAAAGAGTCTTAAAGTAGGAAAAAATGTCGAGGTAGAGTGAGATTTTAGTTCATGTTGTTTATCTTTAAAACGTTTTCTATAAAAAAGGATTAAGTTCTAGTAAATGTGAATTTTAATGCAAATTCACTATTTTTATTCACTGAAAAATGAAACCAAAGTGCTTCAGCTTTTTGTCCTTTCATATCCTTTGCCTAAAGAAGCAATAACAAGTAACTGAGGGGAAATAAAAATAAATTCTGAATGTATTACAGCCTTAGAATAACTGAACGAATTTCGTGTTCCTTTCGTGTCCAATATCCTGCACTAAGAGCTTGCTGTTTTTTCTGCATTTGTTTTGTTTATTTTGTCTGCATGTGTCTGCTCCGTTTGAGTCTAATACACAGGATATGAAAGTAGAAAACTGAGCATAATGCTTTGCACTTTATTATTTCTTAAAAATCTAAAAGGTGGCACTAAAGGAAGCACTATGATGGTCCTTTGGTTATTCTCACATTTACAAGAATCTGAGAATTAAAAGGAACAACATTTGAAATTGTAAGAAGTACATTTTGTTGCTGACCACATAGAAAGTTTTCTCTTATTTTTTTTTGGTAGGTTTGTGATAACATAAAACAATGGTCTCTCAGTTATTCTTTTACCTTTTAATGGGATGCGATCTACTTATCTCTGTTTCCATGAGGACCATGGATGGTTTCCAGGAGTAATTTCTGTCACTAAAACTCTAAGCATCTCCCCTTGCTATAGCAACAAAAATATCTCATTAGTTCAGGATGTAATGGATATTTTGAAGTCAAGTAAAGAGCTTTCAATGGCAGAGTTGAACTACACGAATTGAGACTTTTTTCTAAATTTTTTTTTATTTTATGGCAGTCCAAAAATAGTTTGCCTTTTTCATTCACCCAAAAAAAGGAGACAGTGATCTTACTGGAGATGCTGTTGAATTTGCTGACAAGGAAAAAAGCAAGGCTAGATTTAAATAATCAAAATTAAGTCTATTTAAAAGGAGATTTTTTTTTTGTTTTCTCTTGGAAGTGTCACGTACACATGCTTAAAAAGCACCAAACAAAACAGTGAGTTATATTCTTTGTAAGCTCTGTAGTAGCTCTGCAGAGACATATAACAGCCAAAATGTTCTTGGTAATAACTCACACATGGCCGTGAAAAGGGAATCTTTCACTGAGAGAACCAGCCCTGGTTAAGATACTGGAATTATCCTTCAGTTTCTCTAAAATACATACTTGATTATTAAGTCCTGCTTGGTGGAAGGGCAGAGAGGATTCTGATAGTTTGAGACAGAAAGCTGCAGTGATAGCTGCACTGGAAGTTAACTTACACTTTGCGAGAATTTGGACTCCTGGGACCTGGTTATCAGCTTGTATAAATTGGCACAACTCTATTCATTTCAATTAGGTTACACAATTTACACACACTGAAGATATGGACCATTATTTTATCATGCCTTCTCTGTCAATGACTCCAGGTATGTGATTATGAATACAAGAATGCTCATTAAAGTTGATGCTGTGCGCTTAAAACCATGGGCCTAATGTTAAACTGGTATTTAAGTGCTTTGTGGTATCAACATCAGAATGTAGAGCTGCCCGGTGACAGCTAAAATGTTGTTATAGCAATGTTTTAAAAATGAGTCCTCATTTATAGTGAGCATCCTTCCTGTTGGTCAGCATATAGCCAGCTGGATTAACTGTTGTTCACAGTATCTTCCTCTGTCTCAAAATAATTCTTAACGTGTGTTATGGATGTAGAAATAAGGAGAGAATTCAACCAACAGTTTCTTTATCAGTAGCATGTCTTACTTAATTGGATTTGTCTTAATTCAAAGCAGACCTCCGAAATTCTCTTTCAAACCCTGTCTCACTGAATCTCAGTAAGATCTTAAAAAAAAAAATAAATCACCTTGTTAGCTCACATAATCCCATAGACATAATATTTATACATAAAAATATATCGATAAATGACAGCAGACACTATCTTCACTTTGTTAGTAGATACACATTTACAAGAACATTCACTGCACTGAGGCATGGGATAAATTTGTTCTTTTTGTGTTATTAAAACAGAGCACATCATGCAGTGCTCAATGAGTCGGGCAATAGCCAAGGCAGTGTGTCCTGACATTCAGTGAAGGTTGAAAGACCTTTCTAGAAATGCGTGTGTGTCTGAGATGGTTTTGGGGGCAATTTAGTGGACCTGAACTCCATGTTGCTGTAGTGCTCCTGGTATCTGTAGCCTGACTAACTAGCTTAAATCAAGCTTTCGTATGCCCTTAGGACTGCAGTCATATTTTGACCAGCATCCACAGCATAACATGAACTGTATGGTACTTCTCATTATGACTGGAATTTGCAAAGCAAACCAATGACCAAGAGCCCATTCTCTTCAAACACATAATTTTATAAGCAATTATGATTATTGTTATCTAATAAATTAGATTCATATTATCTTTTATGAATTATCCGCATTATCTGCAGCTTACTGTTATCAGATCTAGCTTGAGACAGAGCTTTTGTCCTTAAGTAAGGGGAAAAAAAAGCTTCAGCTCCTTTGCTCACTAATCCGAGTGGCATTCACCCTCATTTCTGTGACTGAGCCTCGCTTTGCCAGAAACATACTCTTAGCAGGTGTTTTCATCGTGACATTAATAATAAGAATTGACACGCTTTAAATGAGGAATCCCTTGTTGTGCCTGGTAGCACTGATGGATATTTGGGGAAATTGACAGCTTCTGAAAAATGTTTCTGCCATTACCAGCACTTCTCTGACAGTTTTTTAATGGCTCTCATAGAACTCTGAATAACTTGAGTACTTTTGCAGATGAAGTGGAAAGTGTTGAAATGTGCTGCTTTAACACTTGTGAAAGTTAGAGAAGAAATATGGACCAATTCCGAATTTTGCTTCTATATCATGATCGTTTTTCTTCTCCCCTGAGAGTACTTTTTCCCCTATGAAAAGTAAAAGATAGGGATGGATTAAAAAAGAAAGCAAGCATTTGTTGTGGTACATCGGAACTGAGCTACCCAGCTCCTGCTAACCCTAATGGGAATCAAAAAGCTCTGTCTCTTCTAATCTAGATGGAAATATCCCCCTTCTTGCCAGAGATCAGTTGCACTGTGTATGATCTGGTTTCACAGTGTCTCATTGAGAATAGGAGTCATTTTTATGAACTGAACTATGAGAAAGGAAAATCAGATACAATTAGACCCTGAGAAAAAAAAAAGTCAAATAAAAATATTAACTAAAAAAGGGAGATAAAAGAGAGAAGTAAAGTTATACAGGTCGGTACATAACTCGCATTGGGAGTTCCAATGAAATGCAATTGCAATTAAATCACAAGCGACTTCAGAAGTTCAATGCAACACTGCAGAAAAAAATCAGTATGAAGACAATAACATGTAGATTCCAGTTCTGAGAATTCTTGAAATTTGAATAATTTTACAATAAGAATATCTTAACTCATTTTCAAACTTTGTTAAAGGGGACTGGAATAAGATAACCACTTATATATATTCTATTTTTTTTTTTAACAAAGCCACACGTTATATACATAAACCCAAGATACTAAGGAGATGGTGATACCATATGGTGATGATGGCGATATTTTTTTCAATGTTAGTTACACCTCTGTGCCTAAAGCACGTTTATGTTTTAATACCAGTCAGTAACTTCACTGAAAGAAATCTCTGGTTGCTTTTTCAAGAAGTGGGAGGGTATGATAGGTATAGTAAAAGCTCAGTTCTGTGCTGATGTCTCTTATCAATTGCTGATGAAAATAACTGACATTTTTTCCCACCAAAAGTATTCTATTGTAAAGTAGGGAAACCGGAGAGGTAACAGTGAAGATAGTTTTATGGAAGGAATATTTTTATTGTGTAAATTTCTTAAGTATATATTTATGATTTCAGGTTGTCCAGTGCAGATAGTAGAGAGCTGTAAATTAAACTTTAAACAAATGCTGTGTTGCTGTAGGCATGGTTTCCACTAATCACAATTTGCGTAATTAAAACAAAAATAAGAACTCCATGTTGACATTCTGTGTTGAGTTTAGCTGTCTTAAAAGTAACAGGGGAGAAGCAGGACTTGTTTCTAAACATCTCACACAGCCAGAAGGTTACAACAAAACTACAGATAGGATTTGTGAAATTTTTTTCTCAGTCTCTTAATTTCCACCCCCGGGATTAATCGGATTTTTCAGCTCATGATAAGACTTGGCAACTCTAAAATGTGCAATAGTATCACTCAGAAGAGAGCTTTGTTTCTTCTTTCCACAAAGTAGGCTTTTTCCTGACTCCCTCCAGTAGCCAGTATAAAATGTATTAAAAAGCTACATGAAGAGGAATAAAGTTGTCCCAATCTTTAGGCTACAGATAACAGTGATAAGCAAGAGAAAAAGCATCTACACTAAGAAGACATAATTGGTGTTGTATCTCCAATAGAGTCTGTTGTGAGATATCTCATTTTTCATCCAGTTCCTATCATGGTGGTTGAAGGTACACATGCACCATTTTCATTTATGCCAGTCTCTTCTCACTGCAAAGACAGATCAGCTAGAAGCATTTGAAAGACATTGACATCAATCCAGTTTATCAGACTGCCACCCAGTCCTGTGTCAGGATGACTTTTGAATCAATTTATCCTTGCAGTTATATAAGCAGGTGTTTTAAGTTTGGCCTCATTGCAAACAAACAGCTTATTGATGCAAGAACAAAGCCAATATTCCTGAATGTCTGCATGCCAGAGTTGCATATCTCATTGATAGCAAACACTCAATCCAGACTGTAGTGAAAGTCCCCAGTTTGGGAGTGAAGATCCATTGTCTGCTGAAGGAGTTGATTTAGACAAGATATTTAGCAAAATATTTGACACTCCTTTGAGCAGATTTAACAGGGAATGGCATCAGTGCTATAGAGCCAAATTCTACAGCAGTAACCACTGCAGGGCCCAAGTTATCACAAGTGAGTTATCAGCATTTATGTTTTTCTATCTTAAATTAGTGAGGCTTTTCTGTGAGCGCTGAAGACATTTTATTTCTAAAATGCAGTACAAGTACCAGTTGCTGGTATGTAGTCAGATCTGAATTCCTGCACTTTAGCAGTGATATCCTGGGACCTTATTTGGAAGATTTTAGTTCTAATAATTTCTCCTGTGAATATTAATTGGGATTTTACTTTACTGGCAAGTGGAATGCAGCAACATGTAATGAAAAACATTTTCCATACGTTTAGTTATTTCCCTTCAGAATATTTTCCAGAACTAGGCTTATAGCTCTTTCTTGCTTTTCTTCCAGTCATAAATAACTGCTAAAGACTGATGTGTTTATTTTGTTAAACCATGGCCGTTGTGTTGAGGACACATTAAATCATCCTTAGACTCTTATTTGCAGCCAATTCTGAAAGTAAGAGAGTAGTGACATAAAATTGCTTCATACTGCAAAGCTTTTATATTGGCCTGAGTCTCTGAAGTCTCTACTACTTGATATCAGGACATTAATGCTAAAACAGTGACAGCAGCGATGAAAGTCCACATTGAACTGCTTCACAGACAACTCAAGGTTTGCTTCGGGTGCTAAGATATAAAGAAACGGAAAAATTTTCCTCGCTGGCTTTCCATCTGTTTATTTAGATTTAAAGCCTATTTGTATTTTACTAATACTATTCAAATAATTTGTTGTGATTAAAAGGGGAAAATAATTGTGGCAATTTCTGCGAATACAGCCTGTGTGTGCATATTTGTGCTGCTGCTTTGCTGCTGTTAAATAATTCAACCTTTTTTTTTGAATTGTATGCAAACAGATTTCACTGTTTATAATTATCTACTGTCATCAAAAGCAAGAGCTGCTTTAAAATGTAAGCTGCTGTTATTATACGTGATGTATTACGCAGAAGTAATACATCTCCAGTCAGTAGCACATCAGCCCGGTATTTGCAATGTATCTCCTTCTATTGATACACTGATGAGGCTGCATCTCTGATTTATTGTATGTAATTAGCAGTGACTTACTGATATGTGTCTAGAAATTATGTCTCTGTGAATTACAAGCATGGTATGTTCCAATAATGTTTAGTGCTCACTCTGATGTAACTTGCAGAAATCAATCTGTAATTCTCACCTCTCTTCTTTCTCAGATGTCTGAAGAATAAGATGAGCTTTCTCCAGTGGTTTAAAAAGTCTGAGCTCAATTATATCATGTTTGGAATGAACTGCAGAACATTTATGGAAATCACTTAGTCTCCAGCTAATACTACAGTCCTTAAGTCGAACTGTTTTTAGGCCAAGAATCATCTCCTGAGGGATGAATGCATTGCAGGTGCTGGAGAGCCATTCATCTAGAGGTCTGAAAACAGGAAAAGATGATATGCTGCAAATTCTTTTTCTTGTATATAAATAATACATTTAAGTTATCTTTCTTACTATGGTTTCAATCTCTTCCTTCAAGGCAAGTAACTAAAATTTTATGTATCTTGCTTAGTAATGCTGGTGGGAATAATAGTAATACTCTGGTATTTCTTGTGGGAAGTGGGACTGAAAAAGCAGAAATAGGAAATTAAGCGTTGTGACCACTGAAGTCAGTGTAATCTTGTTAGAAAACTTGTCCTTTATCCACTTGTGATAGAGAAGCCAAAGCAGTGGGCAGTTAATTCTGCATTTCAGTTTGGTGAATTACTTTGAGCCATGAAATATGAAATGTATCAGCAGCGTAAAAATGAAATTTTGATGTGAAGAAGCAATCAGTAACAATATATAAGAGCAAATATCATGTTTATAAGTTTAGGAAGTGGTTGAATTTGTAAGTTGGAGGTGGTTTGATTTGTAGAGTTTGAAGCTTTTTTTTTTTTTTTTTTTCCTTAATGCACGTGAATTCTAGATTAAAACACACACAGAGAAGAGCATATGTGCTACTATAAATTTTAGGTAATTAAAGAAGGGGAAAATGATGCCTGTTTTGATGATGAACGTAGGGCATTTTACAAGCAATTTGCAAAGTATTTGTATAATGCTTTGAAAAATAATTCAGGAAAATCCTGCGCTTAGTATTTTTATCATTAATATAATAGTATTGAAGAATCAGAAGCAGTAAATGCTGTCTGATGAGATGGTCAGTACAAATAAAAAAACCTCTGCTCCTTATTGAAACCCTACCTGGTTCTGATGTAAGACCATGTTTTCAATCTCCGTACTAAAAACATGGACTTCCCACAGAAGCTGAAGCACAGGATTCACACAAAATGTAGCTTAGTGAAATGAAGGAGAAAGGTAAAACTTGTAATGATGGAAAGATAGAAATTTGTTGTTTTGGGCCCGAGTAACTTAAAATATGGATAAGATTTAAAACTCTTCCGAAACTTTAGAATATGCACTCCCTTTAACTGCCTTCAGAAGTTTAAAGTTCTATGTCTGAGGAGAATTTATCTCCAGATATAGGACTATAGTAATCAGAAACAGTACATGTTTGTGAACTTTTAAAGGAGTCTCTTATTACAACATCTCCTCATACATCTCATTTGAATATGATTGAAATGAAATTCATTATCTTCAACGCTATTCACCATAATTAATTTTATAGTAAACTCATCTAGGGATTACAAAAGAAAAATACAAAAAGAGAAAAAATAACTAATATACTGATTGTGAAAGTAAAACAAACCTTCCCTATTGTTTCTTGGAGATAAAAAATTCCCTTGTTTCATATATTGATCTTTGGAATACTTTGGTGCCTTACATTTTATAGTGGAAATGCTAAGTCATGGCCTGAAGCAGTGATTGAGCACCTGGGGGGAAGGCAGGGCCAAACCAGGGGAGCTCAGGTGCAAGTAATCTGTTGAGTGACCACAAGGGCTGGAGCCAGGATCCATCCCTTCCCAGACCTCATTTAAGGGTTGGCAGTGGAGGTGAGGGTTTCTAGTTGGAGATCTTTGCCTATGTGAGGTCTTAAAGGTAAGGAGATTCTTTCCTTTGTTTCTACATTTGGGTGTATCCTCACTTGTTGTAGCCTTGGACTGTGCTATTCTGTTATCGTTGTTGTGCTTTCTATTGCATTAGGGAGTTACACCTGTCTAGGGCAGTTATTAGAAACATTCACAAATTCAGAGAGAAAGGGAAAAAAAAAAGTTAATAAGATTTGCTGTTATTTTTAATTTTAGCCCAGATGATAGACTTCCAGTAATAGATGTCCCTACTTTCTCTTCCTTTAAATAATATTAAAACTCCACTTAAAGGAACATGAGATTAACCAGATTTGATAATGAGCTGGCTCCGGACCTTGAGTTTGCCCCTTCTTTTTGTGATTGTGTTAAAGGTGAGCAGTAAGAAAGTAGAAACCTTTATTAATGCTGTGTGCAATATTCTGAATTTTTGAATGCTTTTATTAGTATTTTTTTGTGTAAGCACTTGAAATTTGGAGATAATTTTCTCTTTTATCTCTTGCTGGTTCATTTTTGTTTTTAATTTTCTCTTGCAAAGTGTTGGCATGGTCTAAAAATGCAACAGTCCTACCTTTTTATGTACCACGAAAAATTAGCCAGATTTTCAGCCTCAGCATTGGAGAAATGTTAGGGTTATGTTGTTAAGGACAGAGGATCAAAACAAAACTTGCAAGATTGTTATCTTCTATAAAACCCATAAATACATTAAGTTTCCACTAGATATAAGGAACAGGTAGTAGCAGGGCAAATGAATTGAGAGCTCCAGACTCTGTCAGAACTTGTGGTTGCTGTACATGTGACTCGTGTTGTTCGTCCCCGGAGGTAAAACAGTCACTGCAGCAACCAGGGAGCAAGTGGTGCTAGTGCACAGGGAGGGCCAAATAATCCCATAACATCAAATAATCATTAACACTTGTGTGGTAACTGTTGAGTCCTGGCCTGATCCACTGATTGAGCACGTGGGAAAGAACCTGGTCAGCCCTGGGAGCACAGGTGGAGGCAATTCAGCTGAGACTGAAGGGGTGGAGCCTGGCTGCACCTTTTTTAGATCTCATTTAAGGGCTGACTGCCACTGAGGAAGGATCTCTGGTTGGAGATCCTTGCCTTGTGGAGTCTTTTCCTGTGAGCCTACATCTGATGGGTGTGCACCTTTACTTTTCCTTTGCAATGCAATCCTATCCATGCTGGTTCCTTTGCTGTTACACACTCCTGTATTGCCCTTCCACTGTGTTAATTTTTCAGATTTTAACAGCACCCTTCTAAGTATTAAATTGGCTATAGAAAGGTGTCTGCTTGAGAAAATAGATTTGGATGTCTTTTTTGCAGGAATTGTGCAGAAAGTTGTTTTGTAGGGATGACATTGCAGTCCACCAATGCACTTGATGCAGCCAGCTGGTTTTCATTTGGTGACTGGAAGGGCTGTAGTGAAACCATGACCCTGTGGTATGCTCAGCAGCATGGTACCAAATCTCACTGAATTGTCAAATTCTTATTCAAGGGTCACTGTTAGTTTTGTGAATAATACTCAATGGAGTGGAAATGCTTAAAATGAGTGCTTCATGATAGAGGGGAAAAAAAAACTAACAAAGCAAATGAGAAGTCATTTCAGCACCAGTTAATTCATCAAACTGTTTATTCTAGATGTTCTGGAAATGAAGAGAAATTGAGAAGAGTTTTTTCCTCCTTTTTAAGATAGTGGAAATTTTAATTTAGGAAAGCATAAAAATAATTTTCCAGGAGAGTAGTAGCTGCTGTCCTACTAAATCATTGTTTGTTGGGTACTGAAATTATCCTGAGTGACACAGTGCCCCTTTCTGCCTGAAACTGCCTCAGAGGGGTTTAAGTGGATCAGACAGTTAGACGAGCCAGTCTAGATCCATCACTTAGCTGACATCGGTTTCTTACTCAGAGAAAACCTTGATCTCATTTACAGCAGTTAAGCTTTATCCCATAGCTCAAGTTTTTCTGACTGACAATTTTAACAAAACCACCATAAAAATTCTGGAAGTGTGTGATCCATCATCACTGAAATCATAGAATCACAGAATGGCTTTGGTTGGAAGGGACCTTATTAAGGGCCATCTGGTTCCACTGCCCTGCCGTGGGCAAGGAGGCACCTCTACGATTAAGTGCCAAATAAATTTGAGTTTTATTGGACTTTTAAGCCCATTTACAACTTCTGTAGTCATCTTCTTTGGAAATGACTTTTAAAATGAATTTTGCTATTCTGAATGATTCAGATAAAGCTGTGCAATTGTATAAAAGCACTTAAACGTTGCTCAGCTTCTTGTGAAAGTTGGCATGCACCTACAACCATTTATTTGTTACAGCTCTTGTACACTCTGCTTGTCAGATAATTTTAAGTAGAAATGTATCCTTAAATGTGCGAAGGCTTCTGTCTGTTCTGTCACCAAAAGAAATGCTTCTGTGAGATGGATGGTTGGAGTGCTATTTACACTGTGCTTTCATTGCAAGCCTCTCGGTAGTTCAGCTCCGTGGCTCCCCTGCTATGGCCAAAGCCATGGCCCGGTGCCATCTGGGCAGATGGGCAGCAATACAAGTAGCCAAGAATCTGTGGTGCTGCCACACGGGTCTCAGAGTGTGCAGCTGTACCAGAACCAGCTAAATAGATACTTATCCAGAATTCATGGGCAGTGAGTTGCGATTGCACCATGGCCATTCTCACTCTCCTGTGGGGTGACCTCAGGGATGTGGGAGTGATGCAGTGGCAAAGAGTCTGCAACTCAGTGCCTAATTGCAGACATCTGTGCTACTTGTCTTGCAACTTACTGTTTTTCTTTTCTTTTTTTTTTTTTTTTTAAGCAGTTCTTTTATTTTTTTCATTATATTTTTATCCTGTCTTGTGATTCAGGAACTTATTGTTCACAGCTCAGGAGTTTAAAATTAAAATCCTGGATGCTGCTTTATTTTCTATTTATCTCACAGCTGTGTGCTCAAATATGAATCAGTGGCCTGGAAAAAAAGAAGGCTCAGGGGATCTCATCAATGTCCATCAATACCTGAAGGGAGGGTGCTAAGAGGAGGGAGCCAGGCCCCTTTTAGCAGCTCCTCTGGTCTGGCTCGGGCACAACCCAGAGCACAGCAGTTCCCTCTGCCCATCAGGCAGCAATGCTGTGCTGTGCAGTGCCAGAGCCTGGCACAGGCTGCCCAGAGGCTGTGGGGTCTCTTCCTTGGAGCTGCTCATGGGCCTGGGCCCTGCTCTGGGTGGCTCTGCTGGGATGGAAAGACCCAAGGTGCCTTCAACCATTCCATAACCTGTGATTCTGTGAAAGAAAGTAATGTATAGGATATACTGTGTGTGAATGGAGGGAGGGAGTATTTGCCATGGTGTCTTCCAGTTCGATTAAAGTAGTGCTGAATGCAGAAAAGAATTCACTTCAGATAACAGGTCAGCATTTTTCAACCTTCTTTGAGTAATTTGTTTGGTTCTATGTTAGCGTAGTTTTAGGTTTTGGTAAAGAAATATTGTATGAACTGAGATTGACACAAGGTCATCTGACATATTATGTATGCACCAAATCTTTTTGGAAAGAATGTGTTCTGGTTTCAAGGGCTAAGAGAATATTTCAGCTCTGACCTAGAATGCTAGTTTGTGTGAGTTTGGGGAATAAATAGCAATTCATGCAAATCTATGTTTTTGGCTGACAAATGCAGATGTTACAAAATTCAGATGCAAGAAAATTCCCTAAGGCTTATTTGGCACATTGTGTATGTAACCCCTTGCAAAGTTTTGGATTTCAACATTAGCTGTTGCCATACTTCACAGTAGATGACTGTTCATCCATGTCTATTTTGTTCGTGTTGCTCCCAACAGTTACTAAATAGAACCGATTTATTTCTCTTACACCACTCTCACTATAATTTGTACTAAAATGATGGGTGCAGTATTTGTTGAGTAATTATATGGAAAACTATTTATTGTAACAAATTTATAGTTGCAACTATTTTCTAACTCTTAATTATGCACTGTTACAAGGGAATGCAGAGGTGGAAAGGTACTGACGTTCAACAACATACAATCCCAAGCACTTGCAGAAATATTTCATTTCTTTCATGCTGTGTGTTTCTGGTGGAGTCCAGAGCTCTTCAGTTTTGGGGAGGATGGCCATTGGCCATGAGAGCTTGAAGATGTTTTATATATATATAATATATATAATATATATATATATATATATATATGTGACAGAAGCTGCAGCACATAGATAATCTCTCTTCCTTTCTTCTGATTAAGTTAAATTCTGACAAGATTTTTTTTTTTCTTATGTCGCGTTACTTCCTATTTTCATCATAACAACTTATTCAGATTTTTAAAAAGTCCCCATGAGCAAGCTGGTTTTTTACTGCTTTTTACTGGTTTACTACTTGTTTATGCTGGGTTTTATTGAAAAATATTTGGAAAATAAGAAATGTGAAATCATTGTTTTCTACTAAGGTTGGTTATTCCTTGTATTTGTTCTGTTAATCGATGCTCCTGAGAACCTTTTCTCTCGAGTCACTCCCATCCTTCTTTATCTGTACAAGTTTGGAGTTTCTGCCTCAATTCCTGTTTGTTCTTTTCAAGTATTAACTTCAAGTCAAAACTTCTCAGCCTAGATGTATTCTGTACTGCCTAGTAGAAACCCCCCCCATTACCAGTTAGGTTTACTGCTACCTTTTGTTTGTAAAGCTGAGCAAGAAGTTATGTGACCAGGCATTGCTAGTCTGTTGCTGCTCTTAAGTAATCATTTTTCTCCATGAAGCTCAGGAAGTTGGTTTGAGTGATGGGATTCTCCAGGCTCTGGTTTCGGCACAATGCAATAGGCATCCAAATGGGAAATAATTTTCTTTCATATAGCCCTAATTTCCAGTCTGTGCTTATATGCCCTTCAGGGAGAAAACAACTACAAAGCTGAAGAAGCAAGAGGAGCTTAGCTTTTAAAGGATCTGTCATCAGTGGGGTAGGGGAAGCCACTTGTTGCATTAATGATAATAACGATGATGAGAAGAGGCAATGTGAATCTAGCAACAACATTTAGTGATTTTGCCGATGAAAAATCTTGAACCTTTACAATTGTGTCATACGTAAATTCCTTGCATCCAGAGTTAGCCAGAGCATTAAGTATTCGTCATACTGAGAACTGTTCTGGATAAAAATTCTCATGAAAATAAATGTATGTGAAATATTTTTAGAAAAAAAATATCAAATCTCTGTATAAAAAAGTTTGATTTCACTTGTAACAGCATTTTAAATGATCAGCTTTGGTTAAGGTGCAGTCCACTTTGGTTTGCAGAAGAGCTCTGCATTATGGACTGCATTAAGTGCAGTACTCTTCCAGATTATTCATGAAATATCAGACAAGCACAACTGCTATGAAATCATTCAAAGCAGCAGAACATCGACTTGCAAGTCCTGTATTTTGTGATTTGGTTGCTGTGATTTATTACAGGTGCTGCATTCCTGGAAATGCTCAAGGCCAGGCTGGGTGGGCGTACTCTAGGGGAGAGCATTAAGCCTTTGTTGGTCAGTAGATGTGAAACATTCTCTTTCAAGAGGGCTGAGAAGGAGGCAAAATAAAATTGGTGTCAGAATATGTCCTAAGACAAAATCCTTTTCTGCATTCTTGCAAACTGCATAATTTATTCATGTATTTTTGAAGGGTAAGAGAATGAACTGATGTATTTTGCAGATTTATTCTTTGTCTTCAATGTATTTTTTTCAAGGCATCCAGAATGTACATTGGATCTTTCATCTTGCTACACCTTTAATTTTTAAGAGCTTACATAAGATTGTGTTTTACATTATGCATTAAGACACTTGTAATTAGGAGCTTGTGGTAATGACCTATTCTCACACAAAGTAGCTCTGATCCTTGTTTTCCATTAACTGCGTTGAGAGTTTATTTGCTGAGAATTGGGTTTAATTCTATTAGCAGGAATTGTGAGACATTTGCAAGACAAGGTATATTAGCATAGCACTTTGCTTTTAATGAGAGCCAAAAAGCATTTAGGGGAAGAGCTAATTATTGGAGATTTTCCTTCTTTTAATAAGAAAAGTTTAGCTGAATTTTAGTACTCTGCTCTTGAAGTCCCTTAAGTTTTAATTACTGGCTAAGAGAAAATAAACCGGATTGCAAAAATTCTGTGGATGTTTCATGGTTTGTACATTGTGTTTCTGAGGGCAAGCTGTGGGTAGAGGAGCATCTTGTCTTGCTGCTAAACAAAATGAAAACAAAACAGGGTGATGGGTGCATTAGGAGTTGTACGAATCCTTCTGTTTCTTTTTCTCCTCTGTGGGTTTTAATGATAGCAGCTGCTCTACTAGAGTTCTCTCGTCAGTGGGAGAGAAAACAAACTGAAGTCAAAAGAAGTATTTCCAATGTAAGAATGCTCTGAAGGCCCCCCCATCTCATTTCTCTGCAATTTCTGGTCTGTTGAGAGAATTTCCTGCTTGCAGCTTCTTCGTGTGGTGGACCCCTTCTCTTTGGATGCTGGGAGAGTGGTTATGCACTGGTTGCAGGCTATCCCACGGGACAGGAGATCAGCATGTAAACCCAGCAAGGGAGTGGAATTAGCATCACTGCTATTACTGGAGTTTTAGCTGTTTAGTATTATCTCAACGTTAACAAACTATATCAGAGAGAAAATGAGGGAAATACGTAGACCTCAGTGTCACTTGGCTTACAAGTGTCATTCGCCTTGCTTTAGTTACATCAGTCAGGCTTTTGTCTCCTTCATCTGTGGAACTTCAGAAACCCAAGCGCAGGAACAGTGTTTGCTTATTGTTCTGCCTTCCAGTCTCGTGACTTCTGAACAACCCTGGGTGTGTTCATCACTGCTGTTTTTTCCTTTATTACCATCTCTTCTTGTTATTTTGTTGCGATCTGGCAATTTCAGTGCCTTTTAGGTTTTTTTTTCCCCAAGCTTCTAAGTGTTGATGCTGCTACCATGCATGCTGCAATCAGTGTGTGAGTGTTTTTTATATGTTTCTCTCACAGCGTTTAAGAACAGAATACATATTTTGATGCTTTGCAATTTCTTAGTCTTTTTGAATTGACTTAACGTGCTGTACTGAGTATTGCTGATGACTATGTACTATTAGTCTTCAGTGACTCAGAACTATGATGAGGGTGAGGCAGAGCTCATACTGGCACATAAATGTTTCTGAACTCTAGGGTCACCATTAAGTTAAACAAAAATAATTAAAAAATAGAAAAAATACTAGCAAAGTCACCCTGTCCAGAAAAGATGAGTGACAGAGAGCCTGCAGCTCTTAAAGCATGTCATATCCTTGAAGACTCATGCCTATAACCTTATCTTCTAGGCAGTTCATGGAAAGCAATTGTAAAAACAAAATAGATTTACTAAAATGACAACTCGGACAAATATGAAAGTGCACTGAAGTTGTTCTGCTGAAGCGTTACCAACTTCAGCTGTCTCTAACCACTAGAAAGTACCACTGTTTAAGATAAAGACTTTGCTGAACTAGTTCTAGATGGTGTGCACTGAATAACTTAAATACACCGGACTGCTGACTCAGGAAAGTACAAGGGCAGGAAGCTGCGCAAGGAGACTGGCTCAGAGGGAAAGACTGCAGACGTGCTTCAGAGGTCTTGCGAAGAGTAGTAAACTGTAGAATATGCGTAAGAGATGCAGATGGATAGATTTTATTTTCTAAAAGCTCATTGTAAAATGGGTTTGCAGAATCCCCCTTTCTGCACTCAAGTTTTTTGTTGCTGCACTTGACCCTTCATACTGAGTTCTGGGCAGAATCTCTTTGAGAAGTCAGGACGTGTTTGTGGAGGGAAACAGAAAGCATGTCACAGACAGCACAGCATCCTCTGCCAAGTAATTATAATAACTGCATGGCAGCTGATTGATGTGCATCTGTTGAAGGTGGTGCAAACTATACAGATGAAAAAACAGCAATTCAACAGAGCTAGGAGGAAAGCTAATACAAGGCTTGTGGGGAAAAAAAAGCTAATTTTTTTTTACTTCTTCAATTCCAGAATTTATTCATAGAAGTGAGTAACTTTATATCTTAGCTTAGTTACACTGTCGAATCACTACAGCTGATTTTCCTCAACATATAAACATGTTTGTACCAGTGCAGAATTAGCTATTGGTGCTATGATGTGAGTTTGGTTTCAAGACTGAGTCTAATGATTGGGCCTTTTGTTTTAATTCATTGCTATCTCAGACTCGCCCACACACGCACCTCCCCTCTCACCCTTCAGTCACACTAGGACCATCTTCTAACTGACTGTTCTCTGAATTAAGCTGAATTTAAGAGTGGAAAAGAAATAACACACGTAGAGCAGTGCTAATTGAGTCCTTTTAGGGCAAGGTTGGATTTGTAACATTCAATAGTTTTGCTTTACTTGATGCTTGAAGAAACAAAGTGAGGGGTTGAATTTAAGCATGTTTTTCAAGGCAAGTTGGTGTGTCATTGGACTAATTCATATGATCAAAACTTATATCACAATGTTTGTATAAGGTGGCAAAAGTTACTGTGTTCTGCAAAGAGTTTTACTTCAGTAGTCATTTTAGAGTAATACGCTGGAAACTCAGATTTAGATATCATTTAAGAATTCTTTTAAAAATAGTAATTATAGTGATGAAAAATTTCGACCCATTATATATAGAGTGATATGCAGATCTGCAAATAAGAAAATAGAAGTCTAATAATTTCACCTGTGAATCAGATATTAATGAAAAAAAAAACACAAAACATGAAGAGCTTTTGAATGATTTCTGTTGCTAATACTGATGTGAACATCCAATGATATTGTTACAAGAGCAAAAGAAATCCAACAATTTGGAGAATCGAGCCAGGTTTCTCTAAATCAGAACTCAAAAACAATTCTGAAGGTAACTGAATTGTCAACACTCAGTAAAATGCTTTTCCTACAGTATGGGCCCAAATGATCTAATATATAGAAGGCAATATTGTTAATTACGTGTAAAATTTGATTGTTTATAGAGAGCAATCCCAATAGGTTCAAATATTCTCAGATTAATGGAAGGGCAAAGCTTGCAAAGAAAAGATTTGCTGAAGTCTGTATGCTGGCACTTTTATCCTTTCTGCTAAGAGGAGTTTGTCACTTCTATGCCTTTTTTAGCGCAAATTCAAAACTAGACAGCAATAACCTTTGAACTGTATCAACAATGAATCTTACGTTTGACTTCAATGAAGGATAATCTAGTGTGAAATTCTTTTGGTCACGTTTCGAAGATAAATTCAAACTATATGAGGTTTACCAAGAATGAAGGATAAAAGATGGTGTTTTCAGGTCCCGTAGGCTTAAGCATGTCATTTTAAGACTGTGACTGGATGCATGCATGGAAATGAAAACTGAAAATAGTCTTTACAATAGACATATTCATCTGTACTTTGTTAAGGGATGAGTTCAGAGAGGCAAATAAAGAGAAATATGTTTAGTGAATTTAGTAGGTCAGCTGCTCAAAATTGGCTTGAAATTGAGCTTTCTTTATCTCAGTAGCATGTCCTCAAAGTACTGCTGAATAAATGTGTTGGGAGAAATACATTCAAAGTCATATAATGGGTATTTTGTTCATAAGCTTCATGGACAAAGATATTTATCTCCCTGCTAATTAATTATGAGATGTTTGCAATTTCCCAAGAAGTTCTGCAAGGCATTAAGGTAGCTAATGGTCTTCGTCACATCTCATGAAACATCATCAGCATGATGTATCTGAACTAGCATTTCTTGTAACAGCATTACTGGGGGTAAACAAAGTTCAAGGATTTTTCAAATAGCATTTTCTGTTCATGCTTAAGAGAAATTTAAAGCAATGCTTATTGTCAGGAATGAAAAAAGGATTCTTAGAATGTAAGCTGCCAGGATCTCCAAAATGCAGACTGTAAACATTTCACTTCTACAGTGACAGCTAAGTGAAGTTGCCTTGCTCATTATCCATAAATAACATGTACAGATGAGCTCAGAATATAAATTCATAAGGAAATAGAGGAAACTTAATTCACTTCCAGGAAGAAATGTGGTTTTTTTTTTTAATGCTGAAAAATTAATAGAAAATTAACGAATGCTTAGCAAGTATCTTTCCCAGGACCAAGACACATATTTTCTACATCAGTGCATATTATTGTACATCTGTGTGGTGCTGGGTTCAGGTTCGCTGCGAGTTGATGTGTTTTGTTGCTTCTGAGATGCAATGAAAAAAAAAAAAAGAAGAGGTAACCTAACACTGCAATGTGTGTGTGCCCTTTTAGTGAAAGAGAATTTACATTTGTTTTATATTGATGTGAATACAGAATCTGGTGGTGGTGGTGGTTGTTTTTCCTGGGTTATCATTTTGAACTGATGGAGCCCTATATCATTCCCTTAGTCTAAAAAGATGTAATGGTCTAATTCAAGACTCATCTACAAGCAGGAGAACTTTCACCTGTTTTGGAAGAATCTTCTCTGGATTGAGATCAGCACACAGGTCAAACAGATACGGCTTAATCAAATAAGTGTTCATTTGTCTGCTAGAATTTTGTTTATATAAGAATGTGCTTTGAAAGAAAAAACAGACAAGCTGAAATGCACAAAGGTCACCTTTGGTATTAGTATTACTTCAGGAACTTTTTTTTATAACAAGTGTATTTTGGTTAAAATAAAACATGATTGTCTGAAGATGCTATTCTGTGACTCGTAGTTTTCTCTGGATAAAACAGAACTGGATGCGCTTACTGCTTTTCTGATCTGTTAGAACTTTTTAATGAGGCCTGACTTCTGATCTTTTACATTTATCTACTGCTGATGTTCAAGGGAGTTTTAAGAGGAATACTGTAATTTAAATGCTTTCACATGAACTTATTTTTTTTAATCATTCATGCATTAACTCTGGATTGTGGGGCAGAGAACTTGTATAGAAATCTGATTATTCTGAATACACCATGTGTTGAAAAATTCTTTTGTGGAGGGGGAACTATTTAAAATTCCCACATATTTAAGTGCTGGATTTTTCAGTTTTCCTGTTGCATTTAGCAAAGGCACATTCATGCCTTTTTGTGCTGTATTAGAGAAAAACAGTAAAAAAAAAACTTGATACAAATGGTCTTTTAAGTTTGGACACCTACAACAGGTTTCCTTCTGTTTAACCCTTCTACTGTTCAAAACAGTTACCATCATTTTGCTCCCGTTTTCTTGTCAGGAAGCATAAGAAGTGCTAAAACTTAAAATAGCGATATTACTGAACACAAAATTCATAATTTGAAAGTATGTTTTTCTAACCTCATTGAAATCTGAACTACTCATTTTCTACTTTCTGTATCAAACTTTCTCCTGATCATTTCTACCCACGGACCGTGACTTCAAGCCTGCATGTATAAACTGACTGTCTCTTGCAGAGAAGTAAAGTAGGAAGGGAGCAAAAAGTTCTTATGCATGTTCTCTTATGTATTCTTTCTGTAAGTTGGTGAATATGCTTTGAAGTTTGCATGTCTAAAGGTTTCCTAAGAGCCGAGCTTTTCTGTTTGTCTTACGTACCGTACTTCTTAAGCTTATATTGAAATGCTGTCGTCCTGATGTGAACTGCATCTTGGTTCACATCACAAAATGACAGGCAACAATTCTTATATACAGTTAAGTTTCCACCTTTAGGAGGTTACAGTTAGTATTTCCTGAAGAAAAAATTATTTACGTAGCAAAGAGTTTGTGAGATGGAGCTGAAGTGTGAAGCACAGAACCTCACAGAAGCAAGCATTCAGAGTAGTACAAATGACAACGATTAGTACAAGCAGTCTGTTGGCTGATTCAGGTCATTTCATGTCTCCTTTAATAACTGCAAGATTGATTTAGAAAGCTAGGCATTTCAGCCCGATGCTATCAATTTCCCAGTGAAAGTAACTGCTTTTTGTCTGATGTTCGATGTTTGAAAGTACGGCTCAAAATCTTGAATTTTCTGATGCACTGAACCTGTGTTCACGGTAGCTCTGAAGGTATTACTGTGTTTTAAATAGTGTGTTCTAACAGTGTCCTTCAGAAATAGTAAAGCTACTTAAAAGAAAATACTTTAAATAACTCTTAATCAACAGTGACCAAAAATCTTAAACATCCTTCTGAAGTAAAGCTGCTGTATGTTCCTTCATCGTGGTGCATTACTTCATTGCCTTCATCACTGAGGTATACTCAGCCCTATTTTTAATGCACTGTCAAAAGTGTGGTTGTTACAAGATTATTAAGGAACTGTTTATTTCAGTTTCCACCTATTTCAACCCTCCTCCATCACAACAAGCTACTGCATCCTGCACATCCTGCCTTTGGAAGCATAACTGTTTTGCTCCTGTGAAGGGTTCACCACAATAATCTCATGTGGGTTTAACAAAGCTAAGAATAACCATGACTAGCTTGGAATAATCTCAAGGAAAAAAAAAAAAAAAAGATGGAAAAATATAAGTCTGTTTCTACCTCAGTGTAGCAGAGCAACATGAACTACGTATATACTAAAGCTGTCAATATCAGGAATAAATAGCAGCTTGTAAATGACTATAGCAGCTTCTATGACTATAAAAGAACAAAGATTTCTTTTTATTGTTCTGCTGGGTTTGATTTGATGAAAATATCTGACTTGTGTGTTTTGATGAGGCTGTGAATAACGGAATTTAAAATTGCAGTAGCTCTTTTCTTCAAATGTTTGTGTTTTAGGCTGAATATATTTGACAGGGCTTTTCTGTTTGTCTGGTTTTTCCTCACCTCATACAATGACAACCAGAAGTAGCTCTAGTTTAGCACAGTACTGGAATGTGGCACTAATGTGGTAACATCTGTTCACTGCAGCAGAGGTACTATGACCTTGGTGTATCACCATTAATTTCTTGAAAACAAACCATCCAGAACTATTGCTAGTAGAAACAATTTGAAGAACATCAGCATCTAGTCAAACTTATTTAGGCTTTGACATTGATAGAAGGGTTGTTTTTTTTCTGACTGAAATTCATCAAGACAACAAAAGAAGGGCCTTTGCTTTACCTAAGTATTGCAAAAGTGCTTGGCACACTGGGGACACATTAACTCACACCTGCAAAAGGTGTAAATGAGTGTAAAGACTTTAGAAAACCTTGGCGACTTCACAGGCTTCCTTTTTAATCAGAATACACGCACACACACACACACAAAGAACTTTGTCTTGGTTTTTGTCTGTTACAGACTCTAACCATGAGCATATCAGTTATGAAAGAGGCAGAATGTTCCCTCAGAATATGGGCATCTATGCACATATCGCCCAGTTCTTCAGCTAATAGAAATCAACAAAGTTCAGCTGGTTACAGCACAGCAGTGCAGAGGTAGGGAATGCTGCTTGGAGCCTCGTCTGGATGAGTGATGAGAGTCTCCAAGGATGGTTCTGGCAGCTCCACTGTGGGCAATCTTTTCCTGTCCTTTTCCTACTGGTTTGGCTACAGGAGGTCATACCAAAAACATTGAAAATGAAGGTAAGGTAATGTGTTCTACTCTCCCAGTGTCCTGGATGCTACTGATTTCATCACAGAAGGCAATCTGTTTTTTTTGAACAGGATTTGCCTGTTTATAAATCTGTTCTGGCTCCTTCTGATCATTTCTCGTCTTTTGTGTGCCCAGAACTAGCTTCTAAAAAGACTTTCTCCTTTATTTCCTGGGGACTGAAGTAAGGCTTAGCAGTGCAATCTAGCTTCCTTAGCACTCACCTTGTCCCATGTCCGTATTTCCAGCATACTCCAGAGGACCCTTGTGCAGCCTCCTTGTACCATGAGCTTTGTTGATGCCCAGGTTGAGCTGGGAGACCTGAGAGTGGGCCCTGGCAGTAATGACAGGGAGGCTGAGTCAGAGAGCTGTAGGGTTATTGCTGAGATAACTTGGGAGAATCTTTCAGATTGTTTGAAGGAAAGAATTCATGTCATGTGCTGGTGTAACTGTCACAGCTGTTATTTATAACCCCTGTTTTGCCCTGCGATGTTTGGAATTTTTCCTTGCTAAGGTATCTTTTGTACAACTTTTGTTTTCTAAATAATCTATTCTTGTTTGTTGCATGATTTCTGAGAGATGCTAAGATTAAACTTCAGGGAAACAAAAGGTTATTATCATCAAAACTATTGGTTACTGGCACTTTGCTAATTGTCTTTACAGTCCTTTCCTTAACAAACCTTACCTTACTGATCATCTGCAACTGAATTCCAGAGCAACCACAGAGACAGAAAAGGTGAGGGCATAGGGAGCTATTGAAATTCATTAAGCTCCTGAAAGTTTCCAGAGATGTGGACTTCCTTGGAGTTCTGAGCCACGCAGTTCATTGTTAATGGGTTACTGGGTTAAGTTCATCATAATGTTTGACCTCCTGTTTAGGAGCCTGATGATGTGTGAAAGCCTTGCTGTCAAAGAGGAGTGATAGTGGTGCAATTGTAGGGGCTAATGATTGTGCTGACCTAATGTCCTCATACAGCTGCTTTCTATTACTGTCGCTTAACTGGGACGTTGTAGGCTCAAGGGACTAACTTTATATAATGAGCTGGCTATGCAATTATTGCAGCTACTGCAGGACATTGGAGTTAAGTCTATCTTCTTTTTTTGCTTCATCATTTGTTTTTATGTTATTCTGGCATAATATGAATATTTAAAAAAAGAATTGAGCTTACTGCTTGGAGGTGAAATGGATGGTGCTGGTTTTGCTTCTGAGCTATTGTGAAGCAGAGATGGGAAAAGAGTAGTTACATTTCCATGCTACTCTCTCACCTGTGTTCTGTATAATGGCACAAAATTATTGTTGTGAAAAGTAAAATTTGCTAGGTCTTTCTGTCTGTTTTCATTCTAATTAATTTTCTTCTTGCTAAGTTAAGAAGCTAAGCAGGGAGCACCAAGGTAATTTTTATGAGAATCCATGTGAAAGCTCTCAGTGGCTTAACAGTTTACTTAAAGATGTTTTGCTTATCCTGGATTCCAGATATGGCTTATTGCATATCGCTCTGAATTGTTCGTGAACTTCTATCTAAGAAGGAGGTAATCCTGCTTTTGGTTAAATTATGGAAATTGAAAAGATTGCCACAGGTTGTAATGCAGGAGTATGTGTGGATATTTTGCTAGCAGTATGGATCAATCAGGCTTGGATTTACTTCTAGAAGGGCAGCTAACAATTTTCAAAGGTTTTTATTGTTAACAAAAGCTTTGTACTTCTTATGGTCAATTAATTACGTGCTGCTGCTTTCCCTTATTATAGTGTGATTTATTCCCAATATTAAAGGGAAAAAAGTTGCAAGTTCTATCCAGTGCAGCCTTTTCTGTAAAAGTGCAGTTAAATTTTGAGAGAAAAATATCATTTTATGTCTGCTTTGTAACAGACACCTGAACATACAGCATCCTTTGTGATGGGTAAAAAGAAATGTTTGAGGATCTGTTTTCCATTAGTTTACTCAGATTACCTCACAGAAATAAAAAAAACTCTTGGAGCAAATGGGTGGCTCTCAGTCGCAGTCAGAGCAGAGATGCATGAGTGGAATTGATGGCAGCTCCTGCAACCTGGTCAGGGCTGTGGACTCAAGCACTGTGCTAAGCTGCTGGGGCCATTACTGGGAGAGCCAAAGCTCTTTGGTTCTAGCAAAGATCCTACAGACATTCTGTCCCGAGTGGTTGTGCATAGGATGTGTGTGTATTCAGTTGTGAGCTTCAAGGTGGACCAGCTGGTAAGGGGTACAAGCTTGAGATCTGACCTTAAGTGTCAGTAGGGCAGGAGGCATGCGATGGGGGCACATCCCCCAGCCTGAGTCTTGCCTAACAATGGACAAAAGTCTTCATAGTAGTGAATTACACATAATGACTCCACGCTTTGCCTTCTGTTCATATGGCAAAATTAGTTGAAGTATCTTATACTGTTAGCCAGTATTAACTGAGCATCATAACTACTCCCATAATGTAGCTAAGGGCGGATGTATTTTTCATCAGCTGCTTACTCATTGTCTGTATACTGACTGAGCTTCCATATGCTTGGAGTGATCTAATGCTGTTGTCCATTGCAGTAAGTAAACTGAGCAAAATTTAATTAAAGATACATATCTAGGAAATATGACTCTTGATTCTACCTGTTCTCTATTCCACTCATGTATGTCTTTAATATATTGAATCCTTTTAATGGGCAGTCATGTGCAACTGATATAGACAGAATATTCTGTCTGGTGTTGTGCAAGATCCGGTGAGAAAGCCGTAAGTTATATCCAGAGAGCTTTTCAGATGGGCTTTCAGGAGCAATTGCCTACAAAGAGCATTTTATCCACCCTGTTTTCTGTAATGATGATTTGTTAGTTTTGAGTCAGGCAAGTTCCCCACGTGGCATCGTGTATATCCATACAGTGGCTTATTCAAGTAGTTAAAATTTAACAGTTCTGGTTTGTCTACCCGCTTCTCTATATGTGGGTGCACCCACCCATGAGTTTTGTTAGCTGGCTTAATTTGCACACGACATTTTGAAGTTAAACTTCAGCTTTTAAACATATCACTATTTATTTTCAGTGCTTAGATGACACCATGCCAATTTTCTTCTTTTCTACAGGCTATCAGTTCGGCTTGCTTGCTTACTGCTGCAAAGGGAAGAACTGCTATGTAAATGCCTCTTGAAGTCTTCCCAGCCAGTTTAACATAAGTCCAAGTCTGTAATTACCACATATTATTTAGTTCAGAGTTTTATCTTAGCATTAATGAGCACAGTATTAAGAACACAAAACAACAAAGGAAACCCTTATGTGGGTAATTGTTAGATCAAGTCTCACCTTCCTGGTAAGAATTAGATTTATAACTGGAGGTTTAGGGTTTCCTGGTAGTCCAAAGAATGTAGAGGTAAAACTTAATTTCAGATTGCTTTTTAAAAGCGATATTGGAAAGCATGAAGTCAGTGATTAGAACCTAATGAATCCTAACTGGCTTAGCGGGGAGATAATAACTCTTGCATGCCTATTTACATATGCTTATGGTGAAGGAGATATTTAAATGCGTTAAATGAACAGTTGAGATATATAGCTCTATTTATCACGATTACTTCACTAAATTTGACTAGCTGCAGTCTCATATTTGACAGACATGGTGCTTTAGGAAGTAATACAACATGGATTTGCTTATTTTCTTAAATGTGATCAATATTAAATTGTCAGACCTTACACTTTGATGTTATTAGAGAGACATAGGTTTTTTTTGTTGGCTTTTTTTTTTCAGCTTGCTTCACTGCTGAATGTTTATCAGCGGTTTAACTGTTCACATAATGAAGTGCAGAAGTAGAGAGGGATAGTCAGTATAAGGCCAGTTTCTCATACACCCGTTACAAGATAGCTCCAACAACTCAAATTCTGTTCAGCAGCATGGAGTGTGAATCACAATTAGAAGTATGTGCTGAATGCTCAGGAAGCAGACTAAGGGCTGCTCCAAGCAAATAAAAAAGGGAAAAAACAGCAGGCAATCAATCTTGCTTGTCTGTCCCAATGCGCACGTGAATTCGTGTATTAAGAATAGCTGCAGCACAGCTATTATCAAATCGTAAATGTAAAAATTTCCTGAACTTTGTAAGACGAATTAAAAGTACTATTTCACGTTTTTGTATAAATGCCAAGCCATTCGTAAAGCCCTTGTGCAAATCATAGCTTTCCTGCCCTTGTGCAAATCATAGCTGTCATACAAGTGTGTCTGTCTACTGCGCAGTTCGGGGGAATCAAAGCTATGGATGCATGCTTCTTCAGGCACCCTAAGAGAGAACCTTTCAAAATGCTCAAACAAGCAAACAAAAAAACCCTAGCAATTTAAAAGATTTCTTATTTTATTTGCAATGTTATCCATTTGCAGCAGTAGTCACAGGATTCCTTATGCAGAATAGGAAGTAACTGTGTACAATCTTATGAATAGTAAACATTTAAAAAAAAAACAAAACATTTTAGTGATGATTTGTTCCACATATCTTCTACTGCACATACACACACAAAACTATAGTTTCCCTGTGGAAGTGGCATATGACCATGTTTTCTATGTCACAGAGGGTTTACTGGAGGAAAGGGAGGAGTCCCTCACCCAAGCTACAGTTTCTCTTGCTGAAATTGCCTTGTTATTTAGTAGTATAAAAAATGTCAGAGACACAGCAAGAGAAAGTAAAAGAACATTATGCTTAATACAAATCACTGCTAAGAACAATAAGCTGTGGCAGGTAGAATGAAGCCACCTGCCTTAGAAAGCAAGATCCAGCAGTTGTGACAGGCACGTTGCTTACACTCCAGTTCTCCTCTCCATGGCTTGTCCTTATCCCCACCTGTCTGTAAGAATGAGTTTCACATGTCAGAAACCAAAAAGAGGGAAAGCAGGGGGAGGTAAGACAAGAGGAAGAAATTTCATGTTGTTAATTTAGATGTGAATGCTTGTAATATCCTAAATTATTAGCAGATTTTGTCACTGCATCTCCTGTTGAGGCTAAGAGTCAGGTAGCCATTGGTATGCCAGGTAGGATGGTAAGTGCTTATTGCCCAGGGGGGAATAAATAAAGCAGTTCTGTGTTTCAGGCTATGGATCTCAGTGTGTGTTCTGCTTAAGGAGCAGGATATCTGGCAGCACTTTCCTGGAGGATTTAATTGAGCAATCACACTGACATACAGGCAGTTTTTGTAAAAGCCTACAGCAAAAAGTCAGTTCCAGACTGCTATTCTTTCCCAACCACACACGTCTGTACTCTCATGTCTTCATTTACTTGTTTCTCATGTGTGACAGAAGGTACAGCTGCTGGTCTAGAAATCAGAAGTTTGAGGAACTCTGGGAGGGGAGCAGGGCTGGTGGGAAGAAGAAATCAGTTATAGAAATAGAGCAGTAAATATCTGTGTTAAGATATGTAAGCAAAAATGAAAATCTTTTGAAACTTTTAGGTAATTTTCAGGTTTTCACAGGCTGACAGTTCAGTACTTCTGTGTATGGAATTTGAGATAGAGTATTAAATCAATGTTTCACAAACTGTAGCTTGAGGAATGTCGTTATTTTGAACAGAAATGCTCCATTTTTTGCCTCTGTTTATACGAAGATGAGTATCCATCTAGTCTGAGAATCGCTGCAGAATTTCCAGGAGTAACTCTGTACCACTATGCCCAGCTTCTCTCTCTCTGTAGGTTGTCCTGGTGAGTGTTTCACTCATGTATCTGGTATGAACGCACCATAACCTTCTCTGCTATACAAGTGTCAGTATAGTGCTGCGTTGTTCCAAATAATGCTTTTCTTACCAGAGTCACTATACTGGTACTGCTGTATTGAGTCATTTTTCATTTCATCTGATAATTTTTCAACAGTATGCTTGGCATAACAACGTGCTAATGAAATTTGATAAAAAGAGAAGCTGCGAGGAACTGCTAATATAGAAAAGCCTGGTGTATTATCCAGCAAGAGATGGATGGTCTAGAAGATTGGTAAAAGAGAAGTGAATTAATGTTAGTAATACCAAGTAAAAGGTCATACTTCAAGGAATTAACAAGAATTCAACTGCTGAGCGGGGATTTATGAGATAATAACTTGGTGAAGAAAGATCTGGACATAATAATATATCCAGTGATCGAGTTGAC
Source organism: Lagopus leucura (assembly GCF_019238085.1). Classification (NCBI taxonomy): domain Eukaryota; kingdom Metazoa; phylum Chordata; class Aves; order Galliformes; family Phasianidae; genus Lagopus; species Lagopus leucura. Next base: position 11,537,151 of record NW_024962257.1, on the reverse strand, counting down.
CACTGCGGGGCTATAAAGCAATGGGAAAATATGATTGTATAAAAAAGAAATACAGTCTTTGGACATAGAAGGTGAATTATCAAAATGGAAGAGAATTTAATTACTTTGGAAGGCAACAGAGTCCTTGGTTGGAGTAGTCATATTGTTCACTTGTAGTCACGTTTCTTAAGTATTTGATAGAGAGATAAGCCGCTCTAAAAGATGGTTTAGAGTAAAATTCATGTGAGTATCAAGAAACTCACTTCAAATTCTAGCATTTTAGGTTAGATTTTGGGTACATCGTCTACAGTGTGTGTGTCTAGTCATTTCCTCCAAGAAAGATTAAATTCTAGTGAATGGAGTGAGGATCTACTGAATTATCAGTATAAAGAGTTTCTTGTGAGGAGCCACTAACAGTGCAATGGTTAAGCCTACTGGAATGATAGCAATGGATGGATGTGATGACTTTCAGGCCTCGTACTTGGCCTTGCTGAAATTGCTGAGATTCATTTAAGCCTACTTTTTAAGTATCTCGTCCCTTTTTCCTAGATCATCAGCTGCACCGTTCAGCTTTGTGTCATCTGCAGACTCACTGAGGCTGCGCTCAATCTCACTTTGTCATTAATAAAGATACAAAATGATACTGTTCCCAAAGTGAGACATTGCTTTTCACTGATAGCCACCTGGATGTTAAGCCATTGACTACAACTGTTTGAATGTGGCCATCCAGATAGTGCCTCATCCATCAGTCTACCTTTCAAATCTGTCTCTCCGTGATTTAGAGACAAGGATGATGTATGAGACTGTCTTTTTGGCTACGTACACCAAGTCCCATTCAGAAAACACCCAGCTCTTCTTCCTCTCTGCCAACTGGATGATGTTTGGTCAGTTCCTTTTCTACTCCTTAAAGCTGATTCTACTCAGCTTTTACTGTGATATTCTTGAGAAGTGATTATTAATGCTAATATAGAGAGAGATTCTCACTTAGGTAGACTTACAGCTAGCTGGTATCAGTCTTGAAGTTCTGAGGAGACTATTAAGGGTTTGTCTACGTAGTAAAATGGTGACAATGTTGTAACATGAACATCTAACGTTTTTTACAAATGCACTTTAACAAGCTTCACAGCTAACGACATCGTGCATACTATTGAATCTATATTTTTTTTTATTATCTCTGTCCATTTTAAGTGGTTTAAGAGCTCATGTTACTCTAATATCAGTGAAAACTATGTCTATTGCTAGAACAGATCTGTTACGCAAGTTTGTAATAGTAACTAAACCTGTATTTTTCTAGCTTTAGATGCTGAACTGTAATTGTCTTCAATTTAGTTCCCTGATTGGCAGAGACAAATTGTTGCCACAATTCCTTGGCTGTTCAGGTGATACGTATGTTTGTGCTAAGCACAGCCTTGGTTGCAGTAAGTCAGAACTAGTGATTGTGTGATAATTTCAGTAAAGTAGTTGAAGGTCGTATGTTCCTGCATGAAACTGGTGTGTGTCGTGCACTGAACTTGGACCTCAGTCCATCTTCTGAATAAGAGAGACAAAGAAAATAAGGCTTTAAGGCTGAGATAAGGACAGGAACATCACTTTCTAGTTGCTGCCATGGGCAAAGCAACCTCAGCTTGTGCTTGTAGCACCTGATAATGTGGTAACAGTACAAAGCTGTGCCATGGGAACTTGAGAGTAGGCATAAGGGGAGAATTCCTTAAGCTGATGCTGCTCAGTAGACAGCAGAGAGATGGTTGATGCCTCACAGTGGTCAGTGCTCAAGAGAAATTTGGACAATGTTTGTTATTAATATGCTTTAACTTTGGGTTAGCCTCGAGGCTGCAATTAGACTGATTTTTTTGTAGGTCATTTTTAAAACACATCCTTCAGAGTGTCTTGATGTGTTCAAAGAGCTTGCAGCTGTGTTATTCTTACTTTGTTCAGAAAAAAAACAAACAAATATAAAATATTTTTCTAATTCTGCTTTGCTCCATTTCTTAAACTTCTTTTCTCTATCATTATTTTTCTGTCCTTACGAACATGACATGTAAATAGTTAAATCACAGTATAAAAGTGGAAAAAATGTTCTCTTCAGTTTAGTTTTTTCAATTCATTACAACAAAAACCTAAAAAGCAAATAATCTCATTGTTTTGTTGAATAGGTACTAATGCATTTTTTTCCTGTAATTTTCAGGTTTTGACGGTACTGGCTGCTGGCAAAGCTGAGGTAGGAAATCTTGTCTTATACTGAAGGGAAGTTAAATGCTAAATAGTTATCTGTGGTTTTATGGTGTGGTTAACTTTCTCATGGTTTTTGGGTGAAGAATTTGTTATGAGACTTCATTTTGGCACTTGTGCTACTTCTAGTGTTTAACAAGCCATTCCTGGGGATTTTTGTTTTGTTATAAAAATGATTAATTTAATGTGGATCTCAGGAAAGTCCACAGCATTGAAACCACCTACTTAAGACCTTGGTAAGCTTGTGTTATAATTTCCAACAACAGAAGGTGGATATCTCTTCCCTGTACCCTTCTTCAATTTAATTTCTAATTTGCTTCACAAAAATGCATTGTATCTGTTTTAAAATTGATTCTGATGGTTGTCATGGATTCCTTCCAAGTCCAAAACTACCTTGCCTTCCTTATCGAGTGGCGTATCAAATAAGCTGTTTGAACACATTGCGAAATGATGGAGATGTCTGTTTGTATTACACAACTATATTAGCTGAATTTTTACTGAATTCTATAATGACACTGATTGCATTTGGTGTTGCCTATGTTGGGTGCTTTCCATTGCTGTAGTTTAGATTGATCTTAGTTGTATTCGTGTTTATTTTGTTAGCTTGATATTCATATAACCAATTAACTACTACTACACTACTTGGAGAAGAATTGCATTGTACAGGACACATAGGTTCTCCATATGCTAAACTTAAATTGAAATCTGTACTGAAATCTGCCATTTGTTATACTAGCTGCTTACATTTTTGAAAGAGTTTGTTGATTCTCGAATGCTGGCTGGAACATTCACTGACGCTGTGCTGTAAGATGTAGAATCCATTTTACTACTAATTTCCACCAAATCAATTCATTTTCTGTGGTTCATGTGTTCATTTAAAATGTTTTCTTGCCTATACCTACATCACTGTGTGATGGTTGTCATGATCAAGTTCTGCCTTCGTTCCTGAATGCGAAGGCACATTTGCAATAAATGTTGAAATGTCCTGTTGAAAGCTGTTTTAGCTGAAGAACGTAGAAGTCCACATAAATTTCTTTTTTAGCATTTCAAATGGCACTTTTTTCTTCTTTAGACTGATATCCATTAGTTACAGTCCAAAGAATTCCGTAGCAATTATTCCACCACAGACCCACTGTTTGTACTGAAAGCAAGCTGTAATGCAAGTTGTGAGAATATTTAAGTATATAGTTAGTGAAATCTATTTACCAGTCACATTACATATTTATTTTCATTTGCTTGCTCTGTGATGATGTTAAGTGTGTTGTTTAGATGATGTTAATGTCACTAACACCATTCTCAGAAGTGAAAATACTACATTTGTTAGATTTTATTTTGGTTATTTGATTGCTGAAGCAAAATTGGCAGTGCTTTCCGATCACTGATGTTTATTATACTGCGTTTGTCTTTCTTGAACCTTGTTGTTGAATAAGTCACTGCAATTTTAATAAGTGACTGGGATTTTTATTCAGTGCACAGATACTGATTCATTTAATGTCAGCTGGAAGCTCAGAATTTTTCTGTATGAAACTGGTTTTTAACTTACAGTAGGGAACTTGTGAAGAACTCTAAAGCTAATAGTTCTCCATAACAAAATGTCTAGGTGACCTCAACAGCTGTAATCAAATGCATTTTTAATATTACCCTTCGGTTAAGTAAATTGTCTTAGTAATAAAACTAGATAATCTGTTGGTTACCTTAAAGTGCAAGGACACAAGTTTACTTAGATACTGTAAAAGAAAAAAATTCATCTGTATTTAGATTAAGGTGTAATGTTAGTGTTTAATCCTGTTGGTTTGAATCAGTGTCACAATACGTCATGTTTTGGGGGGGTCTTGCAAGGAAGTTTGTACATGATTTTTCACTGTGGCATTGGTTTAAAATCCTGTTGTCTTCATATCAATTGGGTCCACTGACAAATTATCACCTTTAGTTTCCTGTTTTGTATTGAGATTTTTTAGCTCAGGTTTGTGAATGTACAAGTATTACCACTCTTTTTTTTTTCCCTCTGAAGGCTGTTTTCTCACATTTTTAAAGTATTTCCACAGAATCTATTTCTTCTCAGTTGTGTTGGTTTGTTAGCTACTGCTTTCATCATTTTAAAACCTTAAGGAGTTTAACACGTTTAGTGGCTGTTTTTAAAACAGCTTATCATCTGGCCTTTGTGCTTCAACCTATGGAGCAGCAGGCTTGGCAGGCACAGCAAGCAGTGTTTTCGTTAGGCATTGTCTTACTTGCAAACTGGTGTTGCCTTCAGAATTTCTAGCACTGCTCACTTGTTGCTGTGTCTCAGCTTTTAAACCCAATCCATTGCTGATTTGTCCTGGTCAACCACTATATCAACAACCTCTAAATACTTCTAGCATAGAACTATCTCCATTTATTTTTTCCAAAAATTAAGGCAATACTTTTTAAGGTGTTCTTGCAAGTTTTTGTGTCAAGCCTTTCAGGTGACTTTTTGCTCTTCTATTCAAAGAACGTACTGAAATTCAGCACCACTCTAAATCAAAAAGTTTTGTACCGTATTTGAAGATTCCTGTGTTTCTTTGTGCTTTATTGTAAAATTCTTGTAGATCAAATGCTTAAATGTGTGCCTTGCTATACTTGAAGCCTTCATCCCTGTTGAACTTGGAGTAGTTTTACATCTTTCTTAAAGTTTCTGAAGTTACTAGCACAAAGGTGAAGTGATGTGGCAAAGAAATCCCATCTGTACGTTAGGGAAAGCATCCTTCCTTTCCCTCGTCCTGAAAAAGGAGTTACCAAAACAGGGAACAGAAAACTGCTTATGTTTCCTGTTTTCCTCCCTGCCATGTGAATAAATGATTTGATGAAGTTCAAAGCCGCCATCTTGTGAGAATTTAGTGGCAATGTCTGAGTTGAAATATACATTTAGTATAATTATTAATAAGTTCTCAGTCACTTTTGTGCAAGATATGTCAAAGCAGCCTTTTTAAACTGTCATAAAGAAGGTGCCGCCAATGTCTCAATGTAACTGGAAATCAAAATCAGTTCAAGCCAATGAGATTATTAAATCAGAGTGTAAAGAAAACCTCCAAATAGCAAGCAGAATAATATGGCTCTAACGACAACAAAAACCTATGGCTGATTTATGCTGCAATCTGTAAGGTACTTGGTTATCAGGAAATGTCATTGCTAAGCCCCCTACTTTCCGTGCATTGAATGAATAGGTCAGGCCTAGTGAGTAACATGTTTCTGAAAAGGCCAATAAATGTATTACACTTCAGTTGCCCTTTTGCTTCTCTGTATGTGTGGTGGAGAGAAAAATCCTCTGACAGCACTGACAAATGTTTCATTTATATTTTTCTTCATAAAATGTTTATGAAAAATCACGGATGCTCACAGTGCTGTGGAAATATGCTTGTGTGAATGATGTAAGAGATGCATATGCAAGGTGTCTTAAGCAGATATGGTCTGAAAGCAGTTCAGAGCATTCGCGGTTGCTGATATAATTGTTTGTTTGCATGACACTACTGTCTAAAGACCTTAGTTGGAATCCTAGCCATTCAGGTGTGTAGAGGCACATGTTGCATAGCCAGTATGTGAGAAGGTCTTACATAGTTAAGGCACAAAACAGCTAGAAATGGACCACATAGAAGGTCAGTACCAGAATCATGGGATTTCATTGATAGCAGGCGCATACTATGTTTTTGCTGCCCAATTTTTTTTTTTTTAAGGAGTCAGTGGAAGATTATATGGAAATAGGTAACAGCTTTCTAAGAAAATGTGTCAACATTTTTCTACTACTACTGTTATTTCAGTAGTTTACAGTGAGCTATGTACCTAGTAGTCCCACAAATCATTTTGCTACTATATGAGTAATTTTCAAATCCTCTTGGCTTTGATTCATTTCTATGGGAAAACATCAATGGAAAGTTCCTCTGGGGAAACATGAATGCTTGATTGGATGCTCTTAGGATAAATGGCAGGTGTTGCATTAAAAATTCATGGTAGATAAAACATAGCTTTCCTATGCTCTACTTTCTTCTCTAAATTACATGCGAAGTCCTAGTCTGCTATCACTCCAGGTAGGTATGTACCAAGTATGTACTCAGGACACGAGATGTTTCCATTTCTGTTGTTTTTGTGGAATGAATTAATGGGTTATATCCTCTTCCATTTCTGATGCATCATTCTTTTCATCAGCTGAAGATGAAGGCATTGAATCTTGATAAGTAATCAATAATTTGCTTTGGTATTAAGTTTGATTTAATGTTTATACCTCTAAGTTATTTAGAGCAAGAGGATGCTTGTATCTTAAAGAGCAGAAGCAATTTGTATAAAACTGTAGCCTAACACTTTCTGTACATTCACAGCAGTGATTATTTTAAGGATTTAATCAACTTCATTGTTTGCCAAGAGGACTTGAGAATTTATGAAGAAAGTAATGATTACAATAAGGTGGTCTTTGTTGCTTGATGTGACTGTCATAAGCTGTCACAAACCGTATCTGAACTGGAATGTATCACTAACAAAATATGTACGTACAGATAATTGCAATAAATTATTAGTTGATTGTATTGTCATACTGTTACTTATTCATCATTTTAAGTGTAAATTTAAGAATTATGTGTGAAGCTCTATTTTACTTGTCAGATTTATGAATCTGAACAGTTAGAAATGGAACTGCGGGAGCTGCGATTTTAATGTTTACTTGTAAGCAATTTCCACTGAAAAGTATTTTACAAGCATGTAAGCTGAGTAAGGGTCTGAACTCCCACTGAAAGGTGTCTGCAGCTAATTCAATGTCACATATAAATCCTGCTGAGCACATTCCTATGCCTTCAGATACCTAATAAACTCTCAGTTGCCAGTCATGGGAGCTCCCAACTGTAGCAATTATCTTGACAAGTTAATATTGGCATTCCAAACGTGGCAGAAAAGAAATTCATAGCAGCGCATGCCTGGTAGGTGACCTTTGAATGTGATCTGAGTGCAACTGCCTCTGAACAGTTGAAATATCTGCCATCATTTGTAGTTGCTAGCTTCCCTCCGACTTTTATTATCAAAGGCAGAATCCTGAATGTCTTCTGATACTTGAAAGGTTTAATGATGTTGGTTACATATATATGTATATAAAAAAAACTTAACAAAATGGATGGGAAGGAATTGTAGAAAGTTCTCATCCATTTTTTAAATTGAATATGAATTTATAAGATCATTCTCCTTCAATATGAAATCCTCTACAGTAATTTTAAGCTGTGCAGTGAGAGACTGTCTTGCTGTAGCTGCTACTGTAAAGTCTAATTTGCTGCATAAAGTATGAGAGTTGTAATGAAATACGAGCCTGGAGAGCAAGTCTTTTGATCTTGAGTAGTCAGAAGGTTGGCATGTATAGTGCTGTGAAAATAAATGATGTCAAAACTGTAGAATATAATTTATGGTTTGGGGACTTTACTGATGTAAGTGGAAGCTTCTTCCATTGGAAAGCAAATAGTTCAACATAAATAAATGAATAGAAATGACAAAATTTTGTAAATTAAATTTTGCAGTGCATCGCTTTGGATATATCCAGTTGACTAATAATTTGTTGATTATGAATTATGAAAAAGGTCATTTATAAGAGATAATGAGGACTTCAGCCTCCGTTTCTATTTCTTTAAGTACTAGGCGTTATCTGTCAGCTGGTTTGCTAAATAGTTGCTTATGTAAATTGTATGTACTTACAACCTGGGCATCCTGACCTAGCTGTGGTGTCCCTGTTCATAGCAGGGGAGTTGGACTAGATGGCCTTCAGAGATCCTTTCCAGCTCTAAGGATTCTATGTTTCTATGATTATGTGATAGGACAGAGGCTTCTTAAGATAATTAGATTTAATGTTAAAAAAGGCAACAGTAATCTATGTGTTGACATACATGTATGTCTTTTATAAATATACATATATAAAGCCCACATATTTAGAACCAGTCTTTACCGGAGAAAATGGTTTCCAAGATGCTTCAGCACTGTATGTCAGCAACTTGATGGCAACAGAAGTGAATATAGACTGGGCCTGCTAAAGAATCAGTACTGACTTAAACATGTGCTTTCTTATTGTTCCTGTTGGTTGGGCTGCTTTGGTGTCTCCTTGCTAGATGTTGTAAGTTTTTCCTGGTTATGAAAGAACTGCAGCATGTTTTGATGAAGATTCTGAAGATGCTGTATTAATCACACCTTCTCTGTCCTTTTGCTGAGCCTTTTAGGAGCATCATCCTGTCAGAACTGTAGATGTGTCATACTGATCTCGATGATTATATCAACCAAAGCAAACTTGATTTTGAAGGAAAAACTTCATATTCTCAAAGCTCAAATGTCTCCTAAATATTTATAAGCTACGAAAGTTCATTAAACGCCTTTGTTCTGCGATTATTAAACCGAAGGGTGACAGTTCATGTTCTTGTCACATTAATGTGAAGTAGTAATATCTAAATTCATCTGTATGTGTTTTCAATCATATGAATACGCAGAGGTAACATTTTTTTTTTTATATATCTTGGCAAGGCAAGAAGATAAATAGGTGAAAATGTGCATGTGTTTGAGCGATAAAGTTGGTTTAATGATTCTTGGGGAAATGTTTCCTGTGGTACATATGCTAGTGACTTGATTGAACAGGACAGACTCATGCAGTTCAATTAATGTGCAAATATGTGTTCACTGAACTTTCATTCCATTTATCACATGGACGTGGAAATAGGGTCATTTTTTATCTTCATATTATGTATATGACATCTTAGTTTGCTTCTTGCACGTTGCTATGCAAAAAAATAGTAATGTGGCACACCATAGGCAATAGGAATTGGAGATAAATTCCTCAGCTGTCAGAAACATCTTTAAGCAGATCTTTGTTTGAAGATAAACCTCTTCTTTCTGCAGGGATTAACATTAAGAAAGCACGCTCTACCTATTAAAATTGTATACTTCTCTTGGCCATATGCTGTGAAAAATCATTGGCAACAATTGACATATTTCTAAAGTACAAAACGTACAAAGACAGTGTAACTCACAGGAAAAAAAACTCAAAAGGCAGTTGCAATTGAAAATACATTAGTATTTATTGTTGATTATTTAAAATAAGTCACCTATTGCAAGGCTTTGGTGCTTTTAATGGTTCCCTTTCAGACCTACTGAAGTTTTTTGGGAACTGTTTTCTTGGCAAACTTCATATTGCCTTGGATATCACTGAGCTTAAATTCTGGGCTGGCTTTTTGTGGTCCATGCAGGCAGTAAAGCAGAAGGCAGGCATGCTATCTCTTCACCAGCTGAAATCTCTTACAGCCTGTAATAAGGGAAGTATCAATAACATCTGATCCAGTGTCTGTGTTAAAGGTTTCATAGAAATAGCAGAGGAATCCACAAAATCTGGCCCTTTCTTCTGACTAACAGCTCCAAATCAGATTATCAAGGTTACAGCTGGTTAGTCAGTTTGCACACTGAAAGTATACACAGGAAATTGTTGGAAGCATAGATAAAGATTTTTCTTTTGTTTGTTTTCTGTAATTGAAAAGAAAAAAACGAAGCCATTTTTTTTTTTTTTTTGTCAATATTGAGCAAAAATAATTCATAACTGTGGAAAATTTCATAGGTACAGTGTAGAATAATGTGATAAAAATTCTTTTTCTAGTTGCATATAAGGGTATAGGAATGCATTTAAAATTTTTATTGCTGTGTTTCATTGATGGTCTAAAGACCTTTTGGCTGATACAGGCAGCCATACAAATCAAAGACTAGCAGAATTCTCCATGGAATTGTAATCTTCCCAGGCAAAGCTTATAACCTTTAAACAAACCACAGGGCAAATTCTCTACCATGTAAATTGGCAGAGCCTCATAAAATGTAATGGAACTGTGCCAGCTTTTAAGAGCAGTGAATTTCATCATAGGTGGAAGGTGGCAGAAGCTTGAAGAGTCTAAACTGTTAATTATCATACCAACACATCTTGTTAAGCAGGAAACAGTCCTGTTGGCTTGGGGTCTGAAATATCTGGTAAAAAGTATATTATTTCAGCAGCTATTTAGTTTTGTAACTCAATGCTTTAATTAATGTAATTGGTCCATTTCTTCATCTCTATGTTAAAAGCTCCTGAAAAGAGCTGTCAGTCTGAAGCACAACTATCAGTGAACTGCAGTTACATTTTGGGCTGCCACCTGTTGATATTGAAGTATCAGATGTGATCAATTTCCTCATTTACTGTCTGGGAGCTGAGGTAACAGTTACAGCAGTGACTCCAAGGTACACAAATGCATGAAAACACAAATACTTCAGTTTATGCTTCTTTGTATAGAGAAGAGATGCAGATCTGCTGAAGTTTGAAGTACGCAGTGCTCGATGATATGCAAAGAAATAAACCTGTCCCATCACTGAAAGGACGAGCCATGTCTATCAAAGATGAGTACTGTACTGAAGTGACTATATCACATGCTATTAGAACCTGTGTGATGTGAGAACTTAAAATTTTAGAAAGAAGCATGTTTATTTTTAATGAAGCCACATTACTGTTACTTATCGTGCATGAAATGGGCAAAACAAGTATTCATTCACTAAGGTTTGTGAGCAAAATGTCAATGGTTTGGAGAAAACAATCACTGAAGTGCAATAGGAATGTAGTTTTCCATCAGTACCTTGATCAAAACGTTGGTTGCAGAAGTGATAGAGAATTAGGGTTTTATATTTGGGAGAAACAATGAATTTGTGTCTTGTGCATTAGTTATTTCACAGAGGAAGAGATTGAGCCACACAGCGTCTTGTTTTGGGATGTATCTCCCTCACTAGGAGGCTCTAGAAAGGTGCTGCTGATCATTATGTTGCATGTTAAAAAAAAAAAAAAGGCTTTTCTTGTTAGCAGTGCTCACTGTGAAAGTGAATAGACGGAGTTGTGAGATGTTTTGGGGTTGTTTCCACCCCCCCCTCCTTTTTTGACTGATATATTAAAATAGTTCACTTTCCCTTTGCGGTTTGGTTTACCATCTTGCATTGACTTAACTCAAAAGGTCAATCTGAATGAGATTGCTGGCAAATTAGTTTTGAAGTCTACTTTTCAGAAGGAGAATCACAATAGCAGACAAATGCGTATCCTAATATTAACTGAAAGCCAAACCAACCAGACAAATTGATTTATTCCTCTGTTAGACTCTTCAATATGTATTTACTTCATTTGTTATATGGAAGCTGTATTTAGTTGTGATTCCCTGCTGCTCAACAGTGTTTTAGGAGAGAAGTTACAAAAGCCCAAGGAGAGTGAGAAGAATGGAAGTAACGAGCACTTCTGATTGTGGCTGTATCTGGCAGAAAGTTAGGTTTGCAGCTCTTTGGTGAATAATGTAAATACTAAATTAGAGATACAGCATAGTCAAATGTGTCACTTCTAATTATTAGAAGTACTTTATGGTAGAGAGAATGCGAAAGATTAAGAACCATATGAGACTCTAATTGAGCTGCTTTTCCCACAGGTGATTTGGCATTTAATTCTTTATCACCAGTGCTCGTCTCGCTTGGCTGCTCTGCTGTAAATATGTGGCTTCACATCAGTTCTAGATTGGCAAAATTTCTTGTGAAAATTCTTTGATCTCTTGGTCTCTATACTGCTGCTTCCTCCTCCTTTCTCTCTAATCTCTGCTTTGTCTCAACTCTCCTGTTTTTCTTTGTCTCTGAAGTGTTCCATTAGCCCATATGTACTGACTAAGAACTATTATTTGTAGCTATAGTGGCAGAGTCAAGATACAGGAAATACTGAAGTAATTATTTTATTAATGTTTATTTGTGGTCCGTGACTTCTGCAGAATTCATTTTCATTGGCTAAAATGAAACAGGGAAATACAGAGAGAAGTCATTTTACAAACAAATGATATAAAGCAATAAGAAGAATGTATAAAGCCGTGGAGTCATCAGCTTGGAATGACAAGTCTTAAAGGTCATATTTGGCTGGTGACCTTAAATAACAATCAGAAATGATCATTGCTAGTCAGGCTTCTCTCCCTCTAAAGGCTGTTTTGTTTTTTTTCCCCCTTAAGAATTTCTATTACGCTGTTTTTTTTTAAAATATGAATAACAATAGAGAAGTCATGATAATATATACAACTGTAGAGATAATGATGAGCAGAAACTATTGCAATATTTAAATGTTCCAGCACTGTCATTTCACTGTTTGCAGTAAAATAGACTTGCAATTAGTTTGCAAGTCTGTTAATTAGTGTCAGAGTAAACACCTAACACATTCTCCCTGTTGATTTGCTGTATTGTAATCGTATTCCTTCTCCAGCTCTCACTGTTGAGTCATTGCATCTCTTTCCTGTAGCTGCACTAAGGCTGCTGTGTCTCCATGATGTTATGTCAAACTGGCACTGAGTAACTCTGACTTGCTGCTGTAGAGGTTCCAACCGTGGCCTTTGAAGTAAACAGCTAGCTGGTTTGGAGACTCAAAGTTTAGCACCTAATGAAGTTTATTGTTGTAGAATGGAGGAGTATCCATAACATGCTGTAGGAAATCAATACTTAACCATCAAGTCTGTGCTTGTTTCTGCTGTTGCGATCCTCTTTTGCTTGCTTCTGTGTCATTCTAGTACAGTTGGGAAGGCAAATGGATTATAGAGGTGGATCCACTGATGCTTAATATCAAAAGGGGCTGTTGTAAGAAAGAAGGGGACTGACTCTTTTCCAGAGTCTGTGGTTAAAGAACAAGGGGAAATGGTTTCAAAATTGAAGAGTGGAGTTTTAGACTGGATAATAAAGAAGTTTTGGTTTTTTTTTTTCCTGGAAGGGCAGTGAGGCAGTGGCAGAGGCTGCCCAGAGCTGGTGGTGCCTCATCCCTGCAGACCCTTGGGGTCAGGCTGGGTGGGCTCTGAGTACTGATGGATCTGTGGGTGTCCCTGTGCATTGCAGGGAGTTGGACTGAATGATCTTTAATGGTCCCTTCCAGGACAAGAAGTTCTGTGATTGTGTTCCTATTTCAGCCCAGAGTTCAAACATTTTGAAATGTGCTTTTTTTTTTTTTTAAACCTTATTTGTTTGCACACTGAGTTACCAGAGATAAAATGACCTCAGCAATCCTTAGTTAGCAGGACAAGGACTTGGTTGCAGGAGTTTTCAGAGAGTGCTGTGTGACATGATGAAAGCCAGGTAAAGTCTCAGAATTCTCAGTGTTGCGGATGCAGATTTTTTAATGTGATTTAGCACTGTCTTTATATTCATAATTTTAGCTAAATGGCAACTGGGCCTTTAGGAAAGACAATTACACACATTTCTACAAAGTATTGATTATTCACATTCATGGGATATGGCTTGCTGCCTTGCAAATTATTTTTAAATACATTTTTAATAAATCTTGTAGTAATTTCCAGGGGCATAATACAAATAACTCCACACAGTACAGCTGCTTTTGTCATGAAGTGATTGGTTGCTTTTTTATAAACCATGGAATCCTTCACTAGAATTTCAAAATAAAACCTTTTTTTTTTTTTTTTATAGCAAACTTGAGATTTAAAAAAACAGAAATTGTGGAATTATCTAGAAAAGGAACCAGTCCAGAATTCTCTTTAATGCGGGATAGCTTCCATTTTCAGTTAGTTTTGTCTGGGAGCTGTAAGAATGGAAGGCGTTACGTTGGATGAACTGTGGCCTTTACCATGGAGACACAGCTTCTAATGGTCAGCTGTAGCTGAGTGTTGTTTAGTTTTATTGAGCTTTACTCTGATGAGTAACACCCTTAAAATTCATTTCTCTTCTTGCAAAGCACGACCTGTTTTTATTTTGCTTTGGGTTTGTTTTTTTAAGCACCCCAAATTCAGCTGTGTAAGAATGCCCATGTCTGCTTAATGGCAAAATGTGAAGTGCTTGGCAGATATTCACCTGTCCCTTTCCCATGTGCTGGTTCTGCCCTGTGACTGACAGGTGTACACCAGAGCTGCATCCTCCCAAGCAGGGACTGCTGATGTGGAGGTCTGAAATGTTTAAATTTATGCCACCGAGCTCTCTAAAAAATAAAAATAATAATAATAAAAAAAGATTCCCTCTTTGTGAAATGTTTTAAAGTGAAGACATGATTGCATTCTGATTAAATGTAATTACAAGTGACCTTAATTAGCTCCTGATCCCATGAGTCTAGAGGAATGCTCTATTTAAAATGAACTAAGATGAAAAATGAATATCACTGTAGTGAAAAAGACCTTTTTTTTTCCCCCATGTGTTTTCCTGGTGTTTAATAGTGAAGAACTGTGAATCAACAAATCGAATGTAAAACACTCAGAACAGGAATATAGACATAAAGTCACCAGCAACCTTTTTGTAATCATTCCCATAACTGATTTTAAACATTGGATTTTCATGGGTAGGTAACCATTTACTTTCAACATGAGTTGCTGTGATAAGAATTTATTACAGGACCTCAGGGAAATGTTGTTACATCTATTAAAAAAAAGTTACCATTAATTTTGTGGAATTAGAACATCGATTTAATTTGGCCTTTTTTAATTGATGTTAGGTAGCTTGGGAACTGATGTCCTCACTTTGTAAATGCATTTAATCACTTCTTGCTGCAAAACCTTGAACATAATTTTTCCAATCACAGCTGACAGTTCTAGGGTTAAAGCTCAGAGCTAATGAATTCACGTAGACTGGGTACTGTACTACCTTGGCATCCTTTAAAATTGTTTACATTACAAAGCAAGTCTGAGTAATTTTAATTAGATAAGCCCACTAGGTTTTCTTTTTCTAAATAAATTTTTATCTGCTCTTGTTAGCACAGTAATTCAATTTGATGCTGTTCTCCTTCACGGGTAAATATTCTTATGCTTGTAAGGTTGTCAGCTAGCAAACAGTAGAACAGTTAAATATATGGTCAGAGAGTGCTTGGGGTGAAGCAGCACTTTGGTGGTTGTTTCTGAAGGCGAAGGGTTTTAGCAGCATCTGGACAGACACTGTCAGATTAGAAGTTGTGCATTTCACAAGAGCAAATGTCAACATGCTCAGATTAATAATGGCACTTCAGATGAATGATGTGGTAATAATTGTGTTAAAAATTAGCCTGCTTATTCTCATTTGTGGTTTTTCTTCAACACTTTATACTTCATTTGAGAATAGAAACAGATTGAGGGGGGAGATGATTAAATGACTTATTCCTGTTGAACAGTCCTTGTTGCAACTATTGGTTTTGCTTTCCCTAAAGAGCATGCCCCCCAGCCAGCCCTCAAAAAAAGAGAAAAGAAGGGGGGAAAAAAATAAGAAATCCAGAAATTCTTTTACTATTGAATATCGCTTTTCATTTCTTTCTGCTCTTGTTATTAACCTAGTTTACAACCTCTCAGGCACCTGGTGGGAACAGTGGGATAGGAGAAGAAAACAAGTGTGTTTCTGAAAGGCTCCCAACAGCTGTCAGGAAAGTCAAGATGTGTCTCTGCATGGAGGGCTGGTTTAAAAAAAAATAATATATATATGCACACACAAATATAAATAAAACCCAGTGAAGCCTTTCAGGATGCTACTAGGTTTGGTAGGTTGTTTTTATGCTGCCAGTGAAGAAGGGTCTGATTATCCCTAATGGAACCTGCATAGATGTAACAGTGCAGGAATCAGTGTAGCATGCTGAAGGCATGGCTTTTTCTCTTTGTTCATAGGGAAGGACATAATTTTATTTGTACTTAACCTAATATGTACTGCCCAGATCTCTTAAAAATCAGTTATAAGTAAATTCCTATATCGATCTGATTTAGTACAGAAGTACACAGAAACACTTGTGGGATATCATTACCATAGAGTCTGTCCAAGACATGTTATTTAATTGGATTTGCAAAGTACACATTTCTTTGGACTGATGTTCCTGTTTTTCTTTTAAACATTTGTCTTTCAAGTTAGTATCTTGCACTTTTTCGTTGATGAAACTGAGGACAGCTTGGGATCCTGTTATTGACATTTGTGTTTAACCCCTGCCTATTAGAAGGAAACTTGGAATATACAGTTTCCATTATTTTATTTTACTTTTTTTTTTTTTTTTTTACTCATGCAGTAGTGCTACTTCTCCTAGACCTAAAGCCAGCTGCTTATTTAATTTATTTAATGAGCTACAACACCTTTAGGGAGACTTTAAAATGAGGACCAGATTTATGTGCAAGTGAAACAATTAGTTTCCAAGGACTGCAAACCACCAAAAGCAGCAAAATCCCGGTTTTAGGCTATACAGAACTTCACTGCATCTCTCAGCAGCAGCTGTGGCTCCCTGCCTTGGTTTCGCTCACCCTGTGGTGATGGCAAAGCAACTCAGTTGATAACCATGAGCTATTTGGGGGTGCTGAGATGGGGCATGGCACACCCAGCCCTTGTTTTGCTTCCTGTCCTTAATCCTTTTCCTTCTGAGAGCACAGGTAAGGTGTGATGTGATGTAGGGCTTGATGGCTGATACTGGTAAACATCCATGCATCCTTGGTTGTGTGAATTCTGCAGCCTTTGTTGTGCACATTTGGCATGGGCAGCACATCATTCTCAACACGCAGGCACCTACAGGTTTATGAGACTGAGTTTCCTTAGCTGATTTGTGAGTGAGCCTTACAGGAATGAAGGTGAAGTGCAGTCAGGCTCCAATCTTAGGGAATGGGATTGTTAATTGCTTTCCTCTAAATGACATGCTTGTCTGTCTGTGAATATATTACTGTGCTATTAGTCTCATCAGGCCGCAATGCTGGACTTGAACCAGGTCTTAACATAATGTGCAAAAATAGCTGCTTTTTTAGCTCGAAGAAATCTAGAGATCTGGGAATTCAATTTCCAGATCTTAAATCCTGGTCATCCCTGCAGAGTCCCTGAAGAGTGACTTTCCTGGAGTCCTCTTCTCATAGCTCTGTGAAGAGGAGTGCAAGACAGCTGGGCTCTCCACATTAATTAGACTGAGGAATTATTTCATAAAAGATGAGAAAATAGACCAAAAATCATCTAATCCCTTGGTGGAAATGCTGCTTGAGTAGTATTAGAGGGGGTTGGCCTACTGCTTAGGAAACTTCAGCTGGCCAAACCGCTGCTAGCTTTTCATCCACCCTTAAAACTTCTGGGGTAAGAGTTGGTGAGCCGATCAGTCAGAGCACAGCTGCATTTATGTGGTTGAAAACTGGTGCTTTGTGGATATTTCATAGACATGTGACATATTTTCCCTGTGGTGGTTTAGTAAGTTTTGGATTATTGTTGGGAAGGTATTTGTAAAATGGCATCTTTTCATCAAGAAACATTCACTTCAGAATCCTTCTTAGAACTGTGTTGTTCACTGCTCACCTGTTCTTCTCCTTAGATAAATGTTCCAGTCACCATGTCAGAATGCTGATCCAGTGACTGTATCAGTGGGTGCAGGTGACAAACTGTATGTCATGAATATAGCCCTGACCAGGCAGCTGGGAGAAATAGCAATAGCATTCTCAATAGTTAAAACTGAAGGTGATAAAGTTTTTGGCTGAATGAGGGAGTGGAATTATGATAAACGAGGGAAGAAATGAAGAAAATATGGTCCCAAATGTTTCTTCCAGCAAGCTAATTAAAATATGTATATACACCTGTGGTGTTTGAGAAGGAAATTGTAGAGTATTTTATAGGAGAGGCTCTTAAAAGTTAAATTCTCCCTGCTGAGGTTTAGACTGCACAGTGTAGATACATCAGACGTTGATACTTGAGCCACTAAGTCTGGAAAGGAGCAATATTTTCATTATGGGTATTCCTGTTATTGTGCAGTGATTGTCCCTATAAATTGCTTATAGAAACTGAAAAGACTCTAGAGATGGAGCATGTTACCAGTTAATGCAATTCCTTTCCCAGTGGAAACAATTTGGGACCAGAGGAGATAGGATTACAGCACGTATTCAGCTGTCTGCATTTCCCAGAACATTCTGCCCTAGGCAGGCTGTGTGGTTACCCCTCCTAAAGACCTGTGCTGTGTGATGGCAGAGTCACAGTGGGTCGTACACTGGACCTAAATTACCCATCAGGGACTTAAAAATAGAGCAACAGAGCAATCTCTGTTTATAATGAACATTATAAACAGTATCTATTTACTACACTCAGATTAGAAAGCAAATGCAGACTTTCTTTTTAAAAGCAAGCAAACAAACAACAAACTTTAGGAGGTTGGGGGAGAGGGGGTTGTCCTTTTTTTCTTGTAAATTCTTTGATAGAACTCCACAAATAAGAGAATCTGACTATTAGCAAGTACATCTGTTGTATAATCTGGTTGAAAATCAACGATCAGCTTTATTCTGCTTTGTAATTTCTATATGGTGAATGAACTGGTCTCTTTTCCCCGTGTCACTGAGTTCAGTCGGGTAGCAGACAATGTTTACTCATTTGTGTCTGGTATGTTTTGTACTACATAATGAAAATTCTAAAAACTATGTGGCAAAAAATTGTCCAGAGCCAAGCAAGGCAAGCATGGAAGGAAGAGGCTAATATGTGTGCAACCAAAGGATTTGTATTTCCTTTCTATTTTTAATGATATTGTCTACTACTGTAGAGAAAGGTGAGTGAACAGCAAAATAAATCATGTTGTTTTTTATGTAGGAAATACTCCAACTACCTATAGCTGCTCTAAATTCAATCTAAAATTCACAGTAGATCATTTGCTTCAATATTATCTAATTATGACGTACTCAGTGAAACATCTTGTGATTAAAATAAAGCCAGGATTGCTCTCCTTCATGAAATTATTAACTTCTGAATTCATGGCATCGTGCAGCATTTGCTTTGGGCTATGAGTACATAGGTACATCAGCCCAGATCCGTGGGGCATACTGCACTCAGTTCTATCACAGGACTGTCACATCTTTCAGATCTGACTTAGAAGCACTGTGAGTTATAGACACCTCCCTTTGTAGCTTCTAATGGCTGAATTATTTTAAAAGATTGTTTTTTAGAAGAAAGATGGAATGCCTTCTCATCAGACCTAATTTCAGATCTGTCTTTGATGTGTGGTGTTTGTCATACGCTCAGGTCAGCCCTCTGTGCCTCAATCTTAATTTCTCAGTTCAGTCATCAAAGTGTGCAGAAGTGTACTCTGTTAGCAATTATTTTACACAGCTATTGCCAAGCCCACTCTGGAAATAGGTGAAGCACCCTTTTCCAGCAATAATCTAATAGATATAGGAAAACATCTGCAGGAAACCCAAGCCATCTTTAATTGCTTGTAGAACACCAAACTTGCATAGACAAAAGAATTAGTTTTCACAATTCTTAAATGGAAAGTTAGAAAAATATATGTATAGCAAATGATTACTTTTGCTTCCACAATAAAAATCAAATTTGCTTTATAAAATAACTAACTATTCCATCTTCCCGAACAAAAGCAGCTGCACCCATTTCAGGTGCAATGTGTTGGGTTTGGTTGGGTGGTGTCAAGTTTTGTTTTCCATATTTACTCATTTGCATTGCTCTTTCTGTAGGTCACTGTGAAGTCGCAGGGCTAAGGAAAACTACTGCACGGATCATTGCAGTCTGACCGTGTTTCTGTTAATGGTATTTGTCCAAACTTTTGCTTAGTTCATGTGAGAGGAAAATTCTTCATTTTTAAGTGTTTAGTGGGCCAGGCTTTGTAACGTGTTTCATCTCTGAAAGGATGTTTCCTTTGTAAGGTGACAGTACAGCAGATGAGTGGGTGTTCCCCACAAAATCTATTTTCTGTTCTTCCAGGCCTCATGTTTAACATTTCAGTGTGATCTACTTCTCAGTAGGATATAATATTAAGTAGATACTGTGCAGATTTTTTATTTATACTTTTTTTTCCAGACAAACAGACAAAATACATAGGACTGACTCTTTTTTAAGGCATGGACTTCTGGATTTATAGAGATCATTCCTAAGGACAGATGATACTTAAAGGGCTTGATCAGCTGGTGCTTGGCGCAGTGGCCGTCACAGTTGGAATTGCAGTGGTAGTTTGCAGCTGCAGAAAAAACTGTACGGCTATTACTGGGCTCCTTAAGAGAAGAAACTTATGTTCATGGAATCTTCAGTACTTCAGCACTTTTCTCCCAGTTGTAAATATTTTCCATTCTCTTTGGAGAAACTCGTCATGAGGACAATTGCATATTATTAACGGCCTTGAAAAATAAATAAAGCATTCCTTTGTTGCTAAGAGAGTGCATGCAGCTTATGCTTCTGTCCTCCTTCTGTATTATTATTCTACAAACTATTCTTCCAGAGAATCTATTTGATGCTTTTTCCCCCTTATAAGAAGCTTACAGGACACAAAGCAATAGAAATTCACCTGAATATTGTTCTTGAAGAGTTATTTTCTTACTACCTTGAACAAACTGCTTGTATTAAAAATGAAAGATTTGGAAAACATAATAACATCTGCCTTTTATCTCTCATTTAATGAAGCAAAATTCTCCCTAAGAGTGCCTTGGAGTATTTAAAAGCATTAGTGATACAGTAATTACAGTCTCAAGAAAATGTCACTGCTTTGTGTGGCACTCTGGATGAACCTTTGCAGGAGTAATGAAGATGAGTTTTGCCAATGTCCTATTGGTGGAAGTTAGGGATTCTAGAGGCATGAGAGCAGTTTCTGATGAAGGAGTGTATGAGAGTCCCTGGTGACATGGCACACAGATGTAGTGCTAAGCAGTGCTGTTGGCCTGCCTGGCTGCCCTTGACTTGTAGGAGAGGTTACAACAGTGATGACAATTTAAGAGAGATATTGAAGAGAAACTAGAGGGTTTTCTGTGAAGCCAGAAGCGCTCTGTAATAAGTCCTATTAATCATGAGTAATATTTCATACTCATAGCTGTTACTTGGTTACGTGTGTACCACATCATCTCGAGCCAGTAATGCTGTCACTTTGGTTAATGATGAGCTCCAAGATTAATGGCTTGACATAGCGATGCCTTTTGATACTTTCAAAGTCCTTTGTTATTCTCCTCTCCTTGCCTATGTGCAGCATTGCTTAAGGTCGTGCGTTTTTTAGAAGAGCAGGCACTTTATGTAAATGCCTTTATGGTTGGAATAAAAAAAAAAGTGTGATTTATCACCATTTTTCTAGGCTGAAAATTAAAAAAAGTGACTGCCAGTTAGGCCTAGAACTATGTACTGTAGGTTTTGCTAGAGTTGCTATGTATTTGAGGATCAGAAATAAGCAGAGAAATTGGTGGCTTTTATGAGTTGAGGTGATATTGTGGTTTAACCCCTGCTCAGCCCCTGGGTGGGATGGGGAAGAGAACTGGGTTAGAGAAAGTGTGAGAACTCATGAGTTGATACAAAGGGCTTACTAAGCAAGGCAAAAGTTTCCCATGTAAGCAAAGTGAAACCAGGAATTCCTTCCCTGTTTCCCATCAACAGGCAGGTGTTCCAGGAAAGCTGCGGTCATCATACATATTGGTTTCCTAGGAAGACAGTAATCACCACTACAAATATCTCCACTTCTCCTTCTTTGCCTGCAAATTGCTGAGCACAGCACCATGTGGTATGGGATGTACTTTGGTAGTTGTGGTCAGCTGTCCAGACTGTGTGATCCCAGCTCCTTGTGGGCAGTGCAACAGAGAAGTCCTTGATTCTGTGCAAGCACTGTTCAGCAGCAGCCAAATGTCAGTGTTATCAACACTATTTCCCTCCTAAATCCGAAACACAGCACCATATGAGACTCTATGAAGAAAATTAACTCTATCTCAGCTGAATCATGACCAGGTGGCTATATGAAATCCTGTCAGATATTTAAAAGTCTTCCATAGGTTGTTATTTTTACAAGAAAGCTGTTATAAACTTAGGCAGTAAGCTTTTTGTAATGAAACAGAAGAAAACTTTTAACATTATGTTTTCCAGGTGGCTGTGATCCAAGATTCTATCAGTAAAGTGTTCTATACAACAAAATCTGAGTCTGGAGTCAGGTTTAAAAAAAAGAAAAAAAAAAAAAAAAGAAAAAAGAACTGTAATAAAGCTATATTTCCTAAAAGAGTCCTCACGAAATAGGAAACCCCACAGCCATTATGCTAAATGCTGATATACCACAAATGATCTTGCCCATGTCCGTTCTTTTTTTTTTTCTTTTCCCCTTTTGCCATTCACAAAGTAGAAAAGTGAGTAATTAATGGTGTTCCTTTTAGCAAATGGAATCTTGTCCTTTTTATGGGAAGTAGGCTTCTAGTTTCTGAAGAGATTTCTTGTCTGAAAAATTTGTAGCTATTTAATGTGTAACTGTATCCAGCTTGAGAACTAATGCCTTCTGTTTGCATCGCTGAGCAACTATTCTGCATCATGTGCAGTGGAAAGTTGACTTAGGCAATTTTCCCTATAGATTTGTGCATATGTCACCTTTGGGCAAAAGATGAGCTAATAGAATTGAAGTTAATGCAATTGACAGAAGGTCAACCAGGGAGCCTTATAAGTCTAGAGCTTCCAGAAAAGCCAGCCTTGTTTCTTGTTGCATATTGCTTGATTAGTATGCAGGTAAGGTGATTGTGCCTCAACAGAATAATTGGATCATTCAAATATCTGCAAGCCCTGGTGTATCTACAAAGCCAGAACAGTGATTAGATCCTGCCTGTTCATTGCGGCGAGCCTTGAATTTCTTCCCACTGTGAAAAACTAATTTTCTGTGGGAATTTATTAAATAAGAAATCTGCATGCCACTTTACCTTGTAAGCATTACCCGCAGAATACAGAGATTTCCCTTGACTTTGATGTATGAATTTTATGGCTGCTTTTATATCATTGTTTGGTTATTTTTCTGCATTCAGTAGAAATTTAAGTATTTCTTTGTTCCCTAGATTTCTAGAGAAGAGTTGCATGTCCATCCAGTGATAAAGAAGCAGTTCATTTAAAGGAGAGGGACGGGGGGCAGGGATATGCTGTGGGAAAGAGGGGCACAACTGAAGAGCGTCAGTGCATTCAGTTTGTTCTATTTCCCTTAACAGTACAAACAGGTTATTTTTCTTTTTAGTCCATATGTTTCTATGCAGTAGCTGACTGCTGCAGCATCAGTAAACAAATGTTATAATCTTGTCTGACTTGCCTTAAAAACAGGGAACTATAATCTGTGTCAGTAGGGAGCGACTGTTATTGTAGTGTAAGATTTCTCCACTGCCCAGCAGATTATAAGTAAATATTAAAAAAAAAAAAAAAAAAAGCAGAATAAGGAATATGAGGTCCACAAGAGTGTATTTAATTCATATATGAAAGTGCTCTAAAGCAAAAAATAAGTTTTTTTCTATACCTGCAAAGCGAAACCGTGCTATACCTTGAATGCTTTGCAGCCAGTGCCTCACTCAAACACCTTTTCAGTAAGAGAATGAAGGATGCAATTTGTCTTCTGAGCTCAGCTGATGGCAGTCAGCTCAGATGTAGAGGAACAGCATGGTCTGAACTTCTGCCCCATTTCTTTCTCTCTCTTTTAATGCTGTGGTACTACTGGTGGAAACCAGTCTGGAACTCTAAATGCAGTATGACTTCAGCTGCATTGTAACAGAACCACCATAGAGGATGATTACCTGGTAAGGGTAAATCCTCTTTGGTTAGGGAAAAGAATCATTTGCTATAAGCATGTATTTTTTCCAGCTTGCAGAAAAGCTTGAGATTCTCTTAACTATGTATTAATCATTCAAATGCTTTTTTAAAATGTTGTTCTTAAACTTTATTGTATATGAAGGGAATTTGAGCTTAGTTGTTGCCATGATTGATTTATGTGTCATGTTTTGTGGACTTACCAGTCCACAGCTGGCTGGCACATAAGCACCTGCACAAATATGTTTGGCGTAGGTTTAAAACTTGTTTCCAAGAGAATCTTCATCATGCATGAAACTTAGAAAATTCCTCTGCACAAACTTTTTCAAAGTAATTCATAACAGCTTCAATGTTTGTTACAAAATTGCTCATCTAGGATTGTGTAAAATGACTGAAAATAATTCACTTGGAAGTTCAAATGGTTCTTAAAATATTTTTTCCTCCATAATTAACACTGCTGTACTCGCGTGATACGGATCATTGCTTACTAGTGTTGAAGTTGTAGTAGGCAGCAGGGAAACATTTCTCCACTCCTTCTCTTCTGAGTTGTAATTGCCCCTCCTTCACTACATCTGATATCCACGTGGTTGAGGGATGGTGTGTGAAACATCCATGTATCTGTGTACTGTGACATGAATTGTTTTTTTTGCACGGCTGTACTGGATGGGTGTTAACAAAAGGACACAGAAGGTGCAGGCATTAAGTGTATTAATGGTCACCAACTCTGCTTTCTGTTGCTAAAATAGGAATTAAAGTCATGCTAATGATCTCATATTGACCCTCAAATGTACCTGAATTGAAGGCCCACCAAAAGAGTGGGCAGTGGACCTGGGGATACAGTTCCAGAGATTGCAGTGGGCTGGAAGGACACGCTGCATTGAGTTAAGCACAGCAGAGAGTGATTGTGCTCTGCCAGCTTCCAGCTCTGCTGAGGACTTATAACGAGTAATTGAAAATTCTTATTAACTCATTTCTGGAAGAGAGCAAAATCTCCCAGAGATGTTTTAAATTTAATTGTTTGCGAAGCACATCAGGACCCAGCACAGCAGTTTAAAGGGAACAGCTTTCAATTTACCTTGCAGCCTATTACGATCCCATGCTGCCGATGCAGAAAATTCGGTGTTCTCACATCTGTGGGGAAACACAATGGCAAGACGTAGCTGTGCCTGTTAATGCAAAGCATTCACAGATACCAGTGGGAGGTGGGGGAGGGGCACCTTGTCACCTCTGAATGGAGCCCCTCATGCACACTCACCTTGTACCTCCAAATGTGCCTGTTACACCCTTAAAATTGGTTAAGCATAAGATATTAAGGCAGTGGCGAGTGTCTAAAGAACAAAAATCTTTTAGTGTAATGTGTCTTCTATTCTAGAGACTGCTAAGCAGGTTAAAATGGAAAACAAACCAAATGAACCAACCGACCCCAAAATGGAAAAGCTTCAAAAGAAAGTGGCCAGGATTGCATTAGTCTCAGAGAAAAAAGCAGAGAGCTGAGCAGTATGAAATGCTTCCTACCTAAAAAGGTGGACTCATTTACCTTGCTTCTTACATCCCAGTAAGGTAGACTGCAGACAGACAAATGAGGTAGTGTCTTGTCCGTGTGTATAACGTGAGTCTTGGACGACTCACAGTTCAGAATTGCTTTGAAGCTGTGGTTATAAGGACTGTAATCTTTTTTTAGTGGAAATTTTTCATAAATGTTCAAGCTCCAAAGTGGTGGCATTTGTTGCGTTGTTTTACTTATCCCAGCTGTAACAACTGCGTGTGCTTCTATTTCAGTTTAACGTATAGTACTTTTGGAGTCTTAATGCTTAATAGTCATGATTATTACTTATATCTCAGCAGAAGTTATATCAGTGAGCCTATTTTGTATATCATGTTGTATCCATGCTGAATTTTCGAGTGTGCTTTTGAGCCACGTTAGCAGTAGTGCAGTTTAATCACATTTGCAGGCAGTAGTGCAGTTTAATCACATTTGCAGGTATGGCTTTATGCTTCAGCTCTGACCATGACACTTCAGTCTGTGTGTGGCCAGGGCCTCCTTCTCATCTTTCTGCATTGGGTATTTCTCTGCTGTGAGCTCTGTTCTGTTTGAGAGACTGCTCTACATCTTGGTGCATTTAGTGTTACTGATGTAGTAGAATCCTACCTGATACGGAGGACAGAAGTGTTGGAGAATAAATATTTCTATTACTTAAAGGAAGAGGTTTTGCATACTGTTCAATAATTCTTTGTAAATTTGTAAACTGGGATTTAGCATTTTAAAGAACTATAATGGACAGGTTTGGTATGAAACTTAAACAGTAAAAGAAAGCTACCAAACTAGTTTTCATGAAACAGTGAGGAAGGTTACGATGGTTCCTGCTTGTTCCTTATTTGAGGTTAGAAATTTTGTCAGAGACTTTCTGAATTGCAGGCTCAGTCATTTATAGCTTGGTCAAAATTCCTAACTCCAATTTCTCCCTCATTGAAAATCAGTGAAAATCAAAGTTGTGCTGGAAACCACAGTTTTTCAGAGGACTTAAAAACATAAACTTGTGAATTCTGCCTTATTCAGGTAGGCAGTGTTTCCTGATTTATCCTCCTCTGTTAAGGAAGGAGACAGAATACAGTGCATTTTTGTGAAGAGAATGGCAAGTTATGCTTTGTCCTTATGTTTTAAAACAAATGAAAACTATATTTGATCAGTAAATAATTAAAAATTTGTCTTATTTGTTCCACTACTGTAGAAAGCATGTATGATTATTACATAAAAACAAATTGATATCAAATTGGAGTATAATTTTATAATGTATTCACCTGGAATTTTATTATTAATTTAATGATAGTATTGATACATTCTAAACGTCATAATGGTGTAGACCCAACTTACCAGTGCACTCTGGTTCTGCACACGTTTATTTGTGAAGCTATACAGCAGCCCTGATGTACTTAACAGGTATTTAACTACTTTGCTAAACGAGTCTTAGTGCACGGCTTCCGCAGCCAGAATGAAATGTGCCTTATTAAGAAAACTCTGGAGGGAATCTCAAGATTAGTCTCTTAATGACTCTTATAATTTAAAAAATGAGATTAAAAAGTTAAAGAAATAATTTAAGAAATGAAGCACCTTACAATGTGGGGCTTTGCTGGGTCTTTGAATAAATGAAATCTGAGAAGGGATGACCCAGGAATAATTGTCAGTTCATTTTAAGACTTTCAGCCTTTTGATCTTGCTGTTCGGTCTCGCTGAACTTTAAAAGTAATTAATTAAAAAGGGATTGGACCCAATCTTCAAAATCACGCTGTAGACTTTGAATGCTGAAATAGAACAAGTTATGGAACAAGCGCTTTGTTCCAAAAGTGTAGAAAATCCACTGAAAAATATATTTTTTAAAGAAGTCATCTTTATCGGGAATCCTCGTTGGAGTTTGTCAAGAATGACAGCAGACATTTCCAGTTTCCTGAGCAAAACTTCAGTTTGAAAAAGTTTTTCACTGATGTATGCTAATGAGGCAATGACAAGGACAATGCACATATGAAAGTAATCTCGGTAGAATTAATTATTTCCTATTTTCTGGGATTTGTTGAAAAACTCAATGGCATAAAATTGATTTACACCTTAACTTTCAAAGCAGATGTTGTGACAAAGGTCATTTGGTTGCCAAATTCTATTTTTTCCGTGTGAGTTTAAAGGTCGTTTTCATGAGCGTTTTGTCTCAGTACTTCTTCCTTCACATTTGGAAAAAAAAAAAAAAGTGGGAATATGAAATACTAAAATGTTTACCCATTTACTGGGGTGCCTGTATTTAGCAACTATTTTCTAAGGCTCGGGATTAGTGGAAGGCTTCCAGCTACGGACAGAACATATCTAGTAAAATAAGGGTCTTCTCAAACACAACACCAGCACTTTGCTGCTGAAAACTTTACATCCCTGCTTAACTTTTTGTTGCAGCACTTTATCCCAACTCACTTTTTATGCAGCTACCAGTAGGCAGCTCGGCATGCTGGTATCTCGAAGGCACGTGTAAGTGTTGTAGTGTTAGCGTTTTGTAAGGGAAGAGGTGCCTTCTGAATCACACGTAATACTACAGAG
Source organism: Lagopus leucura (assembly GCF_019238085.1). Classification (NCBI taxonomy): domain Eukaryota; kingdom Metazoa; phylum Chordata; class Aves; order Galliformes; family Phasianidae; genus Lagopus; species Lagopus leucura. The sequence continues at coordinate 11,509,427 of NW_024962257.1, read as the reverse complement.
TACACGAGACCCAATAAGCCATTGAGAGTGACTTTTCCTTTGCACTTGAGAATGTGGTTAATGTCAAGCATGTGTACAAATCTTACTGAAATTATAGGGGCCTAAATTCTGGCAGTGGGATCTGTATGATAAAAGGATTAATAACAAACTTCGTAGCACAAATTTATTGTTGTATTTCTGAAAGATTAAAAAAGTTTCACAGTAAGATAGATTCTGGTATCTTAATTTGTACCATTCAGCTGTGATTTTTATATTGGGTATCTGGTAGGTCTAAAATGTGTAGGTGTGCAGAAACATGTACACATCTCGTGTCGTCCTACTGTTTTATTTTCTCTGAGGTATTTTGTTCAGCTCTGATCAAAGCTATCAAGCAGCTCATACATCCTCAGTGCCCTTCTCAATCCCCTAGGAGTGCCTGAGGACCTCCCATAGCAGAGTATTTCTTCCTGTAGAAGAGCCTATACTTGGTTACCAGGGAAGATTTCCAGAATGGTGCTTATTCTTCTCCTGCTGCCACCATGTCTCTGTATAAGAATGCACCCAATTTTATTCCTAAATTATGCTGTTGTTCTTTATCCCATGAAAAATTTCCATCGCATTCCTCAGTGGTGGGTGGAAATCTTGTCTTATGTCCTTGAGTTCCATTACATTTGATGTCATTAAGAGAATATACTCCTGGGAATCTATCTCACAGTTAATATTAAGTGTCTGAAGGTTACTATTGTCTCTCCTTGATGAAATCAGTCAACGTGACTGTGCATTTGTTACTTCTAGTAGAACTGGCTGAGACTTTTCCTTTTTGATGGGAATTTTGTTTTTTGAGTCAGAAAACGTTTAGAAAATTTTCTGAGGTTGTGGGTACAATTTGTATCCGCAAAAAGAAAAGAATTTGAAAGAAGATCACCCGAGAATACTGAGGTAGTCGCTGTATTTGTATTCAGTATCCATGGAATCAATGAAAAACTATACTGGCTTCTCTGGTGGAAATGGGTACTTCATGGAACAAAACTTCGTGTATTGGTCCAGGTGAACTGTCTGGAAAGTCTGCAATTGTAACAAGTGAACATTGCACTGCAGAATAGTAGGCAAAGCAACAGAAGCCTGTTGATATTCCTGCAAAAACAGGACAGGGAGTATTCACTTCTTGAAAAGTGATGCTTAATTCTGCCCTAACTTTCTAATTAATCTGCTTCTGCCTGCTTTACATCATCACTTGTTAAAGCAGTATGTAGAAATTGCCATACTTGTAGGCTAATAAGCTAAAGGTTCAGAGTGCTGTCACTTGTGAGTGAGAATGACTTCCAGGGATGCTGTGATGTGCAGTGTTACACAAAGGATGATAAATGTAATTTTAATGCTGAATTCTTTATCTTCTGAAACGCGCAGTCTGAAAGATCCATCTTGTTTTAACTAGTCAGCAGATGCTAATTTCTGGTAGAGCAATGAGAGAAAGATTTCTGCAATGTTCCTGATCTGCAAAGATTTAGGAAAAAATAGCTTAAGTTAAGAAAAAGAGAGGGACTTGGTTTCACTTAGTTGGCATTTCAAAACAAAAGAAAGCCTACTTAAGCTATTAGAGACCTTAATTTCTAACAAAGGAAGTTTCTCTATGCAATTCTCTTAAAAGAGAAGGCAAAATGCCATCTGCACCAGAGCACCATATACACTTCACACCATTTATACAACTGGTCATTATGTGCCCCAGAGGTTGCAAAGGAGAAATGAAATGAAGCAGTAACATGCCTTGAGTCGTTTCCTCTGCAAGAACCAAGGTCACTGCAGTGGCTTAGTGAGCGATATCTGATATCTCTCCATCCTTCTTGCTCTGACTGTTCCTTAATCCACTGACTGTAGTGTTCTGTCTTTTTTTTGGAGTGCAGAGGAAATGAAAGCAACCTAAAGAAATGCATATTTATGTGCATATTTCTGTAATTTAAATTTTCTCATTGAATTTAACTAGCATGCAGACCTGCCACCAGTGGGAGGACTGAAATCTGCAGAAGTGCAAACACTGCTGATGAGCTCTCTGTACTACAAGAAAAAGAAATGGAAGCCTACCCTATGGTTAATGATGATGAATATCATCAAAATGAGCAAATTTTGAGGGAAAAATGTACTCTCAAATACCCTGTATATATTTTCCTTATGTTTTTCTTTTACAGCAGAACAGATAAGCAAAGAAATATTTTAATGCTTTCAAATGTATACATATATATCCTAGAAATACTGTGTCTGTTCTGTATCTGTCATTATTTAACTGTAAAAAATCAAGGACAGACCTACTTGCTTACCTGGTAGAAGCCAGAGACACGGTAAAGGAAAAGATGTATTCTGTACCAGCTTCTCTGTCTTTAGTCTGTAAGCAATGAAGTATAACCTCATTTACTTGTTTATTTTAGATGGAAAAAACAGAACAGTGGGATGTCACTCTCTAATCCACGAGGTAGTCTTCATTAAAACCATGAATCAAAACTGAGTTGGGGCCACAGTCAGTGGAATAACAAAGCCTGACTGCTGATCTGGGGATACCTGCCCTATAACACCCGCAGCGTTGCTGACAAAGGGGAGTAGTGCTCTCCTCACGCTCAGAAATCAGAGAGGTTCCAAAGGGTGATTATCAAAGGAGAACTGGGAGCTCTGCTGAGCTTACATTGATGTCTTGAACATTTATCTTACTCATTTTTTATTTATTGTCTACTTATTTACTCTAATGAGCAACCCCAGTATGTAACCTCGTAATGAAGACATTACAGAATATCTCATGCTTAGTTGGAGTTGAATTTATCTCTCTGTTTAATCACGAAATGCATTGCGAGGGTTATGAGAAAATAATGCACCCAATTTATAGTTTAAAATAATTACTTGACATGCTGATTTTCAAACTATGGAAATTATTAGAGAATAGCAGTACTTTTGGTAATTCATATGCACTGTTTTAACTGTTGATACTTCCCTTATTAGTGACAATTGCTAGGAGCCATGGATGTAAGCGTATACGTTAGCTACAGTATAAAATCAAACCAAACCCTGTTCGTACTTGACAACCCTCATGATCTCAGTAAGTATAAAACAAGAGATGACAATAAGAAGTGGCAACAGCCACAATATATCAACAATCTAAGCTTTATTAATTCAATGGAGGGAGCAGGGCGTTATGATAAAGGTGAACTTAAAGGGGAAAAAAGAGTGAGCTTGATAGGCTTTATTTTTCATTATTGCAGGCATGAAAGGCATTGTAATGGGGTTCCTTCTGGGACAGTGGCCGTTGACACCATTCACTGATCTGACGTAGGTCACCTACCATCTACTAAGCTATAAATATTGTTAGAATATCATCAGAGTTTTTGAGCTCTGAAATCTCAGGGATCTTTCTGGTGACTGGCATAAGCAGCTTATTAAAAGTGAGTTGTTGGCAGCCATGGTGGCGATGTCTGGTGATGCATCTGAAAAGTGTGACCAGAGGACGGCACTGTACTCAGTAATTATCAAATGTTTTGAATAGCCTTGTAATCTCTAATGAAACACAGACTGTACAAGATACTTAGCACATACAAAGTAAAAATGTGTAGTATCTGTCAGTTACATTTCTGACCTTTTCTGGAAAGGTGGGGCTCATTAAGATAGAGATTTACATAAACTAATGATGTGGTCACAGAAATCTGCTACTAAAATGGGTTATAAACAGTGTTACAAATGATTATATTTCAAGCCCCAGGCAGCATGCATTGCCATAACAAACGTGGCAGTCTTTCTGTCCTCAGGTGGTATGTTTGCAAAGGCATATTTATACCTGTGTCGCAAGGAGTCATGAGGGATCTGTGACATAAAATTGTAGATTCAGCTGTCTGTGACCCTAAAATTTGACTGCCTCTGCCAAAGCATAGTTTGCATTCCAGATATCCCAGATATCTCCCCATTCCTACCTTTGGAGTCAACGTGTTTTTTGGGATGATGTTCCACTGTACCTTAGGAAACAACAGCAAGTTAAGTGCTTCATTTGGCCCTTGTCTTCACCATATCTCTCAATGAATGGTGCTGTGGGCCAGGTTGCTCATTTGGAAAGAAGGGTAGGAGGAACCAGCACAGTGGATTCTGAAAGACAAAGTCACCCTTGTAAAAAATCTTAAAATAGATGCTTCTGAACGTAGGTAAGAGCTGTCTTCACAAGGGTGCTGATGTTTAAATCACTCAGTAAAGTATCTTAGTTTGTGAGGATTTTGGAAGAAAATAATGTGCATCCTGAAAATCTGCAAAATGAAAAACATGAATAACTTTGGATTTAATTGAATATAACTATGCTTGGCATAGAACCAGGGGGGTAATGGTTTGATCAGAAAAAAATAAACAGAAAAACGAAGAAATACATATATTTAATGCAGTCTGTTTTTAATTTTCACTTCTGTTATAAAGTTTGGATTACAGTAGTTAAAAAGGCTCTATTATATCAGAAACTAGAAGGCTCAGTGGGTGTGTGTTAATCGCTTGGTAAGAAACTAAAGACAGATATTAGAGTAGATTTAAAAAAAAAAAAAAGGGAATTATGTTCAAGCCACTTCTGTCCAAACTGATGGGTTGTCACAGGCTTCCATCGGGTCCAAAGTCCCATGAGGCTTTCAGGCTTCAACTGAAGTGAAATTGAGGTAGAAGTGTTCAGAAGGGCTTTTAAGCTTTCAGGAATGTCTTGTTCTTACATATTATGATTCCTGCCAGCTGTTGCAGAGAACAGTCTGTCCTCTGATTTAGTTTACCTGTCTGAGACAACAAAAATTCAGTAAATCAGCAGCAAGTCATTATGCGTACTTTGTTTCTTTTTAAAATATTTCTCATTTTTGCTAAGTAGAAAGGTATGAACTTTTCATTGTGGAAAATCAACATGACCTTTTGTAAAAACCAGGTGCAAGCAGTTGAGCATTTGGATGTTCTGGCATTGTTGTAAGAAAGCACATGAGCTTAACACATAATGGCTCTTGAAATGTAAATAGAAATGCAAATTCTTTTCACTGGGCTTGAAATTTGTCTGTGTATTTTGAACTGACCGTGAGAGATCAAGGAAATAATAACTGAAACTTAACAAAACGAGGAACGAAACCTGGGAAAATTTAAGCAAACTCCTTTAAAGCTCTTTAGCAGCACTTCTGAGAAGCATTTTTATTTGTTGCGTGAGAAAAGTTTCTCCTAATATGGAATCCAAAGTGTGTCACTAACTTTTGCAATGCTCGAAGGCTTTGAAGCTGATGTGATGGGCAGAGCATTAGAAATGCTGCTTAGTGTACATCCCTTATGTGCAGTGAACATGAAGCAGAGAAGAACCATTGCAGGCTGTTCTTGCTGTGTAGATCTCTGGTAACTTACCCCAGGAGTAGCAGCCGCTAACAACTGGGCAGCACCAAACCTGTCTTGCTGTAGGTGATAACTGCTGAGCTACCTCCCCCTCCCTGTCTCACCCAGGAGATTCTCCCTTTGTATTTCCTCTCTATTTCCTGATGAGGGGTTTGTGTGAGAGTGTGGCTGGACCAGGTCTCTCCACTGCAGGCGCTGATAAAGCCTCAGCATGTTGTGATTCTCCTTATGCTGCAGGGATTGCGTGTACGTTTGTGGCGAGCCTACCCAGAGGACGTGCTGCAAGGCAGTGAGTCCCCAGTGGGATGTAATAGAATGGAAGCAGATGGTGAGCTGAAGGAAATTTCAGGGGAGGATTACATTTTCCAGTTACTGTCTTTTTGATTTCACTGTTATTGTCTGATGAATTGTGTCAAATTTGATCCTTCAGATTGAGAAGCTGCTTCTCAATGTGCTCCCAAATGAACAGATACAGTAAATGGCTGCTGCCAATGTACTCTTCCAGAAAATTAATTTCTAAATGCATGTTAAGAAGGGAGTCTCATTTTGTCGTGTCTGCTTTGTGATTTTTGCCTTCAGCTATGTAATTTTCATCTGCTATTAAACAATCATGGACTGAATCTATTCTTCTTCTAACCACGATTCCGTGCTACAGATGCAATAATAGCCAACACAGATTATTGAACGCACAGACATTATCTACATCCATCTTATCAATAAATGTGTCATCAGCCAATTTGATGCACTTACATAGAGGTGCCCTTTCTACTGTACTGGTAGATCACTTTGATGTGCAATTTAAAGAGTACTTTAAAATACCTATGAACAGAAGGAAATCCTTTCTGTGAAATCATATTCTCTAGGTATTCATTAAAGAGAAGGCTGATAGTTTAATTAAAAAACAAACAAACAAACAAACAAAAAAAAAACCCAAAAAAACCCACCAACAAAACAACAGTATATAGTCTTAAATATAAATGCTGTAGAATCAGAACTTAAATCTTGCATATACTTAAACCCATTCTCTATCTATGACCACAGTGTGCTGTGCCTAACCCCATATTGGATGCTGCTGGAATTAACATTTCTTTTTCCAAAATGATCATTCAGACTTTGATGGCTGCACCCAAATGGAAGTATAAAGAGCAACAGGCCAATTCTGTATCACTCGTTTTCGTACGCTTGTGTCGTGTTCAGTCTTGTTTTTCTCTTTTCTAAGTTAAATGTTGATTTATCCCATTGTGGAAGATGAGTTTTCAAAGAGTTTCAATTTCCTGAAGTGAGCGCAAGGAGTGGGTAACTAAATTTTTCCTGTAAGTTGACGCTTGTAGTAGGTCATAATGACAGCTTTCTGAGTGCTTCCTTTTATTTATTGTTGCTTTAGTTACTCAGGCTTAGAAACTCCCAGAGATTGTAAATAAACATGTACATATAATGGATTTATTTTCTAGACTGCTTGGCCTCACCTTCCTTTGGTATGTTTAAAAAAAGTGTGATTTTGTACTGACGTGGCAGATAACTTAGATATTTGAGCAGTTTCATCTATCTGACTTAGGCCAGTTGTCTCTGTGGGTAGATGCATGTGTTCCTAGATTGCTACTATAATTGTGCATCTCATTTTGTGGGTGCCAATTCTGCATTCATGCAGAGCTCTATGAATGCTGTCTGATATTTGCATGCACTTTGGCTGTAAGAAAGTGATTCCCTGGGAAACAAACAAACAAAAAAAAAGCCAGTAAGGAGGAGGTGAATTTGATAGTCACTGTGCATCTCTTTCAACTTGGGATGTTCTGTAACTTCAAGCATTAGAATGTAACAGCAATTAGACTAAAATGTGTGTTTATTTTAAATTTACATGTTTGTCTTAGAGCACAAACACTTGACTGTGTTTTACCTGATTTGCAGTCTTCCTGAGGGGTGGAATTCATGAAGAAATAGATGTCTTGAGTTTACTCTCTGTGAAGGGAATTGGGGCTGCATAAGGCCCATTTCAGAACTCTTAAGTATTTCTGTGTTTCAAAAAGCTCTATGCTTAGAAGGCCACTTAGGGTTTTAGACAGTATGTCTTTTAGTTCTTCTTGATGAAGCTATAATGAGGTATCAGATCTCTCAGTTATTTTTCTAAAAAGGAGTACAAGACCAGTGCTGCGTTGCACTGTCACAGTGCTGTCAGCGTTATGTATTAAAGCAGTATAAATATAAATTTTAGCAGCGATGGTATTTTCTTCTCAGAGATAGGAAATACTACTTTTCTATGCAGGGAGGCTGGAACTAGATGATCCTTAAAGGTCCCTTCAAACCCAAATGAGTCTATGATTCCACAATTTGGATTTAAATGTAACTGCTGATTGAACTACAGCAGCTGTGGGCATTATTTTAAATGAATGCCAGGAACAGTACAGTTGCGACTGAGCTGCATCAGCTAACTCTTATGAAGTTAATGGCAGGAGGAAAAGCAGACATCTGAGAACATTTGGAAAAGTATTGGAAAATGAAATTGAATTGCTTAGGATAGAATGGTTGGGGCAGAAGAACGTCCCAGAGACTCTGCTGGGAATTCAGTGAGCAAGTAAATCCTCCAGCTGAGGATTGCGGCTGTTTAATTTAGTATTTCTACCACAATCAATAGCCTTATCAGAGTGTACTCATTACCCTTTCCCATTCTTGGTGCCCATAGAACAGATGGGACTGACTTCTCCAAGCTACTGTAATGCAAGTCAAGGCAATAGACATTTCTTTCCATCTCACTTTGAAAAATAAGGTTATTTCAAAATGACTAGGTAATGATATTGCTCTAAATGAACTACCTAATATTTTAGCAGCGTGACTTCTCTTCTTAGTGATTAAATGAATGTGGAAATATGGGATTTAAAGTGATTGTGGTTTATAATATTGCAGACAAATGCTACTTCCACTTGCCTTGTGAAAATTGCTTCTCACTGAAACTCCTAAATTGCTTTCAAACAAAGCGAGCGGACAAAGATTTTGAACATGTTTTCACATTTGTTTTTTAACCAAACATGTAAATTATGTACATTTATCATACATCTTATCCCAATGTACATAAATTGTCTAAAAAAAAAAAAAAAAAAAAGCCAACATAAATTTCATTGTAGCTGCTGTTATTTCTTCTGGCTTATTAAGGAACCAATACACTATACAACATAAAACTAAAGGAAAAACACAGACATTAGCATAAATAAATACTTCATGACTTTGCAGTCTATATCAGGATCAACTTATTTAGCATCAGTAATAATCTGTAAAATAAATTCCTTAAAATATTTCTCTAATTTCTCTAAGTGTGAGATAACACTGACTGCAATTAATAGTTGTGTTCTTGAAAAATTGAATACGTCCATGCGTAATGCTTTGCATATTTTTTCTCTCCTCTCCCTATTTCATCATTCTCCTTTTCCTTTTACTAGGCTCGCATAGCTTCATATTTGTCTAACTTTGTTCAGTTTAATTACAAGTTTATATTTGTTATAAATAACAGCGTTTCAGAATAATCTTTTATTCTCCTTTGTGATATGTCAGTTTGAAGTATATGTTGCCATGAGTGAAAGCACTCAAAGTAGCAGACAAGTATCAGCAGATGTAGGTCAGTAAATTAGCATCCCAGAACACGTTCTTATTACTCTGCAAATCAAAGTCAAAACTGTGAGAAAAACTGAGAAATCTCGACTTCATTGTTAACTATGCTTTGTGGATACAAAAATCTGCTGTTTTGCAGCTTAGATTCTGTACGTGATAAAATCCACAGGCTTGTTTTTCAATAGGCTCTATTTTTCACTTGTTTTTTAATCACTGTAGCACTGTGAAGGGCTTTAGTGTAAAGGCAAAACAGTTCTGCATGTAAACATAACTTTAAATGAATGGGAAACGCCTTCAGATGCCCATATTGAAACACCTTGGAGTAAAGGACTGAAAATATGGAAGAGATAATAACCCTGCTTAAACCTCAGGAAATGAAAGGCAAGAGATATAATTTAATTTCAGTGATGTATTGTGGGAAAACCTTTGAAATTATCATTGTTTATGACTACACTGGAAAATGAAACAGGGTGGTGAAGATATACAGTTTAGTGATAAAATAGAACAGATGACATTACTCCTCCATAGAACAGTGGTTGTCTTCATATCTGGAAAAAATTAATGTAGCTCATTGGAAACTCATTTGTGACTTGAATAAGGCGCTGGGTAGGTTGGACTGCTGATAAATGGAACAAATGCCAGAGTAGATAGGTGTGAATCATCTGAGTGACTGAATTCCTGGGCCTGGTGCAGGGTGCTGTCCTGCTGCTCTGAGTTCCTCTGCTGAACCACCAGGGAAGCTGCTCTGCTTGTGTGTGTCTGGAGGGGTTTCCTTGGCAGTAAATCTCAGTTTTCAGATAGGAAGAGACAACCTACCCCCTGTAGCCATTATTTGCATGGATGAGAGCATTCAGAGAGGTTGTATGTATGCAACCATGATAAACAGTGAAAGTCATGATAAACAGTGAAAAAAAACCTCTATAGACTTCTTATTCTGTACTAAGCCCTTACGTTTGGCTTAAGTTAGAACTCTGGGAAAAAGGTGTGAATACTTCTGTGATACTTTTCCAGTCATTGCTTTGGGAGCAGCATCAAGATTGCTCCAATTTTGTCCTTTCTCTGCAGCACAAGAAATGCATTTTTCTAGCAAGGTGAAACAATATTCTGGCTGAGCCTCTGATATTATGCATTGCTAAGATGGAGGTAGCAAATCTACTGGCATGATTTTAGGGAGAACCGAGACAGCGTGTGCCAAGAGGAATTAAATTTCATCATGATGTAATTTCCAAGTCTGAAGCCTTTAAAGGTCCACATGTGTACACGCACGTATGTGCGCTTACAGGAGAAGGAACAGGAAAAGGTGAAAAAGGAAAAGGGAAAAAAGGAAGGGAGGGGGAGAAAGGGAAACAAAAAGGTATCCATATGAGCTACCTGTTAGATGTAGAGAGGTTGGAGCTATTTATTGCTGGGAAAGGACAGAGAAAGGAAGCACACTGACTCCAAGTGACAAAGTCTTAGGTGGCCTCATGAGGAAAGTAGAGATAGTAGATAGTCACCCCTGCTCTCTGTTAATAACAGGAATGAGCTAAATGGTACTTTTAAGTTTTATAAGACTGAAGGAGGTCCTTGAGTAACGTGTATCTGTCATTAAAAGAGCACATATTTGTCTTTGTCTTTAGAGAGGTCTGAGGTCAAGACAAAAACAGATTCTCCTTCATCTCTTCAGTGGCCATATATACAACACTACATGGTTTATTCTATTTCTTAATATACCTGATGACTGTAGATGTCAGCATGTTCTCTTTGGCTTGTTCCTGACTGTACAGTCTTCTGTAGTTTTACTGGAAAAAAAGTGAAAATCCCAAGTCTAGGAAGCATTGAACCTTAATTAGAAATACATTATTCAGATTTAGAGGGCTTCTATCATGGGTGTGGGAATTGACTTTTATAAAATATGCTCTTACAAAGATGTGAAGCTTGGTTAGTATTAGAAAGCTGAGTGAACTGAAGCAGTTGTCCGCTCCTTCAAATTCAGCTGACTCAGTGAAATAATGCCCTTGAGCTTTTCACTGCTGTGCTGGTATGAGTCTCTGATTTTTTAATTGGGTGTTAATTGCTAAAATGGAAAGCACTAGATTTCACAGGTTTGGCGATGTAGGAGCGCTCTTCTGCTTTGGTAAGATATTAATAGGCCTTTGGTTTACTTGTACTCAAAATGCATGGAGGAAGAAAGAGGAGACCCAGGATTTGGAAAAATGTAGTTCAATGAGCTCAGTCCTCTCCCAAAGCTTCCTTCACATGGCAGCCTGGCTCCTGTTGTCCCAGCAGATATGGGAGTTGGACCCCACCGTTGTAGCGCTGGGACAGTCCTAGGCCTTTGTGGAAAAATGCTTTGGAATCAGATCTCTGAAAAATGTTAGGATTGAAAAGGTTAATTATAAATGTAGCTTTAGGATATTGAACAGACTGTTTCCTACAGAAAATAGAAAGTGTCCCCGGATTGGGTATCTTTCTGGGAAACTTCACTTTATTTATTCTGTTCTGAATAACTGATTCAGTACTTGTTGCATCAGAGGGCAATGTGGTTTAAATTGAATTTCTAAGGACATTGAATGAAATCTTAGTAAACTAGGGGGTAAACTAAGGAAGGAAGTTTCAGAAGAGTTTGGTGGAGCGCTTTAAGGGAAAAGATAACACCAAATATTCAAGCATCAGAAAACAATCTGGTCACATCAGTGTAGTGATTTAGAGGAGGCACACACCAGCAGTTGAATTCATTTTACTGACAGATATGTAATGTATAATTCTTTATTTACATAGAGTTGGAATTTTGTAGAGACTGAGATGCTCCTCAGTGTTGCATCACAATGAACTGAGCTCATGGAATGTATGTTTTTCTGTGTATTTCAGTTCTACATATTTTGTTTTTAGCACGTGGTACAGAACAAACAAAATGATGTCCCCGAAATTGCAGCTTCTCCAACTTAAATATTTCCAGTGATGCTAAATTTTTAAAAGACAGTTTTCACAACATGTAATCATGCTTTTTTGGCTGCAGACTGCTAATTTTTCAATCACAGAGAGCTAAATCTAAAGTGTGTTCTATTTCTTTTGCTTTTCTGTTACCTTTTTTTTTTTTTTAAAGAAAAAAAAGGACATGTTCTTAAACTAGGTTACGTGTATTAAAATGAGAACACCTCTCGTATTGTTCTCCACGGCACCTGGTGCACATGCTGAAAAATGAAAAGCAAAACTGTAGGTAGGCATAAACCTATTTTTTTGCTAGTGACAAGTGCACACAGACTTCTTTGGTGCTGCACAGCTTTTGCATTGTAAATTGTTTCCCAAATTGTTCACTGCATCCTTTCTTCAAGAACACTTTAACCTGTAAGGCATAGAAACTGTGACTTTCTTGTTGACTGACGTAGCATGAAATACAGAAGTGAGTTAATGTCATTTTTTCCCAATGGCAGGCATCTGTAATTTCCCTGCCACTTGTTGATGTTTGGATGCACCTGTCTGTTGCTGTGTTTCACGATAGTAGATTTAACTGAAATTGTATTTTGAACTTGCTAATAGTGTTCCTTGTAATTACCAGGTAATACTTAGTTGGAATTCATGTAATTATTATGATAAACTAGTTTACACATTCTGATTTGAATTTTTAATTTAGAAAACATGTAGTCAGATCTTGATCTGCTTAGCTTTGGATCACTGAGGAAGGATCACACATTTTCATGTCTTGGGTTATTGGTATGCAACAGAATTTCCCAAACTCTTGAGTGCGTGCTGGTATTTACACGTGCACAGTTACAGTCAACTGTAACTATCCATGTTCAGTCTGTCAGTAAAACATTTTAGATTTGAGATTCTTTAACAAAATAGTTTGTATAGAATACGTCTTCTTAGAAATATAACTGTAAGTTGCTCGTCTATGCCTTTTTTGCACACACATTTTTAATAAAAATACCTAGCTGCACTTATGCACTTACTATTATTTCAAGGAAATGAATGCTTTTACGTCAGCTTATGAAGTCATTCTGCAGAGCTTCAAAGTGAACTGGGATATGGCTGCTAGAAAAGGGCTTAAAAATGTGTGGTTCAATGATGTCTGGAGGAACTTCCTGCCTAGTCATGGTTGATAAGTAAGCTCAGAAGTTCAGTTAGTTAATCCTAATTAAAATAAAAAATTTGCCTTTCATGCACCTCACTAGTATCTCAGAATAGCACATAGGTTGTGTGTTTGTTTGTTTGTTTGTTTGGAGTATTTTAATGCTGGGGAAAATGAATAGTACTGTGAGAAGGTATTAAGAAAAAGGTATTCTTTGCTCCTGCTTGGAGCAGGGCAAAGAAAATGTGGTGAGTGCCTGCAGGTTGTCCAGTGCTGAAAGACACGTGAGCAGTAACAGTGCTGTACTGCTGTGAGTGACCTCCCTGCTCAGAGGGTTCTTCTGATTGTCTCTGTCTTATGGTTGGTGCTTCATATACAACTTAAAGGCCAATGTCAACATTTTAAAACTGCAACTTGTGCACAGCTAAGCATGAGTCTTGTTATGTGCATGCATCTCTCGTGCTCATTGTTGTTGCTTACCCTGTCCAGCATTCAACCACAAGGCCCTGTGCACTTCTTGATTGCTGCAGCTGCTTCCCATGAACAAAGTTTTTCATTTTTACCTTTCTGCCAGCCACGCTGAGCAGCCTGTATCTCAGTGCATAAGCTCGCTTTTTTCTTGACTGATAATGACTGATAGAGCGAGAATAACAATGGCACAGTTTATGTGTCCTGACAGCCTCCACTTCTGCTAGGGCTGCCCGGAGGGACTGGCAGAAGTGTGAGCTCTGTGAAGGAATTTAGATCCCTAGCAATAGAGTGAGAAGCCAAGTGGCATTTCAGAACTCCTGCTGTAGTCCAGATACCTCTTAAAAAAACAGTAAATCTGGAGTCTCTTGACTTTGTGTCACACAGTAATTTGAGGAGAAATAATGTTTTGTTCTGCACAGATGGTATAATTTTGGCATTTGAACTACAGTATTGTTAAAAACAAGTGTACATACTTCTACTTGTTTCAGATGTTGAAAGATTGTATAGAAGACTGCAAATATGCTTGAACATGAGTATGTTCACAAATATTCACTATTCATACATCTGCATATATGTTTTGATGAATGTGCTACATAATTCTATAGTGCTTCAATAAGATTATGACCAGTATAGCACTGCTATCATTTAAGTGCATTTTTTCCCTTAGCATGTTCCCCATGCATTTTTGTTCTTAAAGTGAATGTAAAGATGACCATTCTGAAAGATGGTCTTGTGGGATTAGTTACACTTTTAAACATAATGAGCTCTGAAGGCCAGATTTTCTAGTTGTAGAGCAGTATGTCTTCACTGAGATCAAGGGACTTGTGCTGGCTTCAGAAAATCTGGGTATAAAACTTAAAACAATTGTTTATGTTAATTTTTATGTCTAAATTTCAGCAGAGAGGGACAACATCAAGAAGTCACTCAGGGAAAACAGGTGTCTAAGGAATATTGGCTTTTGCATGCTCCTAAGTCATGAAGACTGATGAGAATTTTGCATGTAGATCTCTAGATATAAATGTGTTAGGAGAAGTTAATGGCTTTGAAAAATATAACGCTGAAGTACAGTAATATCCTTGAAAATGCTGACTTCATGTGTCAACATCTAAATGTGAGTCTGTCTTCCTACCAGATAGCTTTTCAAGTTCTTTTTTATCATAGTAGTCCTTAATTAAAGTAGTTCAGTGCAAAGGAATTGGGTCATAAAACTTCATTGTTTTGTTGTGCTAAGGTAAATTTCTGCACTCAGCAAGACTTCATCAGTTTCCATAACTCAGCAGTTGATTTTTTTCACTATGGTGAGCCACACATTGAAAATGGTGTAAGCAATTATTTAATCTTTGTATCTCAGATTTAGTTCAGGACTGCAGTGGTCTAATTAAAAAGTTCTTCAGTGTATCATTGATTTCTTGATACGATGGCGAAGTCCTACTTCATTCTGCATTACTTTGAAGCCAATAAAACTCACAGCCAACCTTGATATGTAAGGAATGAGGGGTAGGGAAAGAAACACTGATGTCCAGTTTCTAGAGAAGAAAGGCAAGGAAAGAATCAAGAAAGATCAGAAAAGTGAGAGAATAATTCAACTTGTAGGGGAGAAGCAAGGTCAGCGATATTGGTTAAAAATACTTGTTCAATCATCCAATCTAAATTCTGTGAAGGAAGGCTTGTTGTTGTTTTCTTAAGATAAAGCTTTGCAGAAAATGCTGCATTGCTTGCATCAGGCATTGGACCTGAGTGATCTATTCGCTTGTCAAAACATCAACATCACAGATTCATTGCATTGCCTTACGGATGACCTCCTCTTAGCCCTGCTTTCTGTAGTTCAGAGTTTCATTCATTTGTCATGTTGCAATCCTATTTCTGGTTTAAATTTCCACTTCTGTTGAAGACATAAGTCCAAGTAGTAGGGTAAAAAAGCTCATAACCTCATTCATAACTGTCACGACCTTTAATTTGGAAGTCATTGCTCCAGAATAGATGCAGTTAATAGTCTTCAAGAGCAGTATTTTCAGTCCTTGACTAAAAATTCATGTGGTGATGTTGATTTGGAAATCATAAAACTCATGCAAAGGGTGAGTTAGAAAATGGAATTTTTCTTCTTCTTTTTTTTTTAAGAAAAAAAAAACCTCAAAATACGGTTGTTTTTTTTTCCCCCTTAATTCAGCTGTCCTACCAGTGTGATTCTTGCTCCCATTCTGCCCTGTAGTTTTCTGCTTTATTGCATTTTTACAGTACATGAAGGCAAATATGTTATAGAATAAGGCGTCATGAGATGATGCTATGTACTTAACTAACTCTCAGGAAAGAATAAGATACAAAACAAATTGAGTTGTAACAACAGTGTTGGACTAATCATATGAAATATCATGTTATTTGAACATCGGAATTTCCAAAACGTAATATTGGCATAAATTTGCTGCTCAGTTGAGAACTGTTCGTACTTGTAAGTGTTCAAAAACAAGCAAAAGAGACCCACCAACAACTGTAAATATCTGCCTTGCAAACTTCAATGAAAAATAAGTTATAGCTTACATTCATTTATGATAAACAACTGTGGGCAATTGTTAAAGGAAGACCACTTTTATTAGCTCTGCAAGTATGGAATTCCAGTACCAGCTTTAGCAGAAGAGAACTTTCCTGTTCTTTCATAGAATCATAGAATCATAGAATCACTAAGGTTGGAAAAGACCTAAAAGATCACCCAGTCCAACCGTTCACCTATTCCCAATAGCTCCTACTAAACCATGTCCCTCAACACAACATCCAGCCTTTCCTTGAACACCCCCAGGGTCGGTGATTCCACCACCTCCCTGGGCAGTCCATTCCAGTGCCTGACCACCCTTTCTGAAAAGTAATACTTCCTCATGTCCAGCCTGAATCTCCTCTGCCGTAGCTTGAAACCATTCCCCCTGGTCCTATCACTAATGACACGAGAGAAGAGGCCGACCCCCAGCTCACTACAACCTCCCTTCAGGAAGTTATAGAGAGCAATAAGGTCTCCCCTGAGCCTCCTCTTCTCCAGGCTGAACATTCCCAGCTCCTTCAGCCTCTCCTCATATGGCCTGTGTTCCAGACCCCTCACCAGCTTTGTTGCCCTTCTTTGAACACGTTCCAGGGCCTCAATATCTTTCTTGCAGTGAGGGGCCCAAAACTGGACACAGTACTCCAGGTGCGGCCTCACGAGTGCTGAATATAGGGGAACAATCACCTCTCTGCTCCTGCTTGCAACACTGTTTCTGATGCAAGCCAGGATGCCATTGGCCTTCTTGGCCACCTGGGCACACTGTCGGCTCATGTTCAGCCGAGCATCAATCAATACCCCCAGGTCCATTTCCTCTACGCAGTCCTCCAGCCACACCGCCCCAAGCCTGTAGCGTCGCCTGGGGTTGTTGTGGCCGAAGTGCAGGACCCGGCATTTGGCCTTGTTGAAACTCATCCCATTGGCTCCAGCCCAGCTCTCCAGCCTGTCCAGATCCCTCTGTAGGGCCTCGCTACCCCCAGGCAGATCCACACTTCCAGCCAATTTGGTGTCATCTGCGAATTTACTGAGGGTGCACTCGATGCCCTCATCGAGGTCATCAATAAAGATATTGAAGAGGACAGGCCCCAGCACCGACCCCTGCGGAACACCACTCACGACCGGTCGCCAGCTGGATTTAACTCCATTCACCACCACTCTCTGTGCCCGGCCCTCCAGCCAGCTCCTTACCCAGCCAAGAGTGTACCCATCCAAGCCTCTGGCTGCCAGCTTCTGCAGGAGTTTGCACTAACTCTTTGGAGTTAATTCTGCATCTGCCCTGTTAGAAAACAAAGTAGGTATTTTCTGTAAGATAGAAGAAACTCCAAGTATTTCATTTTGCAGAATTTCAGAGGGCTGAGCTATGTGAAGGAATGGAAAAAAAAAAAAAAAAGAAAAAAGGAAAAAAAAAAGTTGTAAAACTAAATGAAGAGCTCAAGTCCACTGTCTTCTCCAGACTCCTCTCCTGTTATTTAGAATTCTGCTTCCACCCAAATCAGCTCTGCTACTGTCAAAAGAATGGCATCTGTCAAAGTCAGAGCAGTCAGTGTGATGTGCCAGAAATCCTTTATATTTTTGAATCTTTTCCCACATATCTGGAATTGCCTTGACATGTTGAAGCGAATGCCACCAAGCTCATTTTCACATAGTTTGGGTATGCTCGAATTCTTAGTATTCTTCAGCTTCGTGTCTGTACTGTAATAATGCAGTGCATTTATCATCACATCTATAGTGACAGTGGATTATCCTACTTATATGAAGTCTAAATCATAGCATCTTGTTCGTGGCAAATTCAGGATCATGCAATGCGTCTATTTCCTCCCTCTCTGACTAATCTAATACCCTTGTATAGTTGGACTACTTGTGGGAGTTAACTGAGAGCCATTTGTAATGTCAAATGCTTTTGAGTTATGTTAAAATAAAAGTTGCATTCTCATAGCCTTCCTATTTGCTCAGACTTTAATCTTTACAGTAAAGAAGGAAAAAAAAAAAAAAAAAAAGCTTGGCATGGTTCGTGTGAAGAACTTTCCCATGTTTCCAGAGAATTGATTCAAGGATTTTAACAGCTCCTTTCCTGCACTCTGCTCACCTTGTCAAGCTGCTTAACCCCACAGGACTGTGCAGCCTCTTATCATTTCTCAGCCCCAAGGACTCTGACAGGGTACTGCTGGCAGCATCGCACCAGCGGTGCCTAAAGTCACCACCACCCTCACATTCTGCCCTCTGATGGCTTCTCACTGAGCTCCATGAGAAAAAAACAAATCTCGTTATTTTCTTGCTAAGTCCATAGTGCTTAAATTGCACTGACTCAGTGGTCAGAGTTCAGCGCAGCAAACTATAAGGAATGTTTTTTGACTGAGATGAAGTTTTAGGGGACGTATTTTTCATTGCGTTCAATTTTGAAATGTGGCCAGTGCTGTAAGATGCTTTTCCCTGAGCTAACTCAAAGCTGTGACTAGTGAGCTTGTGGCATTAACTACCTTACCTTCTTGGTGGAACTGAAAATACACTTAGAGGAGTCTTTTGGTAGAATTTTGGCTTTAAAATCAATATCTACATGTACAAGTTACTTGAGATGTGCCTCTGGCACCAAAATTTGGAAACGTTGGAGTTTGCTATATTAGTGAGCATTAAAATATAGAGCATATTTTAATCTTAAAAGAAGCCCGCAATACTAGCTCTGCAGAAAATATACATTTTGAACTCAGGAAGTGTGTCTTTGCTTATGTGAGTATAGGTACTATTTACATCTGAGATTCACACGTCTGAAGTGTCGTTGACAGCTGTCATGGATGGCTCCAGCAGGGATTTGGGCCCCATCAGCTGCTCATCCCTCCTCTCTGGAGGGATGGGGGAGAGAATACGAAGGGCAGAATTGAGAGGGAGCTAAAGAGTTAAAGACAGGTTAGTAAACAAAGCAAAAGCTGGGGATGTGAGCAGAGCAAAATAAAGAATTCATTCACTGCTGCCTCTCTGCAGGCAGGTGCCTCTCTGTTTCGGGTGTTTCACTTGAATATAGAAGACTATTATTATGTGTCCATCTGCATCAGAATGTAAAGATTGTCTCTGATCCACATACTGGATTTTCACATAGACATGAAAAAGGTTTGACAGCAGTCTGACCTGCAGCGATTCATGCACCGTACTTACAAAAAAGTAGCCTCTCTCTTAATTAAATGATGGCTTTATCCAACTGTGTTCCATCGTACCCTGCTTGGATGGCAGAAATAAAGTCTGCCACATCCCTCTTCAGAAGAATCAGATTTTTGATCGTGTGAGATTTACAGTGCAGTGTTATATGTTTTTCTGTAAGGCTGAGAACATTTCTAGATCTGGACTACTAAAGATAGATTTATTTCTTAGAGGAATTGTGCTGGCTTAAGTTTGTGTGTGACTTTATAGCTTGCCTTGGATTTCATGCAGGAAACAATCATGAGAAGAAGTCGTCCACCTTTCAGCTTTTCATAGAACTCAATTTTGTGGGGGGCGAAAATTAGGGGAAACGTGATGAATCTGATACAGTGGATTGTTCAGCAAACTGGATCCAGCTAATATTTTGTGATTGAAAACGAGGAGAATACTGAAGGAATAAGCTGTCTGTGACTTCTAAACATATACATAGTAATTCGTTATGACTGTTTGTTCAGGAAGCTGAAAGGAATATATACAGTACACTGATAAAATAATTCCTTCATAGTGCAGTGAAAATCAGCTATTTCAAAGGTGCATTACTCAACGCATTCCTCATCATCTCAGTAAAGAATGCACTCCTCATTCACTCATTCATTCATTTTCTGTGTGTTTTGTTATTCCAGTTCAGCACAGATTTTTTTTGTTTCCTACCCGACAGACATTATTTTTGGTGCAAGAGGAGAAGTATGTGACATTTTTCTGTGCCTTCAAATGCAAATTCCTGACTTGTGATACAAAGAAATATAATTGCTTTATAGGCTTGCATGGATTATTTTCCTAAGGTCCATCTATGTAATATCTTTCTAAACCTCTACCATACCTCCCTGTAAACGTATATTTTGCTTATAGTGAAATTTGCTGTGGTAGCAATCCATTGACCCTATTTATGGCAGTATGAGGGACTGGACTATTTAACTCTCACCAGGTAAATTAAAAACTGTGCAATGCTGAGGGTTTTTTGATTTTTTTTTTTTTTTTTGTAAATTACCAAAGTGTTAACCTCATTCCAGCACTATAAACATACCCTCTTCTCTGTGCACTATTCTTTTAACCACATCATCGATCTTTCATCATTCTTTATACCGTATTCAGAAGTTTTGTTGTTGCCACAGGGGTTTTACATAGATTCTAAACTCTGCCCTTAAAAGCATGGAAAGCTATAAGGAAATGTGAAACAAAGGCAGGATGAGTATTTTGCAGTTGCCTATCATTAATTATATATAGTTGTGCTTATGATTTTATTCCTCAGGTGCTTACACAAGCTGTGGATCTTCAGAACATGCATTATTTATATTTATCAGTTATCACATGGCAGAAACCAGCATTTAGCTGGACTTCAATCTGCCTTTCACCTAGCTGTCGTAAAGTGAACTGCAGGATTGCAGTTACAATTGCTCTATGAAAGTATTGCTCACTTTTAAGGGGAAAGGTACTGTGCTACAAAAAGCCCATCACCTTCAGCAATGAGAGTCTTCTCATTGACTTTAATGGGCATTAATCAGGCCCGGTGCCAGTGACTGTTCATGTATATATTTATATTTAAGCAGTAAACACCGCAAGCAGTCATTAAGCTCAACAGTAAAAGTGGTTGACCTTTTAGCATCAAAAACAGTCACATGCAAATAGTAAATTAAATCAGGCATTAATCAAAACTGTAAAATAGCCTGTTTAATCCTTTCAGGAACAACACACCCTCAACCTTCCCCCAAACCCTTGTCAAACAAATGGTTTTTGCAGCATATCTGGAAGGTCATCAAGTCCTGAGCTATTTCAGGAGCAAGTTCCAGATGGTCTCTAACATGCTGAATAATGTATGTCTATATGGGAGTGGGGAGAGAGGGGCTCGAAGGAGTTATTATACCGATATGGGAAAAGTCATGTGTTTTATATCCGTACCTAACAATATAGGTGTTATAATTAAACAGCTCTCTCATCCTTTCTTTCAAGAGGTAAAAATAACTTGTTTTGAGGCTCTATACTGATAATATTGATTTTGAAATTTCATTAAATTGCATTAAAGTCTACATTCTCCAAAAGCTTTTTCGGACAGTGTTTCATCTTGACGATAGGAGTACCAGTATATTCACTGCATGTGGTATTCATTGCTTGGCATTCCATGAATAGTAATCTTTCCTCTCGTCATTCTTAGTATGTTATAAAATGAAATTCTAGCAGCACTGAAAAGCTATGCATTATTATACATAATTTCATTACATTGAGTAAAGCAAACATGTATGTTTAATACTATTTTGCATTAATTTACTTTAAATGCACTGAAAACCACTAAATGTTTATTGAACAATACACGTAAAACTCCAGCTCTATGTATTCTCAAATCACATCACCACCTTGAATTAGGTTGTTCTGAAGCTACCTGTCTGCCCAAATTATGTGTAATAGGGAAAAACACTGACTAGATATTATGTTAAGAACAAAAGCAGTCAGAGTGAGGCGTTTATTCCCCCTTGGGCAGAGAAAATGGAATCCTTTAACCAATGGTCCTTTTCAGCATTGGAGCTCTTAGGTCTGATGTTACATTCAGGCCAATGTTACTATACAAGGTGAAGGACAGAGCGTAAATATACTTTTTGTGGCTTCATTTCTGGATGCAGGAAGAGAGAGATGAAACTATTGGTATCAATCATAGAATGAAAATAAAACATAGAACAAAAGGCTCCTTTTCCCATTACCATCTTGTGAATTCTTTTCTGGTCACAGCTGTAAATCCATGATCGTGGCTGAATTCTATTCAGATATAAAGAGACCAGGGGTATGGATGAAATTGCACATAGATAAATCAGTACAACATTTCTGTCCTATGGTAATAGTATTTCAAAGCACTTTAATTCTCGTGGTTTTCAGAATAACCATTTGAAGTGAATTGTTGGCCTTGGACAAACTCCTGGAGGAGAGAGTGACATCTGTGTCACAAAAGAAATCATTGTTATGGGCACAGCTAGTGGTAGTGTGTAGCGTAGACAAACAAGTAAGTTGACATAAAGCCTACCATTTGATTACTGGCATAAAGAACTCTCCTCTAAGACAAGATTAAATGCACGTCCTATGGCACCTCAAGTTTGAACAATAAAACAACGGTATAAAATTGACAAGAATAGCAATGATGCAGTAAAAGAAAAATTTAAGTCTTTAATCTTTATGCTGTGCATGTTCAGTGAGTTAATAAAAATATTTAATTTCCTGTACATTCAGTATTAAATATCTGTATTTTTAGAATTATTTATGCATAACTGAAAATGCATTTCTGATTTGACACTTGGACTCTTAAGATATGTGATATTTCTCAATTTCATTACAGTTGTCTCCTCCAAATCTGTCAATGTTCGTGGTGTTGCTTAGCCAATCAACTTACGCAAAATAATGCACAAATCCATTCACAACCGATTATATATATGTTATATATATCATAATCATGCTGATTATCCCCTAGAATGTAGAGCTCAACGGGCTATTGACAAAACGTTATTCAGAAGAAAAGTAAATAGAGCCAAAATAAAAATCATTCTCAAATGCCTCTAATTGCGATACCATAAAATAATTACCTGGCTTAACAGTACGTTAAGGTGACTGAAGAAAACTAACTGCAAAAACTCTCTAATATATTATGTCCTTCAACACAAAATCTAATGAAAAAGCAAGGAAAACTTGAGTTTCCCATTGATGACTAGCAACAGGCAGGTAGTTTTATGGGAATATATATGAATGAAAGAGAACTGCAGAATTAATTATATCACGGTCATGATTAACAGACATGATTTTGAAAGCAGACAGTAGTATGGACAGATAAGTCTTTAGTGACCATGCACATCCCGAAGTCTTAAAAGAAATAGGTAACTTTCTAGGAATGTGTCTCTCTGCTTTGGAAGTTATTACAAACTTTTAAATGCTCCCTTTCAAAAGAGGAGAAAGGGGAACTAATGATATTATTATTATTTATGGAAGTTTTAATTTATAAGAAAGAAAGAAAGAACTGGATCATTAATTCAAGCTATTTGATTGTTTCTGTCCAAAACCAGATAGTAACACTCAGACAAATTTAGCAGAAGCATATCTGTCCTTGAGGTGACTTTTACCTACAGCTTCCTGCCTGCAGTGAATGCTCATCATCAGGCTTTAAACATTCCTGGTGTTCTTTTTCAAAAATTAAGCAGCCATACGTAAGAAATGAAATGATTTATGAAAATAATTCAGATGTGATACATGTTTTCTGGTTCTCAGATGGAAACATTTCTGTTGTGTTTTTGTCTGTCTTTTCTTTTTTTTCCTTCGTTGTAATGTTGAATTTCTGATAAACAACGGCTTTATCATTCTGGGCCAGGTATTTAAGCAGCACCTTGAATCTAAATGTAGAAATCCTCTATGCCTTTCTGCTTGTTTAGGATATTTATTTACTTTATGCACAAGATAATCTATGAATAATGAGGAACTACAAGAAACAATGGGACTTTCTACCTCACTTGTCCAATACACAAAAACTTAACAGTCAGTTTTACTTAACAACACCAACAGCAGGTTTCTTATGGTGAAAAATGGGAATTAAAACCTATGTATTGTAATAGACAGTGTAGCCTTATTTGAACTCCATTGAAGCTTTGCTCTTAAGTTTGGCTGTATCAGACTTTGTAGGTTTTAACGTATGTTTTTTACTTTAAAATCTCTCACAAATTTTCATATGGCAAATGTAGCTCATTTCAGACTTCCTAGCCTGCATGCCTACAAGTATGGGCAATGGGTTTGATTCCAGAACATTTAATATTTTACACACAGTTGAACAAGAAATCTTTTTTTTTTTTTTTTAATAAAAGAAGTTCAAAGATTGATTTTAAGTCAAAACACTACTTCCCAACACTACACAAGAGAATTGTGATGGATCAACTGAGTGCATAACTGATATTGTTTTAGTGCATTAGCCTTTATTTCCTGTTCAAAGTGATTGATTGAGCCTCAGTCGAGGCACTGTCCACAGCAAATATTAAGCAAACTTACCCAGATGCTATCAATCACTCTTATCAAAGGATCACCACTTTAGTGCAAAAAAAAAAAAGTAAATAGAGAAGGGCTGTCTGCTTTTCACTGAATTCATCCAGTTAAATACATTTTTCTTAAAAGCACAGAGAAAAGATTGCCTTTGTAAACTACTGTTTGTTCAGTGTGTTTCTTCAGGCTGGTCAGTTTAAATGCGGAGTTGTCGTTTACTTATATTTCAACTTGTTAGGTATTTCAAAAATCATCTGACTCAGAGGTGGGCAAAGCATCATTTGCCAGCTGGAGCATTCATAAAATCACTTGACAGCAAGAAAGATCATTCATCTATAAAAGATCACCTCGGTGGTTTCGACCGTCACAGATTACCAACAGCAGAGCTGTTTTCTTCCCATCTCTGAGATCTGAATTTCTGTGCAACTGTTACGTTAATTCTGCTGATATTTCACTTGCTTTATTCAATAACTATGGAAACACCTACAAATATTATTTAGACATAACCATCTACAGGAGAAGTTATGGAATTAGGTGGGATTTCTGTGTGGCCCACAAGTTCCCTCTATGCAGCAGCACGTGCTTATAACTTCCTCCACTGGTTTGGAAGCTATGAAACAGTGATTTCAGATGTATTTCCCTGAAGGAATTCTCCCCATGAATCTCTGTGTCACCTTTATGGACACTACATGCTATCAATGTGCTAGAAAGCAATTGAGTAAGTTTTTCTCAGTTTAATATCAGTACTGGCATACCCTTTTATAGGACAATTGCTGGTAGCTCAAGGCACCACTACTGAGTGCTTCACCTTTCACTTTTTTTTTTTTTTTGCAGACAAGCTATTAAGATCCCTTCCTGAGACCAAACACTACTTTCTGGCAAAGGGTTTTCTACACTCCTGTTGGTATTCTAGATAAAAATAAGAGTTTTCCCCAGTTTTATGATACAAGATTTAATTCCATGCACAGTTAGGCAGGTTTCAATTACCTTCCATCTGAATAACTCATTGGAGGGACTGTCTAGAGTCTAATGTTCCATCAACTTCTAATAATTCTGGTTAGTTGGGTTTTATGGTACCAGCAAAGTAAAACAACTTCTCACAAATCAGACAAGAAAACAAATGCTTGTCCTGTTTACATCCAAAGAAGCATCTGCAACAGACTTTAATTCTTTCAGGGCATGTAGTGGGAATGCCTTCAAATGAATTTAAATTGCAAGCTTGGTCAACTAAAATGCTTTTAATTGTACATTGGCAGCCATTCAACCCAATTTTTACACTGATTATAGTGCATAGCTACTTTGGTGTGTATGTGTTAATAATACACAGATAACTCCATCTAGAAAACATCATCCAAATGCATGTATCACATTTCTAAAAAAGTGCAGACATAGAAAATATATTGCACAGGATCCACCTACTAACGAAATATTTTTCCTTTTCTATGTATTCATTTTCTTCCTTCACTATAATGTGAGAGTGGAAGGAGGGGAAGTGGAACAACTACTTTTAGCAAAAGGTACCGCTCCTCTCCTATCTTCCTCATTCAATCTCCTCCTCTGTCATGCACTTCTAAGCTTCTCCAGTGTACGCAGATGATGTCTGATGTCTCCTTCCCCACTCCTCTCCCAGGGGATCTCTTTGTCCTGCATGTAATTGCAGGAGTCTAAGAACAGGAAGAAATACAAGCAACAGAAAGTGTCAGCACACAGAAAACTGCACTGGCCATCTCTGGATGATTTTGTTTTTTGATATGCAAGTCCCAGAGAATCAAGCCTGAAAAGTTTATCGCAAGAGTATATTTTTTGATGTGTTGTCCAATTTGGACTCATCATAATTCTAAAGGTCCTTCCCTTGAGGCAGCTTCACTTTTCTTGTACTAAAATATGCAATAAATCCATTGCAGTTCTTCTTGTTTATTAGCTATCAGCGAAATCCGTGTTTCCTTCTTCTTAGGCCTCGTTGTTCGAAAAATTCAAGCTAATAGTGGAAGTTGCCTTTCTGCACTACCGATCCACTTATAGCAACATGTAGTAGATGATTTATGTGATTAAAGGATTTCTTATTAACCTCATTGAGGCCCTCATTGAGGACCTCGGTAATTTTTTTCTGTTATATGCTGTCTGTGTGAAATATATTCTCTGCAGTATTGCAGAGTTGTCATTATGATTTGTGAAAGCTTTGCCAAGGTATTCAAAGTGACTGACTGGCTCTAGCATTTGATTATCTAATATGGTATTTATGGAGTCATCCATTCCATTGGGGTATAGAATTTTGCTTTTCTGGATTCTTGCCTAATCTTTCTTTTATGTTTATATATGTGTATCTTCTTTCATTGTATTCAGAGCGTTCTTGTTGATACCAACCAGGATAGATTATGTGAAGCATAATGTAACCCCATGAGTAAAATTTAGAGAAAATTTCTACAGATTTTGTGCTTCAATAAACTCTATCAAATTGTTATTTTTATACAATCTTGAGACCATCCGGAAGGATAAAAGTGTAGTAATAGCAAAATTGTTCTTTTATGTAAGGCGATGGTTTTTACTGCAACCATTTACAGTTAATATTGAAGTGAAGCACTTACAACAACTTTTTTGGAGTTAATTAATGTAAGTTACATATTTTTCACTGACAACTCTCCAAATTTTGGTAAAATTCAAAATTATTTCCTTGAAAACAATTGGTTGAATCAATAATAAATTAAATCAAGGTTGAAAGGCATACAGTAGCTCATTAAAGACGGTTGAGAACCCACTCCAACCTTTATTTTCTACAATTTTAAGGTTGCTGAAAATGTACTGGCTACTGCTTCTACATTGTGGTGGTGTATTTCTGCACTATGCAAACTCTTCAGAGTACTGATGTGTCTATCTGTGTTCATATAACCTGTAAAATAACTGTGCAAATTACAGTGCACGCAGAGATTACTGTATGAGAGTTCCTTCAAAAGTAATGTTTCCTTTTTTATTATGTTGGCCCTGATGTCAGAGACAGATATTGGTGAGATGGCAGTAGAGTCTGAACCTTCCCATTAGTATTCCGTTATGTTTTGATGCTGTGTGACAGATGGCAGCAGAGGGGCAGTCTGACAGAATGGTGTCTGACATGGAAGTGCGTGAGAAGCAAAGGTGTGTCGTCAAAGTCCTCCATGGGGAAAAAATGGCATCCATTGACATTCATTGATGCTTGTAGAACACTTATGGAGACCAAACAGTGCATGTGAGCACAGTGAGGCCATGGTGGTGTGCTTCAGCAGTGGTGGCAGTGGGACACCTCCACTGGTGCAAATTTACAAGCATGGTATGCAGACTCCTGTTTATCAGTGAAGAAAAGGCACAGCTAGTGGTGGTGACTGTGCTGAAAAGTAGTGGTTTGTAGCTGAGAATTTGCTCTATCAGCTAGTGTTATTTTGCTCTTTGTTTCTGTTGTAGTTTCCATGGAAATAAATAGCAGGCATTACTTTCAAAGCAACTTATGTATTTTATGTTCTAGGGTTTTGTCAAATAGTCAAACACAGAATTACATCAACATTAGGAAAAATAGACTTCAGAGTCAGCATAAAAAAATCTGTGAGACTGCAGTGATGGCTGTTTTGGGGGCTCTGAAGAATATCATGGATTGGATAAGTATTATTTTTACAGTGAATTTAGTGGTCTTGGATAGACTTTCCCTATAAAGTCATTCAAGCTGCAAAATATTTCTTAATATTCAAATCAAATAGGGTTTTAAAAAATTATTTTAAATGAAGATATTTTAGAAACTTCCCGAAATGTGATCAGTTAATTTTCTGTCTTTAAAATGCTAATCCAAGTTAAACCATTGGAGATCAGTGATCTTTCAATGAAATGTCCTCCTCAGCCAGAGATTAAATTAGGTTATGCTGATAACTTGATTCAGTGGTCCAAACTGATATGTGATAGTACTTCTCTTGAGTTTTGGATTAAAAATAGTGAAGTAGTAAAAGAAAGTATCTAAAAGGAATTTTGCATCTCGGTGGATGCTTTTCCTTTCGGCAAAATGATGTTTCATTTTGTAATTGAAATATAGCTTGCCTTTATTTCTGTATATATCTTGAGAGCTTTCCTCCAGTGGAATAAAACCATTCAAAAACTAAGAATAAGAATTAAAATTTTGGTCTTCATTCATCACTGCCCTGCAGTTCCTTTGTTTTCTTGAAGAAGTGCAAAGAACAAATAAAGAAAATGAAAGAACACTTCGGAGAACAATGTTGCTGCTCAGTGCTAAAATTGTGCCAAGTCCACCTAAGAGCTCCTTAATGCAAAAAAGATGCACTCTGTGGTGGCTAACAGTAGAATGAGGGACATTAGCAGTATGCCAGAGCAGGGTAGGAGGAAGAGTGACCGAAATAAATGGTTTCACAGAGAATCTGCATTTACAGTAAGTGAGTGAATTGATGGTGAAGGTCAGATCTTGTGTAAGTTAGCCTGCATTTAAACCAACGGTGCTGTATTTTCTAGCCCTCAAGTCTGTAAGGAAACAAAAATAAAAAAAAGAAAACAAAAAAGCAGTGAATGAATGGTAGTGAAAAGAAGATGAGACATCAGAACATTAGACAGAAGAAGCTGTTTCTTCAGAGATCTGAGCAGAGCCGTGGGGTGCATTGATCCCAGCTGGCTCCTCAGCTCCTACCCAGCGGCTTGCTGGGTTCTGTTCTCCACAGAAGAATGGGGGAGAGGACTGGGAGGACAAAAGCAAAGAAAATCCAACACGTGAGTCAAAATAAAGAAAGTTAAGCTCAGCAAAATGCCACTTGCTAGCAAAGCAAGATAAGCAATTCATTCACTCCCTCACTTCAGCAGGCAGATGTTTAGCCATTTCCAAGAAAGCAAATCTTTGCCTTGTGTGTTACTGGGAAGACAAACACAGTAACTCAGATGTCCCCACCATCTCCACCTGTCCTGCTGAGGAGTGGTAGTGAGAGCAGCTGGGGGATGTCTTGAGGCTGGCCATTGTCACCCACCATAGCCATTAAATGGAGACATCTTCCTTCTCTGCCACATGAAGACATCTACAGGTGTGGCTCCATTACTCTTCTTTGCCTGACCTCCATTTGTAATTTTCGGTTTTCCTTCTTTTAAATCAGAAAGAAATAACATAATCTCAAGCTTCAGTCAGTCAGAGCTCACTTTTATTTAGTAGAATGATATTCAGCTAGAAGTAT
Source organism: Lagopus leucura (assembly GCF_019238085.1). Lineage (NCBI taxonomy): Eukaryota > Metazoa > Chordata > Aves > Galliformes > Phasianidae > Lagopus > Lagopus leucura. The sequence goes on along the minus strand of NW_024962257.1, from coordinate 11,480,077 downwards.
TCAGGCTTTTTTTCACATTCAGTTATTTTCTTTGCTCTTAATGGGCTCATAAATCTGTCAAAACAAGAACTGAAAAAATGACATGTATGAGTTAATATTCACCTTTTTGGAGGAGACGTCTTTTCTGAATACAGGAGGAGGATTTAGGGCTGAATGCTAACACTCACAAGTTTAGCAAGGACAACTGTATCTTTTAACCCTGAGGACTGCTCTGTGTCCCTGGATCTAGAGTAAGGATCCATCTTTGGAAATCTGTCTACCTTTGTGGTCATATTTTGAATTTATGAAGGAGGCACCTTTCCAAGTACCAGAGTGGTCTGTCCAATGTGAAAGCGTTTTTTCCTAGGAGGGCTTTTTGTCATTTTCCTGTTAGGGCATCCTGCTAGGTAGGTGTTATTATAAAGTCATTTTTGCCATTTAATGATAGGAGTTGTGATCATTATATGGAACAGATGGCAAGTGTGTTAGAGCAAGGCTGAATCTCAGGAACAGTCCTCTGAAAAGAATATAAACCATCATGCTATTTAACATATATATATATACTATATTTCAATGATTACATGTCTTATAAATATTTTCTCATCTATTTTCGCTCCCACATTATTTAAAATTTTGGGGCAAAATTGGGAAAATTACAGGAAATTGTTGTTAAAACATTGTAAGCATTTGCACAAAGACTTTTATTTCTTACCCCTTCCTGGGTGTCCATCTGCACTCTTAAGGCTTTGATGGTTTTTTGTGTGTTTTTTTTTTTTTGTTTTGTTTGTTTTCCTTCCTACTTGTCCTATGTGCCTGGCAAGATGGGAGAAATCCTTCAGCTGTTTGTACTCTCATGTCATGCACTGCTCAGGATCCAGTTATTTCCAGTCTTCCTCTTTCTTAGTTCTTGATGTTCTGATATTCAGATGAGTCACCAATGCTTTTTTTTTTTTTTTAGTTCTTAGATTGATTTCATATGTGAAATTCATTTCAAATGCCTGTTCTGAATATATTTGTCTACCTTCAATTTGCCTGGCATATTGAACGAAATCTGATTGGATGTGTTTATAAAATGACTTATCTTCCAGGCCTGCAATTCAGCTGAAAGTGTAAGTGTGCAGTGATTGGGAAATTCATAGCTTGCAAGCTTCAATTGCTGGAACATACTGAGTCATCAAATGCATATTCCTTTGTAGATGGTAAGCTAAGCAAGTTTCATCTTAGGTATTTAATTACAGCACTCAGCTAGGTAGTATGGGTGTTATTTTAAGTCAGCTAATTCTAGAGCAATACCTAAACAGCCTTGTTTTACCTATCAGACTACATCCATTGTCTATTTAGATATATCTAACGGTCTGTATCTGGGTTCGGTTCCCTAACGCGTAACTTGTATTTGAAAGTGATGTGACAAAGCATAAAATTCCTTGCACAAAACTCAGCCGTAATATGCGAAATATTTGTGATGCATTTCTATTTTAATTTTTGCTCCTAAATATATTATGCTTCCTTCAAATCAGTTGTAAAAACTTGATTTCTCTGTACAGCGTTACATTAGTTTATCTTTTTTATATTTATGAGAGATTATTGTAATTGTTGTTTTAGGCTTCTTTCCAACATTACCTTGAAAAACAGTTGTGATTGCATGCTGCAAACTAGAATAATCAGCATGTTCATAGGCATTTATAGTATGCTGTGATAATAGAAAATAAACAGAATCAATTTAGTGCTATGAAAAGTGGTATGTGTTATGACAGTAGCCGTGACCAAGTATCTGACAGGAGGAAATGAATATTGAAGTGATTTCTCTGTATTATCAGAGCAGGAATGTTGCTCTACTTACATATTAACACTTCACTCTTCTCTATCAGCTAGCAGTGATATACTATTTCTCCTTTCCCAAGAGCCTTCCTACCCTTTCAAGAACTTTTCTGTACGTAAAAAAGTGCAGTTGCCTTTACAGAAGTGGAATCTACGTGGCTTCAACCACCAGGCATTCTCCAGTCTCCTGAGATGAGCAAGGATACCTTTGCTCCTCATTTCCTTATCAGTTGTCCTAATCTGTTGTTAAGCTTAAATTATCTTTTTGTACATTAGAAACATTTTCATGGGCGTGATAGTGAAGGCCAAGATAAACTTCAACATTACAAGGATTGTTTACATCTAACACAGTCCAGCAGTCCCGATTCATTGAAATAGGTGGCAGAATATCTGTGTTCATCTTGCAAGACAAATACAATTTTAAGTTGTGCAAATCTCATTGAGCTGAGCAGAAGATAAAGAGAACAGAGTACCAGAATATTTTCCAATGTGGTTGTTTTGTTTTTTATAAACAACTGTCGTCTTCAAACGCGTTCATTACTTAAAAATCTAAAGGGAATGATTCTTTTTGATCACGCTTGTCATTTAAGTGTTACACTAGAAAATCATTGCCTTTAATATTCAGAAATCCTAGAAGTATAGTTAGTATTTTTTATTGTATTCAAAGGTTATATGCTATTTGAAACATTCAAAAGGTTTCATGAGAGGCCCATTACAGTAGTATGATACAGCTTAGTTGGAAATGTAGAATGAAAATTCAAAAAATTTGAGCCAATAAAAACCTTATCTTCTTTTTGGAAAACGTTAAGGGAAAAAAAGAAAAAGAAAAAAAAAAGGAATTCTAAGTGGCTTGTAAAGGTAAGTTCTTTGGTATCAGTAATTTTTGGTCATTTTGTTCTACAATAAAAAGAAAGGCATACTGTGCTTCAGTTCAAGACTTAAGTGTAAGTATTAAAATGAGTATTACTTCATAACACAGCCAATGATGTAAGTAGTTCTTCAGCAATTTCTAATGAAATTCTACTACTTTTTTTTAATAGAATTTTTTTACTTTATTTTTCTAGAACACTGGTCTAAATGTTAATCTTTGATAATTAGTTTTTCTACCTCAAGATCTTCTTGTGAAATATAGAATATTTTGAATGAACAAAGAACTTGGATATCTTCCTGAAGAAATTTCTTCTTAAGGAAATGGGAAAGTTATATTTAATGATGTTCTGAGTGTGGCCACATCACACCTACTACAAATTTTGAGATGTTCAGCTATGAATTACAATGAAATTACATAGGAATGAATGCATTGTATGTGTGTATATATATGTGTGTTTTACAGAGAACTTGTATCTATTTATCTGTCTATCTATCTAATACTGGATGTCTCTTTTTGTAAAATCAAATAGGACAGAGGTTAAGAGAAACAAAAACGCATTTTCAGGGTATTTCTGTATAATATATAAGACCCTTGATAGAAGTATATTCTCTTTCATCATGTTTTCTACTGATCATAAGTTGCTTTTCAAAGCAATTGTTAGCAACACAGCACCTACTTTCCTTCTTTAAGTGTGAGTATACCGTGTATGCACTGATCCATAAAGCACACGATGCTTTCCAGATCTATGCAAACTGTCTTTTTGTTCCTCCTCCTTACTAAAGGGGAAGTTACGGGTGGGCTGCCCAATTTTGGGTTTGATCACCTTGCTGAAAGCTGAAAAGCAGATTTTATCTCATTCGAGCCGAACATAGTTTTTGATGTACCTGGTTTCTGCTCTTCTAACCAATTATGATCATGACTCACAAGGACCTTGTATTGAAATGAATTTACTGCTCATTATGCTCAGATGCTGAACTGGTGCTCATCTCTTTTGCACTCTGCTTCTCCTCCCTTTTCACGTTGTATAGACAAAGATTTGCACTGACAATGAGAAGGAAATTGAATTCTGCTGCATTTCAGCCTATCAAAGCAGTCACTTCTCAGCCCCGATATATAGGAGTAAAACTTAGCAAATAATTGCATCATAAACTGTACAAGCTACAGATTTAGTCTGCGTTTGTACATAATACTTGTACCTGATTCTGTTAAGGTGTCAGAAAATATTTCTGAAGGATTTCTAACATGAATTTCTGAACGCAGCAAACTGTGTTTGCTGTCATGTCAGTCATAATTCTGTTTGACTTTACTGATGTTCTCGGGTTGGTATGTTTAAGATTAATGAGGCATTAGCCTTCAATCAAGGAACTGCTTGAGAATATCCATTCAATTTCGGTGAATTGTGTAGCTGTACTAATTAATATCATTTGACCTTCTTATTTGTGTGGAAAGACATGCAGCATTTTTTTTCCATAAGCAATGTCATAATATTGAATTGATAGCTGGAATATTGTTCTCTATATAGCCCATCAATTAACATAAGTTGCATCCTGTGTTTTAATGCAGATTAGAGAATGTATTTCTGTAGTAAAAGGGAGAACTCAGTCATTTGGGTAACTTGGAAGGCAAAGGGCCATTCTTAAGCTTTTGTCTTTTGTTTAGGGCATGGTGCAATAGAGGTATTTGAGAAAATAATGTAATGCATAAAAATTCCTCCAGTGTTAATACTTTATTTCATTCAAAATGTGGTGTGTCAGTATTTCTGCCTATGTGGATGTGTGCTTGTGTACAGTTGGCACTGTATGCTATGTAGCTAGAGAAATGAAATTTTTAAATTAATGAAGACATATTTAAATATGTCAAAGCAAGTAAAAGCTTCAAAGGTAGAAAATAATCTTCATCAGCATTGTTTCATCATAATTCAAAAGGCTGCTCAGATGTTTTTTTCATTAAATGGCTGCTTCTTGCACAGCTGCTGGCTTACTCCCAGTAAGGTGTAAATGTAAATGAGCATTTCTGGTTAAGAAAGTAACAAAGGTGAAATTACCGCAAAGGGCAGAAAAAGCTTCCAGTGAAAAGGAGATCTTGCCAAAACCAATTCTTAAAGACACTTGGGGAAACAGATAAACTTTTATCCATGTGATGCCAAATGCTGGCTCTGTCGGGAGCTCAGTGAATGAATTTCACATACTTTGTCTATATGTAGAATTTGATCCTAAACATTAACTAACTGAAATTAATTTGGAAATCAAATTATTCATGACTTTGATATCCTCTCCTCTCTAAGCTGTGCTGTGGTGTGAGTGCTCTGTGGGCCATGCAGTAGGAGTTTGGCTGCTGCCTGAGCTTGGTCATTGCTCTGCATGTCTGCACATCTTATTTCAGACATTAAAAGGAAATATATAAGAGGTGCAAGCAGAGGTAAGTGATGCAGACGTGTAGAGCCTTTCCAGGATATGGTTAGGAAAGCTAAAGCTGACCTGTAGTTGAATCTGGCAATAGATGGGAAGGACAACAAGGAAGTATATAGGCAGTATTCACCACTGAATACAGGATTTTAAAGTCCCTCACTGTTTTTTCTTGGATCTCTTAACATCCATGGCAGAAATCAAAGATAAATTATTTAAATATGAATAATGAAAAAAGTGAAGTAATAATTTACCTATATATTTATAAGAATGAATGAGCAGTTCATAGTCATGATAGGAGATAGAGCTTTTAAAAGATGAAATTGTACATTGTGCATCTGTGCATAGCAATGTGACTGCAAAGTGCATTTATTATTGTGAAAGTGTGTAGAATATATATTGTAAGAATGTGACATGAATAAATTTTATCCAACTTCCAGCCATTACTAGAAATGTGAACCTTGCTGAAATATTGACGAAATACATCTTTCAGGATTTTTTTTTCCTCTCTATTATGATGTAGATTATTTGAAGAAGTACTTTATGTGACTATATTTATCTAGTGTTTCCCCTTCTGTGGTGTTAGCAAGTTATTCTGTTTCCAACTGCCCACCTTTAAAACATAGGTGTACAATCTGTTTTGTAAAGGAGTGAACAAGTGAAAAGATAATAAGAATGAAGGCTCCAGTTTGGGAGGACCCACCAATTCCCAGCCTCTTGTTGCCTCTCCCTCTCTGTCTGCCATCTTTCTTCCTTGTCTGCCTTCTTTCCTCCCTTGAAGGACAGATATTTTTCATGAACAAAAAGGAATGCCAGTTCTGTACGAGAAGAGTCACCTGTGGACCTTCTGAAAAGAAGTATTGGGTCAAACTGATCAGATTCTCCACACCACAGTGTTAATGAGTCGGGCTCCTTTTTCCCTGTATGAGCCAGCAGCTATTTCAATTCTTGTTTCCATATAGTACCCCTTTCTCCTAACTAATCTTTCACCACTCTGCTTTTCTATGTAAATGCAAAAGCAAGTTAAACCAGTAAGAATTCTCTTCCAGCAGACAGATGTTAGAATGGCTGAGGGATATTACAGTACCTGATGTAATGCATGATCTGATGAATCTCAGACTCATTTTAGCCAGCACCTAATCTTATCCTTTAAAAATGTAGCATCACAGAATATTTATCTATGATGCTATATAATTTGAGGCTTAGTATGTTTTCCAAACCTTCCTCTTTTTGACAGAGGTTAGTGGCTGGATAAGCAATGCATACTGAGGCTGTCTCAACTGGCAGTGAAAACCCAACAGAGGTGACTCTTTTGTCATTGATTCTCGGGGAGTTTTATCCAGCTGGATGCCTTCTGCATGGCCACCATAAATTAGTTTTGTGTCACTGCCTCTAACAACCACAATACACTGATAGTCTTTAAGTGATGGTTTATATGACCTGAGACAAGATCTAGCCTTATTTTTCTGCTCTGTTACTTTCAAACAGGTCTTTCTGTTATTAACGTGCTGTAGTAAAATAAACATAATTTTTAACTCCTTTAAAACTTATAGCAGTGTTTTTCCTTGCATCTCACAAATGCAATCCTTAGAGGAGGTGTAAACTGTCAATAAGCAGATCCAAAGCACAGCATTGTACAAAGCTCTATGAAGAAAATTTACTTTATTCCAGCAACAAACATGACAAGAACCAAAAATGTCAACAAACCTTATTCACATCAAACTGTTGTCCATTTACTATAGTAAAGTCTGGTGTTCTAGTAAGGTGATCCTTTTGTTAAAAACACTGGAATTCTTTGACTTAAGAGGGCTGCCCTGAAAGTATTGCCTCCTATTTTATTATGTTGGCCCACAACGTCAGAAGTAGATGTCGGTGGGATGGCGGTAGAGATTGAACCTTCCCATCAATATTCCATTGCATTTTGTTGCTGGGCAACAGATGGCAGCAGAGGGGCAGTCTGACAGAATGTGACTAATGTGGAAGTGCACACAGACAAAGGTGTGTCATTTAATTCCTCCATGGGGAAGAAGTGTGCTCACTGACATTCGTTGATGCTTGATGGGTGTTTATGGAGACCAAAGAGTGGATGTGAGCACAGTGAGGCAGTGGTGGTGTGCTTCGGCAGCGGTGGTATCGACAGTGAGTCACCTCCACTAGTGCAGATCTTTATAAGCATACAGGCTCTTGTTCATCACTGATGCAAATGCATAGTTCATGGTGGTGACTGTGTTGAAAAACAGTGGCTTGTAGCTGAGAATTTGCTCTATCAGCTAGTGTTATTATGCTTTTTGTTTCTGTTGATTATTGTATTCTTTATATCTTTTGTAATTTCCATGGAAATAAATAGGAGGCATTACTTTCAGAGCAACCTACCTAACATGGAATACAAAGAGGATTTGTACGTGCACTGTTGTAGCACAGTATATCATGGCCTTTCACTTGTTTCACAGACATTTCAGGTGAAAGTGAAAAATGGTCAATGAGAATACATAAATCATGAGACCCATCCAGACCTTCCTGTCCCCTCTGCTGCTCTGAAGTGCTGAAGTGGTGGAGCTTTTGCTCACTCTTAGCACTCACATCACCAGAGGCTGTTATATTAAAGGAAGGATTTAAAATAGGTCGTAATACAAGAAAATAAAGATATTACTATGAAATGGGGAAAAGTGTAGATACAGGAATGACAGCAGGAGGATGAGCGTGAGAATTCTATATTTAAAACACTAAAAGATGAATTGTAAACAAAAGGGTAACGGGAAGGTATTTTGTCAAAGTTTTGGATTAATTATGTCTTCCACATAGATTTCTGATTGCAATGGATAAATGCTTTTTATTGTGAAATTTATTTTACTTTTTTGGTATGCTATCAAGTGTATTTTCCAAAAACAGATTTAGTACCTTGATAGAGTACAGAATCAGGACATAAAATTCTTCAAAACCTATCTGTGTTTACATAAAGAGCTGTAGTCAAATGAACTGTGTTTGGTTCTAGGCAACAAAGAGGTGAAGGAGGGTCTGTATGTCATAGTTTTGTGCCAGTTATGCGTGGGCAACAGAGAAACAGATAAGTGACAAGCAGGAGCAAAGGTGTCTTGTTTATCCATAGCCAAAGGACAACTGAAATTCCCCTGTGGGTGATAAACATAGTGGATATTGTACATACTGCATAAAGTGTCAATAAAGGGTGAACTTTCTGTGTTTGTTTTAATTAGGTCACACACTTTACATTTATATCTCGGCCGGGGAGCACACTAACCCCCCTGTGATTCTGAAAGAAACAGTCAGAGACCTACTGCTCCAGCTGGACTGTCACAAGTCGATGGGGCCAGATGAGATCCACCCGAGAGTGCTGAGGGAACTGGCGGAGGTGATAGCCGAGCCGCTTTCCATCATCTGTCAGCGCTCCTTGTTGACTGGTGAGGTCCCAGAAGACTGGAGGCTTGCCAATGTGACTCCCATTTATAAGAAAGGTCGTAAGGAGGATCCGGGGAACTACAGGCCTGTCAGCCTGACCTCGGTGCCAGGGAAGGTTATGGAGCAGATCGTCTTGAGGGAGATCATGCGGCATGTGCAGGGTGACCGGGGGATCAGGCCTAGCCAGCATGGGTTCATGAAGGGCAGGTCCTGTTTGACCAACCTGATCTCCTTCTATGATCTAGTGACCCATCTGGTGGATGAAGGAAAGGCTGTTGATGTGGTCTACCTAGACTTCAGCAAAGCCTTTGACACTGTCTCCCACAGCATTCTCCTGCAGAAGCTGGCAGCCAGAGGCTTGGATGGGTACACTCTTGGCTGGGTAAGGAGCTGGCTGGAGGGCCGGGCACAGAGAGTGGTGGTGAATGGAGTTAAATCCAGCTGGCGACCGGTCGTGAGTGGTGTTCCGCAGGGGTCGGTGCTGGGGCCTGTCCTCTTCAATATCTTTATTGATGACCTCGATGAGGGCATCGAGTGCACCCTCAGTAAATTCGCAGATGACACCAAATTGGCTGGAAGTGTGGATCTGCCTGGGGGTAGCGAGGCCCTACAGAGGGATCTGGACAGGCTGGAGAGCTGGGCTGGAGCCAATGGGATGAGTTTCAACAAGGCCAAATGCCGGGTCCTGCACTTCGGCCACAACAACCCCAGGCGACGCTACAGGCTTGGGGCGGTGTGGCTGGAGGACTGCGTAGAGGAAGTGGACCTGGGGGTATTGATTGATGCTCGGCTGAACATGAGCCGACAGTGTGCCCAGGTGGCCAAGAAGGCCAATGGCATCCTGGCTTGCATCAGAAACAGTGTTGCAAGCAGGAGCAGAGAGGTGATTGTTCCCCTATATTCAGCACTCGTGAGGCCGCACCTCGAGTACTGTGTCCAGTTTTGGGCCCCTCACTGCAAGAAAGATATTGAGGCCCTGGAACGTGTTCAAAGAAGGGCAACAAAGCTGGTGAGGGGTCTGGAACACAGGCCATATGAGGAGAGGCTGAAGGAGCTGGGAATGTTCAGCCTGGAGAAGAGGAGGCTCAGGGGAGACCTTATTGCTCTCTATAACTTCCTGAAGGGAGGTTGTAGTGAGCTGGGGGTCGGCCTCTTCTCTCGTGTCATTAGTGATAGGACCAGGGGGAATGGTTTCAAGGCTGGACATGAGGAAGTATTACTTTTCAGAAAGGGTGGTCAGGCACTGGAATGGACTGCCCAGGGAGGTGGTGGAATCACCGACCCTGGGGGTGTTCAAGGAAAGACTGGATGTTGTGTTGAGGGACATGGTTTAGTAGGAGCTATTGGGAATAGGTGAACGGTTGGACTGGGTGATCTTTTAGGTCTTTTCCAACCTTAGTGATTCTATGATTCTATGATTCTATGATTTATATCCCAAAGGACTGCAGCCCATGGAGAGAGAGCCTGTGAAGAAGCACAGAAGTAAGGAATGGAATAAGCAACTACAATGTACTGACCTCACCTCTTGTGCCATTAGGGGTGGAAGACTCCACAGTGAAGCTGAGATGGGAAAGGGAATACACGTGCTGCTGGTAAGTGATCTTTATGTCACTGTCTGGACTCATGAGCTTTGGTTTTCCTGTCCATTGGGAGGCAGGGAGTGAAGAGCTGGGTGGACATATAACTTACAGCCAAGAATAGCTTAGCACAAAGGCACTGAATTTTTCAACAGATCTGATCTTCAGAAACAGATACTTTATCAGTGAAAAATGGTAGGGGTCTGATATGCTCTTTCCCTTTCCTTTCACGTAAACATTTATGCTGATAACATAACAATGCACGTGTGAAACACAGATACCTTGGGTTTCATGTGCTTTATGCAGTCACTTTGGAGCAGGTGGAAAGAACTGTATAATGCACAGAGCAACAAGAGATCAGGCCTTGTACTGTCAGTCTTCACAGCTTTGTCAAGAGGCTGGAGAACCTGGCCACTAAAGTTTCTGCTATTGATTACCTGCAGGAAGCCATAATAACCATTCATAGATATATGAAGTTTTCCAGTTTTTCTGAGTTGTAACGTGGGAATTTAAATATAGCTGCTTAGATAACAGTGTTAATTGGTCTGCTAATGACCAATTCAGGGAAAAAATCTCACCAAAAAATGTGTACTTTCTACATACTGGAGCATTTTCAATGCCTTTATCGCTGTTTTCTATTTAATCAAATCAATGCTTTTACTGCTGAGTTTCAAAGGAAGCTGATGCGAAGTCCCCAAAACGTGCAGAAACCAATGGACTTAGGAAAGATCTGTTTTCCTCACACACTTAAGATGAGTCACATCTGCCTTTGTAAGTGAACTACATTTTTACACCATCATGCCCCCAAAGTTACCAAATAACATCACGCAGGTGTTTTCCATTACTATGATGGAAGCACAAGCCCAATAGTATACAAAAAGGAAAAGAGAAATTGTGTTGCAGATATGTACTGCTCACCAGTTACAAAGAAAATATTATCTACCTATTGAGCATTTACATTTTTCCTTCTGCTGGAATGTTTTAACTGCATTTGGTGTAAAAATAGAACACACACCCAGTTCTGTAAGTTTTTTTTTATCTAGGAATTCCTACAGATCAGAGTCTTGCCCATAAAAAATAGAATTGTGAAATGCTTTTTTTTTTTTTTTTCAAGACAGCATTCTTTTAAAGATAGGAATTTTTTTTTTTAAATAATAATTATGTAAAAGGTATTATCGTACTTTGCTATAGTACATAATTTTTTTTGCAGTAATACATTAATTCAAGAGCCGCTAGAAGTATTTTCGAGGGATTAATGTTAATTGAGAAACAAGTTATCATGCTACAAAATCTATAGAATTTCAAGTGTTTTAGGATCATCGCTCCTTTTCAAGAGGACCAGGCCCTCCCAGAGGCTTTGCTCTCACTGCCATGGCAGATTTTTAAAGTTTGTTTCCTTCACATAAATAATAAATAAATTGTAACCTAAGGGGTTTCTCTAAAGTTGTAGCTGCTGAGTTTATTTCCCACTGACATAAATGTCACTGATAGTTCTATTGGCCTACTGCAGTCTTCTTATTGTCAATGTAAAATTACTGTGGGTTCGTTAACACTTTAATTCATGATTAAATCTATGCAGTAGGTTGAAAGTATAGTGGTTTTTTTTTTTAATTGACCCTATCCTATAAAATCCATAATTGCTTAATCTGTACAATATTTAAAGCAGTCCTCCAATTCACATGTGGTCTTCGTTTGCAGTGAGGCAATTTGCACATGTGATTTGTAAAGCTGCATTAAGCTTCTTTTCCAGATGTGCACTGATATGGGATTTTTTATATCCAAAGTCTGGCTGTAAATACACGTTAGAAAATCTTTAGCATGTATTGAAGTATTGAAGTGACTGACATGTTGTTGCAGTATGACTATCATCACTTCTAGCTGGTGATTTCAGTGCCATTCCTACTAAAAAAGGTCCTTGTTAAGACAAGTATGGCTGAAACAGAGTTACATGATAGTATCTGATATGCTATATTTTTGTGCTGACTTTTGGAAGCACAAGTATCTCTGAAGGAGAGGTGTGGGCTACAGATGGGGATGAGTTTTAAATCTTTTTTTCTTTTACTTAGTGGGTTATCTGTGTCCCTTCTTAACCCTTGTAAAGAAACAATGATCTTCTGAACTCAGAACACAAACAAAATGGTGAATTATTTCTGATATGTACATAATCTACTAGGGTAAACCAGAGACTAAAACCAAATGGTAGGAAAAAGGAGTAAAGAAGGGCTACCAATTCTCCTACCAATGCTACTGAAACCCAAGGAAACCCACCATAACAGCAGTATCAATGTTGGCACTTGCAATGCTATGAGAATAACTGCTCAAGAACATCAGTATGAGAGCATCATGGGGAACATACTGCCATGGAGGCTGTGAAAATTATTGTCATGGCAGGTCTTGGGGACAAACAGGGAGTTGCAGGCTGAAGGCGAGTAAGGAGAGTTGCAGGTAGAAAGGCTTTTTGCAATGCAACCAAAATACTGCCCACCACTGCCAGCCATTGTATCATGAAGGTAAAATACTCTAAAGAGTTGGGTTTTTTTTTTGTTGTTGTTGTTGTTTATTTGTTTTTGCAAAAGTGTTCATAAGAAGTTGTGACTCTTTTATGAAAACCATCTCAAAATATTCAGATTCAAAGGGAAGGAATTTAAAACCGCGTTAGAAATAGTGAGCATCCAGTACAGTCTCCTCCCAAATTCCCTTGTAGATGTTCACATTACTATTATTATTGTCCTTCAATGTACAGATGCCTTTCTTTTTTTAATATTAAAAAAAAACCCAGGCATTTGGCAAATATAAGCCTTAAAAAAACAGTACAGGAAGTTAAGAAATGCACAAATTAAAATTAGGACCTTAATCTTCTGGGTGAAAAAATAACCTTTAAAAAATATCCTATTATTACATTTGGAAAAAAAATAAATAAATAAATCACTTGCTCTAAAAAGAGCCGTCAAAATTTATGAGTCAGTTGTCATTTTCAGCTTTGAAAAATATGAATGTAGTGTAATGAATGGTGTCTAATGGAATGCACTGGGCACAGCTCCCCAGCAGCATTCTGTGTTGGTGCTGACTGGTCAAGTACAAATTACACATCTGTTTTGCTTGAGTTCAAGATAATGATATAATCAGCTCTGTAAGAAAAAAAACAAAACTAAACACCTACTCTCAATTGCTTTCTCATGAAAAGTATTCTAAAAGACTAAGCATGGGCAAAGAATTTACATTTGTGTAAAATTTTATAAAATTTGGGTTTATTTTCTCTTGTGCCACTGATGTGTGCATTTACAGAAATAATGAATGTACAATTTTTATTACAGACTCTATTAGTGGCCTTCAGTATGTCTTCATCTCAAACAACATTGGAGAGAAGTTTTACTGCACTACAAAGGCTGAAAGTGCAATGATAGTAATTGCTTCAAGAAAGCTATTTGCCTTCTGCCAAGAGAAAGGTAGGGATCAATCTGCAAGTCTTCTCTCTCATGTGTATTAAAAAAAGTGTTTGAGATTCCATGCATCATCACATTCCATTAATAGTCCCATTAATCTAACCCACACTACAAGACATTAAAAAGCTAAAATAAAGAGTGGTGTCTCCCTTTTTCTTTCAAGTTTGACTGTGAAGTGCTCCCATCTAACAACAGAAGGTAGAAATTAGTCAGTTTAGAAGGTTTTTTCTCCTTCAGTCGCATAGTCAAAAGTCCCTGATGAGAAGGCCATCCTAATCATTATCCAGTAATGAACAAAGAAAGTCAAAGGTGGTATTGTCAGAAGAGCATATTAAATTACATTAGAACTAATATTTGAGGAGCTTTATTTAACATTTTTTTAAAAGTACAAGAACTCCTATGTATCAAGTTTCACATAAAGTTTAGGAGAAGGCTAGACAGCTAGCTCCTGTGTGCTGTCCTGTACATTTGGATGGATGAAGGAGGTTTTACGTTTCTCAACTTGTTTCTGACGAGTTCTGAACTCTAGTCAATTATGTATGCAGCCACTTGTCCAAAAAAAGATTGAGCTGATGGTACAGACTGGGTTCACAAATGCTTCCAGAAAGCTTTCAGGTGATAAGATAAAAGCGGATCTTGGTCACTGCTGATTTGAAACCAGGACTTGAATTTGTGGCCTATAGTTCAACGGTGCTGTGTCATCTATTCTTCATCCCTAACTTGTGAATTTTTGCTGTTCATGAACAATTCATGAACTTCTATTTATCTTCAGCAATTGCATTATGAATCGAGGATTTAACTGGAATAAGATAATCCAGGAAATAGTAAATTCCAATTCATTTTTATGAATCTAATATATATTCAGCATACGAGAGCAGAGATGTGAATACATTAGAGATAAAAATACTGGTAAGGAACGAATTCTTTCTATAACTTCAGTTTAATTCTCAAAGACGTTTAGCCAGAAATGGTGGCAGATCTGACTTTTTGCAGCTCTTGGATTTTCTGGGACTTTCTCCCCTCAGGAATGAGTGAATACATCCCCGCAGATTTTTCCTCTGTGATTTCTTATTTATAGTCGGCTATTTTTTCAGCTTGATTCTATTTCTAGAGCAATATGGATCCACAGCTAAATGTTTTGGAAAATATTTCATTATTTCCAGGGGATTTCTTTCTCTCTCTTGGCTAAAAAATAAAAAAAAAAAAAAAAAAAAAAAGCTTCTCCATATTTGTTGCTGATAAAGCTATTTTAAATCTTTTCTCTCCTTTCAAACATAGAATGCAGTGTGATGTGGGGTAAGTGGATGTCAATTGCACTAGTGCACGCTCCAGGGTTTGCTGTATTTGGTTGTAGATAATGCCAAACCATATTGCTATGTAGAGGGCAGGTGATAATTTTAAGATCCAGTGTGTCATAAACTACAAAGGCTAGCTAGACAGTGATGCTTTGGAGCACTGAGAGTCAAGCAGTTTTCCAATAGATGTTTTCAAATTCTATCTTTGAGCTCAAGCATTTACATAAGATTTTTTATTTAAATAAGTTTTTATTTAAATTCAAGTGGCTTTAAGTATCTTTAAATAAGTACTTTCAGCTCGACATGTATGTATCTGTGTATTAGCTCCCCAAATAGAGGGGAAGAAGTCAGAGGATGTGATGAAAAATTTAGCACATTTTGAAGATTTCATAGATGCCGACTTGTTTGGACAGCTCTGGAAAGAGTAAACTGCATAATCTGTGAGTATAGAAATAGGACTTCCGAACTTGTACAGATTACACTACAGTAAAAAGGTGTAACAAAATGAAATTATACTTCAGGAAGTCATAAAAACTGTCAGTCCTTCAATTGCTCTGAATCCTGCCATGGCAGTACAAGAATTGAAGACAGCCTATCACAACGCCAAATACATCTTGAATATATTTTAAAATTTCTTAACTAAACTCTCTGGTTCCAATACTTTTCACAAGAATTTCTCATTGTTGAGAAGATGAGGATGCCCTCTGCTAAGGTATTTATGATGAGAATCACAAAGCACCTGCAATATATATTTTGCTTAAAAAAGAGTGTGTTCCTTGAACCAATGGCAGCACAAGGCTAATATTGGATTCTACGTGTTTACAGCTAAATGGTTTGGTAGCTTTTGGAGTTTAACAGAGGAAGTCAGGGAAGAAAATCTTTTGAGAGCTGAAGAGAAAGGGGAAGTCGCTTGTGGCAGTGCTGTCATCAGGAGCCAGATGGAGATGGGATTGAATGAAAATTTCCTGGGCGTGCTTCCTCCCTTTGAGAAATGCCTCAAACCAACAAAGTAAAAATAAAATAAAATAAAATAAATGCTTAAATCATTGCTTTTAGCGATTATTTTCCACACCTCTGTAGCCCTGCTGACATATAATGGAAGTGGAAAAGGAAGCACAGAACTCACGTGCTAATGCTTAACCTGTGAACCAATTCATCCACACAGGACAACAAAAAGGCAACACACAAACCCGGAATTTTCCTGCAAGGAAGATAATTTAAACCAGCTTGATCTTTTTCCATATATAGAGCAAATAAACTATCAGCCTTATCTGAAGTCTCCAATCTCAAGACCATTAAAATAAAGATGGGAGATAAAACCCAGTAGATGCTGATGAGTTGGGCATGCAGTTGTGTCTTCAAGATGTACCGAGAGAAAATTTACATATGCCATAAGTTAAAGCAAGGAGAGAAAAAAAATGTTACTGCAGAATAACTATTCCCTGGATAAATGAAAATTAATATGTTATCAGAGACTAATAAATTGGACATCTTCCCATTTGTAGATACAGATATTTAGACATAAGTGCATCAAAATACTGCTGTGAGGACATTAAAAATAAGACTTTTAGCCTTCTGCTTAAAGACTGTACTAAATAACAACATACTGCTAATTGAACAGATGTTAAAACTGTACAATAACACAGTTCATTTTATTCTGTGGCGCTGAAGTCTGAAACCTAGATGTCATAACAACTTAAAACTGAGAGACAGATATTCCAGAATTATTTTCCTAAACAGAACTTTGAACAAAACCAGTGGTCATGGGGCACCGTTAGCTTAGTGCTGCCTTCTGATATCAAGACAAAACTGTTAAAAATTGTATTAATTAGAAGTATTCGATGCAAACCAAATAATCCTTTCTCTCCAAAGAATGAGCAAATGACAAATTCAATCCATCCAGAACTCTACAGCTATAATCATTATCCTTATTCAGCTCAACACCTTATCCAGAAAACAAATGCTGAAGATGCTATAAATTGTCAAGAAGTAAAAAGTGCTGAAGAAACCCGAGGTTAAACTAATCAACAACAGCAAAAACAGCCACATCAGAATGGTACATGTACAGAATGGTGAACTTCTTTTTCCATGTCTTTTTATGTGGAAGTTGATTCATCAATTCCTTTATGACCTGTGGCAGGATTTCAGTGTTCTGTCATGAATGTAAAGGATCATTCACAGCTGCCCTTGCTGATGTTTGAAGGGTTAGCTATCAACAGATTATTACCAAAGAAGGCGGTAATGCATAATTGTTTTCGAGTTGAAGGTGATTCATGAAGTGTTTGTGGCACCAAAATTTATAATACATCAGCAACCACCACAAATGCATTAGTATATATTTCACTTCAAACAGCTGGTACGTTCTCGTACCCACCGGTAGTGAAATGAACAGCCCTTAAAATAAAGTAATAAATTCACAGTGGTGGTTGTTGTGTTGTAGATGTCCTTTGCTACAAGCACATGATGAATTCATAAAGCATTAAATGTGTGTATATTTATATAATTCTTCTACAAATACACAGAATCTTTATGTTTTTGAGGGCATCAAAAATAATTTCACAGTTTTTTTTCTTGAATTTTATCTCCTTTCTGATAGCAGCTGAGGCACTTTATTGTTCCAAACAATTCTTTTATCCAAGAGATGACCTTTTTTGACCTCTAGTTCATCACCCACGTACTGTAGACCTATTATGTTATCAATCGTGTTGTCTTTTTTTGATTAGCAATGAAACCACTTTATCTTCTACTGCAATAATCCTACTTATCTGTTTACCCCATGTAATTGCAGTATTGAAGAACAAATTAGCTGTGAAGACGTGGCACCAGGCACTGAGTCTAATGATCCTTCATTGTACGTAGATGACCATTTTGGTCTTGTATTACAAATGGGGTGGCGTTCCCAGTCTGAAATACAGTTTAGGTAATGCTGAGTGATTCTTAACACACGGTCTGTTGTGAGTAACACTGCCCTTACTCAGCAGGCAGTCAGAGATAAGCTGCTTAACCCTTAGATTTCATGAGTTATACAGAGGAGAAAGACTGTCCTCTTGCCTCCTGGTGCTGATCAGATGAACAGCAAGTTGCTCTGATGACTGTGCTCTTCCCAAATGTTTTTAGGTACCAAATTGTCTCCTACACCATTTACAGTTGTTTTTTCCTTCCACTGAAGATGGATTCGTAACGAGGATGCTCAGTGATTGGGGTGGTTGGAAGTAAGGATGCCACATGTCTGTTTTGAATAAAAAAATGTGGCAGAAAGGCCAGTAGAAGTCTGAGTTGTACATCCACAAATGAGTTTGAAGACGCTGAAGACACCAAACCAGGCTGAAAGCAGGCAAAACAGATGGCCTGGGTGGAAGCTGGAGGAACCTTCATTGCTGCAGATTCAGAAGATCAAAATGGTGCACAGTAGAAGAGGCAGGAAGGCCGAAATATTTTGGTACAGTTTGGGAAATTTCTGCTCTTGGAATACTTTCCTTAAATAATCTCATCTCCAACTATATGTTTTTGGTCCAGAAACTTCCAACAGCTTATTAGATTGGCTAAGTTTTACACAGCCTCACTGACCTCTTTGATCTGCTTCTTGTGGCTAGCTCCATGGATCCCAAGGACAAACCTGCTCTACCTCACACTCCACAACCTTTGGCAACGTGAGTCTTCTCCCAGACATTCCCTCTATTCCAGAATTCAGCAGCCAAGAAAACAAGAACAGTTTATCTTCTGCTGACTAACTCTTTTCTTCCAAAAATGCAGAAGCTTAGGAAAAATGCATTTCCTAAGTATATCTGAGTGCAGAGATTCATAGTTTAAATCCATTGCGTATGCTAAATACCAAGGTAAATACTAGAACTAGGAATACAGGCTTGGAGAGATCAAAATTAAACTATCCCCTTTATCAGCATTGTCAGAGCCTCTGATGGATGTATTGTTTCCTGGTTTGGTCACTGTTTCAAAGGAAGATGGGAGAGAATCTTCAGAAAAGAACAGAATAATGGTGATGATCAGAAATGGAGAAATGGTGAGGAAATATTTTAAAAAAGAATTGAGGAATTGCATAAAGGAGAAAGGAATACTTTTCAGGGAAGGAAGAGGAAAAAGGATGACATGATAACTTGTTTTCTTTTCATTAAAGAATCTTGCAAATGGGAATGAAACAACTGTTCTCTGTACCTAAGGGACAGAACAGATGGAAAAGAGCTTAAAAGACATAAGAAAGGCTCACATTAGAAGATAAACTCTCTAAACAATAGGAAGTACATTGCTTTCTGAATTGCTGAATCTTCGTTACCAAAGATCTTCAGGAATGAGTTAAGAATGGCACAGTTACAGTCTGCAGCATGAAGGGACAAGGTGACATCTTGAGAACACACCGAGGTTTTGGTCTAAACCTCCCATCCCATTCCTGTTCCTGAGCTTTGTGTTGAATTTAGATTTCCTCAACTTGTATAATTCTGCTTTCTCACACGCGTATTAGTACATACAGATTTAGATATCTTCTACTGCCAAGAATAATGGTAAAACCATTTTGTGGTAGTTTAAAGGGCTTCAGGTTACAATTTTGGTCTCCATCTTCCGTGAGTTGGACGCATGAGTTTTGTTTTGACTTTAGATTGAATTAGAAAGGTGAAATAAGAAACGCGGGAAACCCACAGCAGTGGATTAAAAGATCTATTTAGAGGTCTTCAAATGAAATAAATAGGGACCAGCCTGCCTGGGTCACAGAGTGGGGCATACATTATGAGAGAAGCTGTAATAATAACTTGATATTACATTTTGATCCTCAAAATGTGCATGACTAATTCTATACATCTGGGTAATCTGACAGACTAAACAATGTGGAGCTAAAGGTTTCCAGCCATTAGTGTAACGCTGTCGATGATGAGCAATAAAACATGCTGTGCCTGTCAGTGAAAGCAACCCTGCTGCATAAATTAACGTGATGTGGCACTTTTCTTCAGCAGCTCCACCGAGTTTGGTGTTTAGGGGGCAAAACATAGAGCACAACCTGAGCCTTGAGACAGCAAAAGGAACGGGCTGAACACCCAAGACACAGGTAGAAGTGTTGGGTTATGGATGTTTGCATTAGAGGCCCTTCTGTCTGGGATGTATGTGCAATTGACAGCTGAGCTCAGAAATATTGTGGCTGCATTTATTTTCTGTGCACATGAAAGAATTCATAAGGGCATTATTCATGGAAAGCTTTTCTTAAAGCACCATATGCATGGGATTTAAAGCTTGCTTCCTCTCATCACCTGTTCTGTTGTTACTGTTTTCCATTTTAAATCCATGTATTTAAAACAGCTTGCTATCTGTCTTGCCCTCAGAGTATCCATCTATGACTGACACCGGTTTACATGTTGAATTTAATCCCAGTGGCATTAATTTATCAACTGGAGGTCGAGCAGCGCAAAAATATTTGATCATTACAGAATTAGTGTATTGAAAAGGACAAGGCAGTACTCTGGCAGGTCCCGGTGGTTTGTTTTCTTTCGAACTTTCTCACAAGGAGCTGCGATCAGCTTGGTGCGAGAGTAATCCCTGCGTGCGGGGCTGTGCGGTGCTCTTCTCATTAGCTGAGCAGAGGATTCGAGTAAGACTTGGTTTCCTACGGGCAGGAGGATGGGGAGGAAGCAAGCAGAGATGCTCGAGTAACGCTAAGGGCACGGTTTTAACCAGCGGATTCCCAAGTGCCGCTCGGTATCTATTTATTCAGTTACCATCGGCTTCTCGCACGCAGCACTGACAGCCCATGCCCCGCTCTCCCATCGACACCCACAGCTTTCTGGGACAAGCCCCGTGGCCGTGCAACCGCGGACCAAAAGTTGGGACCGCGCGGCGCTCCGGCTGCCGGCACTGTGAGGCGGCGCCGGGCGGGGGGCGATGCCGGGCGGGGGGCGACGCTCGGCGGGGCGCTGCGGGCCGCGCTTCGGAGCCCCGCGGGGCAGCCGGGCGCCGCCGCGCGGCCGCCAATCCCGGGCTCGGGCGTGCCGCGGAGCCCCGCTCCCCCGCCCGGCGCTG